>NC_044199.1:14038130-14359420 GCF_900880675.1 Sparus aurata
AAGAATTTCCGTCAACAAACTGAGCAAGTATAAATATCCATATCATTGCAGGACAACATTTTAACATTGGGACACATCAGTCACAGTATGACAATGATGAAGCAAGAACAGCCCGAGCAGTAGGAGAATCAGCAGCAGGAGCAGTGCGGTCTCTCTTGCACAATCCTTTCACTTCCTCTTGAATCCAGGAAATCTCAAAACAGACATTACAACCAGGACAGCTGCAGTTACTGCTCAACATGTAGGATTTGTGGTGGTAAACATATCCCACTTATTAGAGTCAACAAGTGTAATTGTGTGTAAGCATGCAAATCGATGCCAAGCAGAAATATGGCAGAAATTGTCCTCTAAGGAATTACAGGTATTATTAATAATGTGCTTATTTTGGTGTCAAGATGCAACAAACAAAATCTATTCCAATCTTTTACACTGACAAACAGTCCATGTTCTAATAACAGAATGCCTAAAATAACAGGATGATACAATAGTCTCAGAAGAAATGAAATATTTTGTCATTTATGTAGTGGTAAGTGCCTAGGGGATTAATATCATGTTTTGTATGAGTGTAGAAATACAGGCTAGGTCGATAGCTGAAAGAAATGCCTGCCAAAATACTTTGTAAATACTTTAATAAACGTGTACTGTTATCAGAGACTGATCATCCAAGGTCGTACATAACCTAGGTACATCTTGTGAAATAGGTCAATGGTTGTTTGCCTAGGTGCGGTGTTTTTCTTTCAATAACACATGCTGTCTACAATAAAAACATCTTATGGCATACAATAAAACGTTTTTGGATGCAGAGGTACATCCTGGTATCTCTGTCACACTGCATTGGATTGCACACCAAATGGTTTTATGGCTCAATAATTAGGCTAGTATGCCAAGTCATTGAAACGCAGCCATCTACTTTGGTGACCTCGTTCATTTCCCAGCAAAGCCCGCCCATCTTACACCTGAGCAAAGGTCTAATTGGCTAGCCAGGGAAAGAATGTGTGCAAAGCTTTTTTATCAGTGAATCATTTTACAATTTCAGAAAGAAAAACATTACATCACCTGTAAAGCAAATGCAGGCTGATCTAAGTGTTACTGAAATATTGTGATTTAACTGTCCAAAAGTTGTATTCCCAAAGCTAATGCTCCAGTTACAGACAATATGGACCAAGAGGAAAATTTGTTTTTATTACAACTCGTCCAAATAGGATATAACTTTATTCGCAACTACCTTTTTTCTTCACATAAAGACTTCTATGTAATTGTATTTGTGAATATATTTCCATATTTGAACATTAAACTATTTTTGCCATGATATTTGCTTGCTTTGCTGCCACTTGTTTACAACCCTCACAGGATCACCTGCACTTGTTTGTAGTGCGTCAAAGTACGCTACAGTAAAAACACCAGTTCCTGTTATGCATTTCAAAACAAAATATTCAGCTAATACGTAGCACAGCAAATATCACGGCGATGTTGCTGAATAGCTACATTACGTGATTTGTCATTAAATCGTCCATTGGTACATTTTCCAAACTGTGGTGTACCTTTTATATTATATTAATAACTTTACTTTGAAGAACACATTGAACGAACTTCCTGTATTTCGGCCAGTCTGACGCTCTTGGTGCTAGCAGTTTAGCTAACACGTTAGCTGCCCCAGCAGGGCATTGACTCCACTTACCGAGCCAAACAAGAAGCACGGCGACCAGTTTGCATCGGTCAACCACATTATGGGGTGACATGGTTCCCCCGGCTGCTGGTTTTCGGTTGAAATCACCGTCTTTTCATGGCGAGGCGGAGAAATTGGTTAGCTACATTCCTGCACTGGCTGAACTACTGTGGTCGACTGATGTGACTGTAAGTGTGGAGCTTTAGCGACCTCCAGCGGACACTACATTAATAGGTCACTGCCATGCTACACTGGAGTTTAGTACATTTCAATAATACTTTGTCCAGTTCTGTCTGATATCATACAAATTATAATATAAAAGTGCATTTTTCAGGCGCCGTTTTTCATGTTTAGCTACAGTAAATTGGCATCTTTTAAAAGATATTTGAAATCCACCTACACCTCAGATATGGCATAGTTTTATTTATTTACACCGTAATTTAAAAATGTAATGATAAAATGAAAAAAATAAATGAAACATTTTAATTTCTAAAATGTAATTACAGTTAACATTGTATTTTATTTATACTTCTACTACACTACCTTTCAAATGACCTACCTTTACCAGCATTAAGCTGTTGTTTACACATTGGTTTATCACCTATAATTAGAATGGCTTTTGTGCTCAGACACCAGCAACCTAAACACCTGATCCATGCTTTATTTCCTGACTAATTAATGAAAATGTCATTAAACGTTAAAGAAAGTGAAAAAAAAGAATCCCGGATCTGTCCCTTTATCCATATACGCACCTAAAGTAAATAGCGTCTAATCTGGGCTGAGGCCCATCCTCCATCCAAGTTGAGTGGAAATTCGTTATGTATTTTTTGTGTAATGTCGCTGACAAACCAACAAACAAATAGACACAGGTTAAAACATAACCTCCTCAGTGGAGGTCCAGCTACAATCAAGTATTATAAGATAACACTGACAGAGCCACTGCCTAATGAGTACTTTAAGAACAATGTCAAGGATCTGATTTTCATCCACCATTAATGCCTAACTGTGAATGACGCACAATGTTTCCCAGAAACCCATAAAACTGATCAGAAGCCATTCCCTCAGGTTTCCAGTCTACAAACAGGGTTATAATCTATTACAATACCATTGCACAATAATTTCGACATGAACATGCCGCTTTTTATCCTCACATTGTGTAATATGTTATATTGACATTGTATTATTATTTTTTACCTTGTTATATTGCTTTCTTTGTTTAAAACAAAGCAAAACAGATCACATCGGGTGCGCGGCATACATGTATAGTCAAATTAAATTAAATACTCGCCTTTCTTAAACTGCTGTTACAGCACGACCACATATACAAACCAAAAACCAGACTGATTAAAACAAACCACAAAATACAAGTGACAAATACTGAAGAAATTTGTAAGAACCGCAAAAAAACAACAAAAGCTTACTGAGCAAATTAAGCTCAATCTACTCCTAGACAGGTAATTGCTGTCCGCTCACAACCAGAATATATACTGAGGGGTATATATACTCTTTTGCAGACTTGTCTAAGGTTCCTTACAATATATTACATTGGATGACGTTGAAATGACAGAACAACAAAGCAGCACATGAGACTTTAAGGTGAAGAAATACAATCATTTCAGTTTATAGCTGGATGCATCAGAGTCAGCCTTTTTCCATTTTACCTTATTTAAAAAAAAATCTTTCATAATCTATGACAACAGGGCAGTTATCATCAGTGAGACTCTCTTTGTTAGCTAATTCATTAGAATCAGAAGCAACATTTTAAAAATTTCTATCAGCTCTGTCGACCACATAACCTCTGCATTCTGCATCTATTACACATTTAACTTGGTTATACACACGCATACAAATAAAAGAGTGTGAGTTGTGCCACAAAGTTGCTTTCCACAATCCTGTTGAATCCCACAGATCAACAAAAGCTGCACTGAGTTTAATCCTGATCTGTACTGATCTGAGAGCAGCTGCACGTCTGAAGAGGCTTTTCTATCCGTCTATGTCCTTCCTCTGCATGGAGGTCAGAGATTATCTTCACAACAGATAGATAAAAGAAAACATAATATAAAAGTGATTGTGGAGACATTTAGCGTCTTGTTGCCCCAGATTCATCATTACGTCCTCCTGGCAAGGCAGTTTTGTTTGCCAGAACTTTTAACACAGAGGTAGCAAGCTTCAAGCAGAGAAGTTAAAGGTACACAAAAGCGACTTGAGAGAAATTGAAGATTTTGTGTTAAAATGTTGTTTTGGTTAAACAAATGGGTAATGAGTAAAAAATCACCCATATAAATAGTACTTGAATAAAAGTCTTAAAGTTTCCGATATTTTATGTACTCACATATCAGAGATAATATTCTGTCAGTAAATGTAAAAAAAAAAAAAGAAAAAACAATTTTGTGTACCTTTTACATGAATATTATGTACACTGTGGAATGACTCATCACCCTGGTTTATAATCAGTCAGATTCAATATTGAGAGTCAATAGCAGGGCACAATCATTATTATTTTATGTTGTATTGACAGATATTGTTTACAGCCTGATATGAGGGAGAGATATCCAGAGGCGGAGGCGTGTTTCCTGATGTAAGCCATGCAGACTGATGTAGATAGATAGATAGATAGATAGATAGATAGATAGATAGATAGATAGATAGATAGATAGATAGATAGATAGATAGATAAAATACATATTAAATAGCAATAGAAAAAAGTAATATATAAAATGTACAAAATGTATAAAAGTGTATAAATAAGCAGATCTAGACATCCAGAACAAATGAGTCAACCGCCCCCTGACCAACTGGGCCTAAACACGGACGCCTTGGCCACAAAATTCATACAGGCTGGTCCTGCTGTGAAACCGCAGCCGTGAGTGTTCACATTTTTGTGGGTATAAAAGTGAACAGTGAGGAAAGTAATCCTGCTCTCTATAGCAGATGGACAGGCTGCTATAATTCCCGACTGGGTGAAGTACCACCTTATCAAACAGCTTTACGCGGCATGAAAGCAAGAGAAAACTCTCTTTGGTGTGTAACATGTTTACTGAAGGAAGCGACGGTGCATCCAGTTTAAGTGTGTAAGGAGTGTAAAGTCTGAATAACGTTCGTTTACAAAGGAGATCACAGGTTGTTGATATGAAAGACAAACATGCAGCACAATCACGTGTCTCATAAATCACTGGTGGTTCTAATTAGAAGCTGTATTTTTCCTTCAGGAGTTCAAGAGTCTGTCTGCTGTTGTTTCCAAGCACTAGGCCAAATGTTGCGTTCAGTGGCTACCCAGAAAATCGTACAATCAAGCGTCTTAACATCTAGAACAAAAAAGGGTGAATTGTGCCAATATCGGATGCTTTTAACTGACAGACTTCTCGAACATATTGCGAGATGAAGCTGATTCATTAAATCCACATCCGTTACCCTTTTTAAAATCTCAGTGTGGGTCCTAAACAAACCAAAAGTCAGAAAAGAGATGGTAGACATGTCAGTACTCTAAGTGCGAAGTTGTCTTAGAAGATTTTACTATCTCTTGTTTGAAATATGGGAGACTTGAGAGTGTTAAAAAAGGTCAACTTAATGCACATGACAAAAACACCTCAGGTCAGACACGCCCAAGGCAAAATGAGCAATGTTCAATGGAGTGGATTTTGCGTGGATAATCAAATAATACCATAAAAACGATAGATTATAATGGATTTTAAGCATTTAACTGACAAATAAACAAAACATTATTCAGGCTGTATTATTAGATATGTGAATTAAGTGGAAGGTTTTGTTGTTGTTTTTTACAATACATTGCAATAAATATTTGATATATGTGTTTCTGAATTGCTTTATTTTAAATTCACTCTGTGCACATAAACCACACTTTAAAAAAAAACAACAACCTCATACCATATTAACAGAATTGAAGCCACCTCCAATTATTGAGTAGAATGTTGCTCTTCAGCTTTAATGTCATTAGAAGACTAAAACCATGTAAAAAGAAAAGAAAAAAAAAACAATTGTTATTGCAGAATCCATGCCCCTCCACACACACACGGAAACACTTCTTTGTTTTCCAGTAATAAGATTGCTTTGACATGATCTTTGATTGGATATCTGAGAAGTCATGTGATTTTCATAATAACACATCACAGCTTGTGGTGACCTATTTTCATGTGTTTGAGGGAGAGCTACTATACCCACATTAGGCTTTTTAATCAAGTTTAGCATTAGCATTTTAGCATGAGCTAGCTGCTTTAAAATATGTTTGACTTTGTCATGTTTTTTTTTTTTTTTTTGGTAATTGTTCATTCATAATTGTGATTTACTACAGAGCTGTGTCACACCCGATAGGTCTTATCATGTGTACTGAAACAGGAAGTGCATGCAATTTCAAAATAAACGCACACTCGTTATTACAGGACAAGCATTGATGGTAAATATGAGTTACCTATATTTTAATATAATAACTAGCCCATTTAAAAATATATGAAAATGAAATAAAATAACCTTTAAATAAACATTAAATATATGGGGGAAAAGACAAATCGAAAATGATATTAATAAGTAATAATGTAAGATAATAAATGTATGTAAATAATAAAGAAATGATTAAATATATTATATATGTCCACATTTCCTTCCTATGATCTTAATCTTTACTTCTCTAGTTTGTTTGTTGTCAATATTATTTTCTCAATTAACTGATTAACTGTTTGATCAATTATAGGTATTGACCGATATCATTTTTTCAAGGCTGATACAGGTATTGATTATTAGAAATCAAGAAGACAGATAACCAATATTTCAGACTGATATTCATTCACTTTGCAGATTCAGATGAATTGTGATGATGGTTAAAAATGCCAATATTCATTTTTAAAAAACCAGGAGATGTCTTCAAAAATATTGTTTCTTGTCTGACCAACAGTTCACAACACTAATTATATTATATTTAAATAGTTAAACAGTTATATGAAGCAGGCATTTTTTTTTTCCAATTAATGACTTTTCCTGTTAATAATTTCTCCAAACTGCATTGAATTGATTGTCTGTCAATGACTGAAAAAAAAATACCAGTAATATACCAATAATCTATGAATTTTTGATTATACTATCAAATAAATGACATTTACGGTGACATATAACAGACAAAATCAGCAGGTGCTTTTGCTTGAAAACTGACTTAAACACAGCCACATAAACCATTTCCGTAGAAGGGATTTATTTTGTCGAAAGGAGACCGGAAGTCGTGTTATGTAAACGTCTCTAGCTTGACGGTGTCTTGACGCATATGAAGCTGCAGGCTTGAGTCCCTCCTCATAAACAACAGCAGACGCAGCAGCAGAAGGAAAAAGTGCCAACATGACGGTAACCAAAGACTCGGTGATAACAGTGACAGCGGTGGAGCGGTTTCTGACGGAACCTCCGACCGGTTTCTCCGTGGAGGTCCGTGACTCGGAGCACGGGGTCCACAGCGACCCCGAGCAGAGCCTGGTGCTCATCGATGACTTCCACTGCAGCAAGGGGAAAGTAGTTTTCCAGGGCTCGAGAGGAAGGTGAAGTAAATGCCTCCATATGCACACATATTAAATCTGCGCACACACACCAAAAAAAAAAAAATTCATTCGTATTCATTTGTCTGACTTATTTTACAAAGCAGTGGAGTCAAAATGCAGAATCTCTGGGAGTACACCAGCATGAGAAAAACTCTGCTGTCCAGGAGGATCTACCTGCTGGTGTCAGCCTACGAGGAAAACTGTGCACAGACCAACGCAAAGGAGGCCAGTGGAGCCAGAGGTAACTTGAACTGCATCTTTACCACAGGACTTCAGAACTCCCAAGTGAAATCTGTATGGAAGCCCATGTCCGCGAAAAACAAACACAAAAAGAAAGGATGAAAGCTTAGCTCGATTGGAAAAAAAAACACTGGCATACTAAATCATGATTAGCAGATAGTCATAATTATGAGATGAAATCTAATGATGATGAGGCAAAAGTCATAGTTATTCGTGATCATGAGATCTAAAGTCAGAAAAATGAGATAAAAGTCACTTTTATTTGTGTGTTTAAAGTCGTGGTTATAAGATCCAAAAAGGCATTATGTGAGGTAAAAGTCAACATTTGTCACATAATTGTTATTGTGGGAATTTAAATTTTTTTTAGTCAAAAGTTGTTGTTTTTTCTTTAACTGTCAGAAATGGGCCCCCATAAACCTGTGCGTAATTACACAGTGAAACGAAAAAAAAAAGAGACAGCCCTCAAAACAACACATGTATTTCTAAGTTTGCACTAAACTGTCTTTTTGACCCAGTTTACTTAACAGCTGCAGGCTGTGTCTCATGCAGTTTGGTGGTGGGTGACTCATGCTTGGTCATTTGCAATGGGTGGAGTAGAAACTGTACAATGGCAGCACAGTGCTTGTCCCATATGACGGCATGTTTTTCTCTTTGACCTGTTCTCATGAGTTATCTCGAATCTTGTATCAGTGCTGCAGCAGTACGTGGTGTCCATCAATGGCAGCGATCCTTTCATCAAGTGGCAGATGGAGAAAGGACTGGACTGGACCATCTCCTCGGTTGTTGGGGAGAGCTACAGGGTGGATGTAAGCAGGTCTTTCTGTCACTTTTAATGTCATACTGTGCATTTTTCTCATTATTTGTTGATTGAGAAATGTGTTTTCCCTATGTCAGGTTGACTTGGCTCAACTTATGGAGAGCTGGGCAGCAAAAAACACCGACATCATAATCGACGGATTAACAAAAGTCCAGCCCGTGTGGAGAGACGCCTCCTTCACCCTCAAATATTACACTGACGCCCTGTTTGACTTCCCACACTGGTTTGGCTTCAGCAAAAGACAATTCAAGGTAGGCGTCGCTTCTTCTTCTTGCTGCTTTCAGTTCTTTTAAGCGTGCACGGGGCAGTTGTCTAACTTGTCTTCTCTGCTCACCTCTGTTTAAAGCTGAGAATGACATGAGCCAGCCGGAGAGCAAGGCGAGTTTATCTGCTCAGTTTTTGACGAAGTCTGCCTCCTCAAGAAGGTTTTCTTGACGGACATTCGAGTGGCTGTGATGGCAGCCTGCACGGTGAAGGACCAGCCTGCCTCTTGGGATAACAGGAACTACATAATAATTGCTGTTTGGGACCAGCGGTTTCTTTGTTTCTTCATTCAAGGACAAGGACTGATGAGGGAATTCTGAAAGCCATGAAGATCTGTGTCTGAATGGATTGTGTGTAAATAATTTTTAATTCATTTACAGCTGTTCTGTGATGGGTTGAATCTGTGTCACTTTTACACTTTTGTACTTTACGTATCAACATTTCTTTATGAGACATTTTTATTTTTTTAACCAAATGTACACACGTTTAATGCGGTTTTGTAACAAATAAAAAGACTCCAGTTTCATAAAGTTCTTATCAGTTAAAAGGTGAATTTGGAATTTCTGATTTTGAGCAGTATAAAAACTGGGAAGTGCACACACTAGCCTGAAAGAGGTCATATCATGCCAATTTTCAGGTTCATACTTTTATTTGGGGGTCATAGTAGAAAAGGTTTACATACTTTAATTTTCAAAAAACACATTATTTTTCTTATATGGTGCACTTCTGCAGCATCACTTTACACACTGTCATGAATGCTCCGTTTTAGTTACAGAGTGAGACATCTCACCTCTGTTCAAACTTTGGTGAGAGTTGCACATGCACATTACGTAACAGGGAGGATGCAGCACAACTAAAATATATATTATAATAAATATCTCCAAAAAATTCTATTCATATAATGCCTGTTGCATAGTGACATACATAAATTAGGGAAGTAAATGCTCCAACTCCAAACCAGGCGTTTCAGGCAGTGCAGCCTGACCTTTTATGCACAAGAATGCTACATAGCACAATAAAGGAAAAGCAAAAACCCCCAAAACATATGACCTCTTTAAGGGAGGAGGAGAAGAGCAGATGCAGCGCCGGTGATGGTTTCTACGTATTCCTTATAGTCGCTGCCATAGTAGCGCGTCAGCAGGTAGTTGAAGATGCCCACAACACACATCAGGAGCAGGAAGAAGAGGATGCGTTTTCCAAACAGGTAGCCGGGGGTGCTACAAATGAATTTGAGAAACCTTTAGTTAAAACGCTAGCTTGTAAAACCATGCTGGAGGGCACTTGTGTGTATTTACCTTTGTGAGGTTTGTCCCATGTACCCAACAAAGTACTTCTGCCTGACGATGAGATAGAGGATCCCAGCAAAGGCGGCAGGAGCTAAGAACAGAAGACAGAAAAATAAAAATAAGTCCTCTATACAGGACAACCTCTATATGACTTTAAGGCCAGGCAATATATCAAAATTATATCAATATAGATTATATATCATCTAAGATTTAGACATTGTTATATGGTGATATGGCATAAGGGTCGTCTTTTTCTGGTTTTAGAGGTTGCATTACATTCTTGCCTTCACTCATATAGTTATTTTATCCATATAACTGATGAGTATGATAAACTCTCATAATATTCTGTGAAAGTGCCGATAGTTATCCCTACTATAAGAGAAAAAACATGATATCGCAGTATTTTTGTCAAAAATATATTTTTAATTTTGTTGCCAAGTCCTAGCAGATCTGAATGAGGAGAGAATGTGAAGGGTTTGTTTTGTTATGATTATTATTTTTTATTTTTTTTTTACAAAAAGTAAACTGTATAATCCTGAAAAGGATTGTTTTAAAAGTTAATGCACTATTTTAAATGTTTTACAAGACACACGGGCATACATTTAGAGGGAAAAGTAGCTGTGAAATCACTTGATGATATAGTATGCAACAATACTTCAGATGATTGTGCCTTCTGTCATGTTTCACACTTTATTTTTATCATGATTAGTTGTGAGTAAAGTGACCTCCAAGTAAACTGATTTTTTATGCGTTATTTTCTGTAAGTTAGTGAATTTACTTGATCAGATAAAATAAGAGGATATTGTTGTAATACAAAAACGTACATAATAGAAAAACCAGAAACAATCAGTAGATTCCACGAGTCACGGTCACATACTAGGCCCACTTTAAGTCAGTAAGAGTATTTACTATCAGTGAGTACACGGCAAACACTGTACTTTTTATTCCACATCTATTTGGTGACCGGTTACTTTGCAGACTGCTGCATCAGAAACTCACATTTGTGTCCACAGGTGAGTTTACTCTCTGTGGGCGTGTTGAGTCTACACTACAAATCATGTTTGTCTGCTTTACAATATCTGACTAATGATTACCTTGACTGAGGCACAGACCGGCACACCACATCACTGCCAGGAAAGTGGGATAGGCGTCCATGCAGTTACGACTGGAATAAACATTGTGTTAATGACATAGAGCAAAAAACTCACCTGCTATCACAAACTATAAAGATATCTGTTGCAGACGGATACCAAGCCCTTTTTTTTTTATGGCTGGTAGAAATGGGCTAAAATTTGCAGAGCAGAAGTGAGTGTGACACATAAAAGATCCACAGGATACATGAGCTACAAAAACAAGTGTGGCTTTCTGAGTGTTGGTGGAACAGGAAGCCAGGAAAAACTGACTTAGCCACTCTTAGCGGCAGTGCACACTGGCTGGTGCAATCAATTGCAATAGTCAGTGCTGTGTGTTAGACAGAAACATGTCTCTCTGAGCAGTGGTCTTCAACCTGTTGGTCAGGGCCCAACAATGGAGATAAACAGGAGGGGTCACAAGCTGATTTGTTATCAAAAATGTTGTGTAATAATCATGTACTTTTTTCTTCCTTTTTGTGACATTTCTGCAATTTTCTTGTGAAAAATTGCTTATACCCCTAAGTCAAACAAACTTGGGGAGATTAAAATGGGTCACTCATCAACTCAAGGCCACACTACAGCACCAGCCTCTGATTTGGAATCAAAAAAAGACTTTTGCATCATTTTGTAGGGGCACAGTAAACAACTGCTTTAAAACAAACAAAATGTAACTTGAGTACTGGAACTATCAGTTGAATATTAACACTTAATATATTAGAACATCAGTATTTGATTCTCTGGAGATGAAACTCAAGAATTCAGGAAGTTAAATTTTATTGCTTTAAAAAATCTCTGTTACGCTGTCCAAAATTGTCCACATTCATATCACTCCCTAAACAGACCTTTTGTTGATCTAATGCACTGCGTAAAGAACAAGAAAAATCATTCTTAGTCATTCTTAGACTGTCAGCACATTTCCACATTATATTTCTGAAGCAAATTGTACAACTGTTTTCAAAATCCTCGCTTCACCTACACAAGCGGATGTTGCACAGATATGTCCTCTCAAAAAAAAAGGAAGTCAGTTGTTGCTCATGGACTAGAGCAACCAAGGCTAAACTGTTACGTCCATTACAAGTCTTTGATTTCAAGCTTTAGCTAGGTTTTCAAAGCACATCGAAGCGTGAAGCATTATTAGTTGTGTTGCTACAACTTATTACTTTATTGACTATTTTTCTGATTAACCAGTTAATTGTGTTGTCTATAAGAAGTCAGACTAAGAGTGGAAAAGCATAGTTTCCTTAAGTCCAAGGTGCCATATTCATTTTGTTACTTTTTTTAAATTGTAAGAAAAAACACTGTCAGAGCGGGGACACCTAAGGCTAATGTTTACTAGGGGGCTACTGCTGTTTTTCCAGGCAGCATTCAAATGAGCTCTGTACCAGCTAAGGCAAATGAGGAATGCCTCTCAGTGGGGGTACTATTTATATATAGGGAAGTTTATGTGTTTTATATGAGAAAAACAACACAAAATGATTTTTAAAAATTCATGAATTAACAGAAGAAATTAGTATTATATTATATCAGAGAAGGGGCACTTACTTGGCACAGGAAACCCTTTCAAAAGCCGATGTTTTGACATTTTGATCGTTGCATTCCTTCTCTACTTTCAGGGCAAAGAAGGCTTGAAACACAGAGATTATTTATGTCAGCACAACATACTGAGTGCCTATTTAGAGTTTTAAAAAAACAAACTATGATATGATTGAAGATTATTCGAAGCAGCTCTTTGCTTTTTCTCACCGTTCTGAAGTACGCTGATGAGGGTGACGATGACCAGCAGGTAGATGTTCTCCACCACTGCGACGTACATGATGCTGAAGGAGGAGGTGGATGAGGAGAGGCTGAGAGAGACGTGTCCAGTGCGTCTTTACGGCCAGGTGCACAGCACAAACCTGATCTGTCTCTTCATGACTTCATGCACACCTCCAACCCACAAACATGTTTTCTGGCTTCCTCTTTATGTAAATGATGCTCTGGCTTAATACAAAGGGACGCAAAGAAGAAAGCCTGCTACTTCCTCAGTGTGTGTGCACACACACACGTCAGAAATTTACATCATGTTACGGGCTATCTGGTGTTCATCAGCCCTAGAAGCTGTTCAAGGGTGCCTTTACAAACTGTTTCTTGCAAATGAGCTAGTGATGAATGCATGGGAAATCTATATTTATATGACAGGATGTGCCAGAGATAAGTTGAATATCAATAGGCATTTTCCACAGAAGACATTTTTGCGTGCCATTGCAAAGAAAAAGCCATCAGGTGTTCCAAACGTTCCTGGCACTATTAATTACACCTGTGCTCTTCCCTCTATGATAAGTCAAAGTGTCTGCTGCAGTGGTGAAAGGTTTTGAGCGTATAAGCACAGTAAAATCTAGCTGTTGGCCTACCTACAGTCAAATAGCACCGGCATGTGCTTTTGAATGGTAATGCAGCTTCCTCTCTGTTTTTTTCCCTCCTTCAGTGACTGTGGAATTTTACTGGAATTTGACCACAAGATGTGGCATATAGAAATCACAAAAAGTAATTAACTTGTCCTATTGATAGAATGAATTCAAGCAAAAACACCACCAACTCCCCAACCTATACACTGAGCAGTATAAAGTACCCAAAAGTCATACTGGAGGAAACTCAATAATACATATAGTACCTGAGTAAAAGTCTTGAAGTATCTGATATGTACTTAAGTATCACAAGTAATTTTCTAGCAAAAAAGGAACTTAAGTATGAATGTACAAGTCAGAGTAAATTATACACATGTATTTTTATACTGTATAGTCATAGTCGATGTTATCGTCCTGGCCAAACGTTTCTGACTATTGGAATCCATGTTTCTTTTATGTGAAAAATTAGTAAATTTAACTCATTTGGTATGTAATCTAAAAAGTGACTGCTAACAAGTTATTACATTGTTATCATCCTGGCCAAACGTTTCTGACTATTGGAATCCATGTTTCTTTTATGTGAAAAATTCGTAAATTTAACTCATTTGGTATGTAATCTAAAAAGTGACTGCTAACAAGTTATTACATTAATGATGCAAGTACAATATTAGCTTCCAATAGTAAAACAGGGAGTACTAGAAAATGGAAATACTCAAATACAGTACTATCTAAATAAGTGTACCTGAGTGAATGTAGTTAGTTACATTCTATCACTGCCAAATGGGGCAGTTACTAGATTAATACACTGCATAATGAATATCGAGTGTGTCCCTGTTTTCGCGACCTAATACAGGCGACACAATATATGATGTTGTCACTTGAAAACATGTGACGGCGACCAGAACGATCGCGTCCCATATGGTCTAGCGGTTAGGATTCCTGGTTTTCACCCAGGCGGCCCGGGTTCGACTCCCGGTATGGGAACATCTCTTTTAATCTTTAAAACACTACCCATATTGCTATGAAGCACTGTGAACCGTATTTCCGTATCTATACAGCGTGTGTGTATATAATGGCTGGTTGCTTATCTTGATGTAACACACTGGTGGCCACTTTCACACATCGGCCACTAGGTGTCTCGTAGTCGCTTGTATAGACGGGTAACTTGATCTATGACGGCAAAATGAATTGAGGATGTGTCTAGTGAAGGCAGACAGGTCAAACTACTGTAGTGGTTGTGCTGTATGTGATGTTAATTTTGTTTAAAGACACGAAATGAGGAGATAATTGGGACTAAATGCAGGCTGTCAAATTAGGAGACAATACCCTTTTGTTTGCTGTGCTGTGAAAACAACTACCAAACACCTGACAATTACACCAACACTGCATACTATTCTGAAAACAATAATTTATGGGTCCTACATGGGAGACGTGTTTGCCTGCCAACTATGGAAATGGAGACCAACTTTTTTAATTCAGAGTGTTCATCTTTAAGTTACATATGTCATAATCAACTACAGTAAGCTGCAGTCTGGCTGATCAGTACTTGCTTAGAATTGGTACCTCATAATTGTGACTCACTGATAACTAGGTACCTGAATGAATTGAAACAAGTCATCACTATATAAAAAGTGATCATTTTATTTCATTATTTAATTCCCCTATGAGAATGCTTGCTGAGGCCTTATATCATGAACATGGTTTTGGCAAAACTGCAAAAACACATTTTTCATAAATTTCACAGAAATTCAAACATTTTGTACAGAAAAAACTAGTCATTGGAAGTATTTATGACCAATATGAAAATGTATGAGAATTTTCAAGTGACTTGTCAAAATAACAAAACAGAGCAAACAAACAGCTTTGACTGTTAACACTATGGCTTCATACAACCCAGTGACATACAATGTTAAGTGCCAAAATTGCCGAAAAAGTTCAAGATGCAGTCTGCAAACGTTACCCAAGGTTCAACATACTGTCTGCATGACTGCACATACATATAAACTTAAATAACCCATCTAAATTAATTGCTTAACTACTTTAAACTTGCACTTTCATTCGAAATAGGCTGCTTTGGGATGACGTTTTTAGATAAGGTGAAAACGAATTCTGCATAATTTTCTCATGATACTAAGTCAAGGTTATCTGTGCTTCAAGCTTGCAGACAACATCCATCCCCACAAGTTCATATCAAAAGTTCATTTAGTGCGTCCGTCTCCATCTCCGACGGCCTCTCAGCCTCAGCCTGCAAGAGGAAGTCCTCCAGGAAGTTTTCGCTGTGGGGTTCATTCGGACAAGTGTTCACCTGCGACACAGCACTTGCCGCGCCATCCAACTGGTCGCCTCCATCTTGCCCGCTGGCGAGCATCTCGAGGAAGCCGGTGCTGTCGGGGGAAAGGTTGCTGGCAGTGGTTGCCGGTGAGAGCAGGTCCGAAAGGAAGTCATCGCAGATGGAGCCGTCGTAAGTGCTGGAGCTGACGGTGCTAGGAGAGGCCAGGTCAGTGCTGTCGGGTCGCAGGCTTGCTCCACCCTGTTGACCCAATATTTTATTCAGCTTATCGAGCCTCTTCTTCTTCGCTTTCAGCTTCTTCATCAGCTTGTACCTGAGGGCTTCAGTGGTGCTGACACCTGGAGGAACCTTTGACAACCGGCTGCTGCTTTTGTTTAAGGAGGATATTTCAGGCAGCCCCTTTGCTCGAGGTAACGAAAGTGATGTACCTGACACCACTGTAGTGTTCTGGTTGGAAGTTATGGGTTGAAACGGCTTTGAGCTGCCACTGATGAGTGCAGGGGACGTTAGCAGTGGGCCCGGGGTGTTTGAGCTCTTTGCACCAAACCCATCGTACATTTCTGCAGCTTTCAGGGGGAGACCCTCACTCTCCTCTGTCTTGAGCTGTGGTTTAGGGAAGAGTCCACCGGAAATCTGCTGCCTTCTCACAGGGTTGGGGGTGGAGTGAGAAGGAGGTGTGGGCTTCACTTGTGTGGCTCGGGTGGGGGCGGGTTCATCGGGTGGCTTGGGAACTGGGTTTAGTGGGTGTTTGCCTAGCAGGAAGGACCAGCGGCTACTCTGCAGTGGCACTGGCTGCATTATGGGATTTTCCTGACTAGTGGGTATGAGTGGGGCGTCGGTAGAAGACACAGGGGACTTAGTTTCAACGCGTGGTGTGGCATCCTGAGCAGCGGCGGGAGCAGGTCTGTTACTGGGCTCTGCTGATGCAGGTGGTGAAATATGAGGAGCTGCTTTGGTCAAGGCTGCCTTTTTACCCGTTCTGCCAACTCCTCTCCCTCTCCCTCTACTTCTCCCTCTCCCTCGTCCACCAGGCACAAATGTGGGATCACTCGACGAGTCATTGTCACTTCCGGATGAGTTGGAGGTGATGGGGGGCTCAACATCAGGACCGTGGGACTTTTCGATACCCGTTACAGTGGAGGAGCTATCCGGTGTTGAGTCAATGATTTCACTCCTGCTGGGAGCACTCAAATTCTCAGTTTGTCCAGGCTGCATTTCTGAATCAACCTCAACCAGTGTGAGTGTAATAATGTCATTATGTGTGAGGCCCTCGAAGGTGTCGAGCAGCGTTGTGGAACCTATTGATGTATCAACACCGGCTGTGACTGTTGTGTCGATGATGTTACTGCTGTCTTCCGATGCCGAAAGAGCGCAGACGATGTCGGTGTCGTTGTGAGACATGAAAGTAGAGTGATCCAAAGTGCCATCACATGGCTCATCCACTGTCGAGTCACCTGGACTGGGGTTCATCTTATTTTGAGGTGGAGGAGATTCAACAAAAGTGCTGGATGGAGAACAGGCTGGAGGCTCTTTGTCCTCCTCCACCTCCCAGAAGACAACGTGGATCTGCTCAGCAGGGACTGGGAGATTTTGATGGGTCTTACAGTCTGGATGTTTCAAGTCGTCATATTCCAGCCAGGATCCTGTGGGGAGCAGGCAAAACGCACGGTTACACACAAAAACAACATGAAAATCAGCACATGAAGCATGGTTTATATGGTATTTGTAATGGAAATCTGGCAACCAGTCAGAGTTGATGAATTATTGATTCAACCACAATTATCACCCAATGATTTTATATGACAAAGGCATAATAATAATAATAATAATAATAATAATAATAATAATAATAATAATAATAATAATAATAATAATAATAATAATAATAATAATAATAATAACAACAACAACAACAACAACAACAACAACAACAACAACAACAACAATTAAAAGAAGAATAAAAACAGCTTTGTTTAAGAAAATCCATCACTTAGACTAATTATCTCTTTTACATGAGCATCTTAGCTAAGGTAACAGCATACAGAGAGCATAATTGCAAAACATAATGCAGACTTAAAATAAAGCAGAAAAAATCTGGAAAGGTAAAACCTTAGCCATCAATGTACAGATACATTTTCATAAATGAAACAAGCTGTTGTTTCCTGTATATCAACACTGCATGAATTGTCCAGCAGAATGTGCTGTTGGCAAAATACAGCATGGAGGAATAGAAATTCATATGACTCAACTATTTGCTCCAGTGGTTGTGTGTTAATATAGGCAATGGTTTAATACAATTAACACGTTCTTTGACTTTTGACTTCCATTTTCAAATATTGCAACACATAACTGCCTGCAAACCAGGCTGCGACTGCATGCTAAGCAAAGTCATTGTATTCAAGTATTGCTAACACTTTAATTACCATTTTATTTTGTACACATCTCATATTTGTTACTATTGAGATACATTATACACTCCCCCTCCTGTTTAATAAAATAATTAGCAACACATCATAATATAATAACAAATATAAACAAGTCGTACTAGCAAAAAAGCAGAATCTATTTGGATTCTTTATCCAAATAGAAGGAGATACTTGAGTAAAAAAAAAGACTCTAGCTAAAGAAGTACTGATTCAATTTCTCAAGTAAAAGTAAGTAAGTACAGGATCCGACAGGTTAAAAGTAAGAAGAATCCCGCTGAAAGTGATTTCTACCGGCCATTAATGTGCAGAGTTAACTGAAGCTCAAGTCATGTTATACAACACAACTCAACCCAACCACTTATCAAGTTAACGGCAGAATCAGTAGGCTTTGTCCGAGTCCTTTGTAAACGTACCAGAAAAATAGTAACCTTTTAGCATTTTAGGTTTGAATAGTGTTGTGAATGATCTAGAATTCTCCTTAAATGAATTAAAACTAAAGTAACTAGCCTGTTTTGTAGATTTAAGATGTAAAAAGCACAGACATTTGGGTTAAAATGTAGTGAGGAAAAGTAAACATTTGTAAGTACAGTAACCAAGTATGTGTACTTTGTTACTTCCCGCCTCTATCAAAGAGTAATGAACATTTAAAGAATCAATATTAAAAACGTACCATCACAATTACGAATCCAGGTGACAAAGTGCTTCAGCTGCAGGTTGTACTGTATGACAGTGGTGACGGAGTAGCGTTTCCCCTTGAACGTGAAGGTGTAGATTCTGACGTCATTGTCGGGAAGCCCCTCTACAAAGTGCAGCATAAACACTGGAGGCAGTCTAGACAAAACACAAAGCAAAAGTCGGGTTAAATGGATCCAAAAGTGTACCCCATGGTTGGACAAGGCCAAAGTTTACAACTCCTGCTAAGATGTGTTGTTTTTGAAATATGTGTTCTATTATAATCACACTATATATTCAATTGTGGGCAGTGGGGTTGTGTCGATGAAAGATGGCATCATACTCTGCCATCGTACCATCACCAGAGAGCACAAAAAGGCACCGTGAACCCTCGGAGTTGCTGAAAGGTAGGAGCAGTGAAATGTGGCAGAGAATATAAAAACACGTTTTTGTTGCTGCTCATTTGCCACATCATTATGTCCTGTTTTTTTCTATTTTCTTTAAAAAAATACAGGGACCATACATGTTGGCATTGATACGTCCAATTAGAAAGCAAAGCACGGGGCTCAATGTATACAGGACTTATGCCATTGTTATTTGCATATTCTTAGTTTAGTTTCCTCATTTTAGCTCGTCAGCTAACGTTGTTTCAAGCTATAGAGTCTGAAGACAGCTAAATCAAGGACTTTTAAGCCCTGCACTAGGATGTATGTCCGACACATGCCTGGCAGGGATGTGAGAGTGTATCTGTCTGTTCCCCCTTTACTGGTGACAGGCGACAGTTTTCTTGGCAGGGTGAGGCAGATGGAGCTTGCTGTCAAAGCGACAGGAGGAAGCAGCAGTGACTGAAGAGGTAAACTAACAGCAACTCTGAGGACACACACTGTCAAATACAGAAACACACTGTAGAGCCCCTGAAAGCCCCTTACAAACAATGTCATAGTCCTTCACGATGTTTCACGGTGCACATCATCATATTCCAATTTGGTAGACATCAACCCTAACTGACAGTGAAATTCAAGATAAATCTGAGTGTTTAGTAATGATCACCTGGTCGTTTCAAACAGTTACAGCCGCTTTAATCAGCAGGTAGTTAATTAGTTAATGTGTGCTGTGGAGGTGCTTCTGTTATTCTGCTGGCCTTGGAAATGAATGTTTGGATCAATGGCTGATCCTGTATGTCAAAAGCATAGTTGTGAAAATCTCTTGATTATAAGATGCTTAAAAGCTTATGTTGGTGGTTGATTTTTCCGGCCTCAGCTGGACAATCAAGTTACGTCGTGACATGGCACATGTTTTTTTTTTTGTTGATTTTTTTTAATAAAAAACATCCCAAGACACTAACAGATTTTATGAACTTGCTGTGGAAGCACGAACCTGACGAGAGCCAAGCTGAGTGTGAATTCTGCCTAATAACAATTACTTATTACGTTAGACATTTTCACCTGAAACTAAAATCTACAGCAGTAAATAATAACTGTTACAGCAAGCCCAGCTAATCAGCCAAAATATGAGGCGCTGTCAACTCTGCTGCCGAACTCTGAGATGTGTGTGCAGCAGCAGTCAATAAATGCCTCATTTTAAAGCTGCCATGTGAAAACCATATTATTGTAGATTACAAATGCAGATAAAGCACTGCAGATGGATAAATGGTTTGTTTTGGTAATGTTTATGTATTGCAAGACGTAGCTTTTAATTTTGTCCAGTGCTGTAGTCTGATTGTTGGAAGGACTTTCTGAATATAAAGGGAATTTAAATGACAAAAAAGTAGCCACGTGAAGGGATACAGATCATTCAGGATGCATTTGAATTGTTGACAGCTGGATCATAATGGAATTGTAAGGCCAGTGAGGATTCACACCTCTAGCTAAAAGGCTATCTGTTGCTCACATAGAAATCAATTTACCCTCTGTGTTCAAACAACTTCTGTACTGTTTGATAATTTCCAAAGAGCAGGGGTCATAACTTGGAAATGGTGGTTAGATTTGTCTATATTCCTACCACTACAATACATACGAGTCAAACTTGCGTATCAAATTGAGAATTCCAGAAAGGCTAGTACTCACAGTAAAACCTCTGTTCATTTTCAACAGTTTTATGATTAAAAGATGGACACATTTGATTCTTACCTCTCCAGCATCATCGTCCTCCTCTGATTCTTCTTACAGCACACATTGCACGGGGCTGAGTGAACAGCATGAAGAGGGCGCCAATCAGGGGAAATATTTGTGAAGGTAGGGAGGGTCTTCATTTTCCTGACAATCAAATCACACAATACATTAGGGTTTTGCACACTTTCACAATAGATGAGCATGCTTGACAGGTGGAAGAAACCTTGTGTAACCAGAGGCCTAGTTCTCATTTAAAAATGTGGTCAACTGATCCAAATAGACAGAAGATTAAGTTATCTGAAAATGTTTAGCCCCTTTATCAATTAGTCTGATAACAGAAAATTAAGAAACACCGCTGTGAATATCCGCTGATTGTATTGGGAACTGTCCTGTTTTGTCCATAACCGAAAGATATTCACTTTACTGTCTCAGAGTTAAGAAACCAGAAAATATTCACATTTCAGAAGCTCTGATCAAATAATTTTAATTAATGTTCTTAAGTACTCAAACTAATTACTTGAATATCAAAAATGTTAACCATTAATCAAATAGTTAACACCTATCGATTAATCTTTGCCGCTTTACCCTCAAGTTTGGTCAAAATTAGGGCTGGGACGACGCGTTGACGTAATCGATGACATAAATTCGTCGACATTAATAATTTGCGTCAACGCGTCATCCCAAACAGGAAGTGGTAGTACCTGCGGAGGCTAAAGAGACGTGACGGTAGACGTCATGATGTTTCCCAGGTGTTTCTCCTGTAGATCTAAACCCGCGGACCGTTTATAATGTGTAGTGATTGAGAACCTGGCCCCCTAAACATCCTGGAAGGTGAAAGAGTTACGTTTTTTTGTGCTAAATTACATTATTACATAATCGCCATCAGTAAACAGGTCACTGCGTGACTGTCACTTGCGGGGACGGAGGCTGTTTTCTCGGTCGGGAGGGCTGACCATCACGGTGATTTCTATCAACACAACCACTTGAGTGAGTTAAAGGTTTTTGCCGGTGACAGACACTGTTTTTCGGGCAGAAATGTGACAGAGTTGGTAGGACAGGCGGGAGGACAGATGCTGCTCCGCCTACAACTGCGGTATTTTTTTCCTCATATAAGTTATCAACGACAGTTACAGTTACTACGTTACTTTTGTTTAGTCATGTAACGTCAAATTAATCGTTAGATTCGTCGACTAATCGAAAAAATAATCGCTAGATTAATCATTTGAAAAATGATCGTTTGGGACAGTTCTAGTCAAAATAATTGGCTGCAAAATCCATTAGTTGTGGCCTTACACCTGATTCTCACAAAATCTTTAATTCTCAACACCACAATGATTTTAAAATCATATTACCAATCTAAGATGGTGCACAATTATTCTGAAGAGATTGTTCTACTACTAGTGAAGATAAAATCTCTAGAATGGCTTTACTGGACATGTTTTATTCTCCATCAAACTTTTTGCTAATTACCAAAACTTAATGAACTGAGAGTGTTAAGTCATTAGAAGACATCAATCAATAATCCACTGTTCACAGTCACTTGTGAATAAATGGGCCAGTGTGCTAAGACATTAAAGAAAAAAGCCTCTTATTACAAATATTCTACACCAACTTGTCTTCAATGATTCATTATTTTATATGCTTCCTTTTCCCTCTCCAAACAAACCCTAGGGGAATTGTTCCCAACATGTTTATTTTCTGTGTTTTTTTTAAGTTATGTGTCTGTCATCTACCTTTCTTCTGAGGCAGCTTTGCATTCTCTGCACTTGAACACCCAGTGAAAAGTCGACTTGAAGACAGGCTCCACCCAGGAGTCCATCGTCAGCAGAAGCGGCAAGGCAAACACTGGAGTTTCCCTCTGACCTGGAAAACCACAAACATGCAGCAGTTAGAGCATTGTCACAGGTACATGTGCCGACAGAAGCTGCAGTTAGCCTTCTTCATGAACCAGGTAATTTAAAAGATTTAATCTGTGGATGAGATGGGGACATTTTCAGAGTTCACATGTGTTTACACACCTGAGGATAAATCTCTCTCTTGTGCCTAAACTGTATTTGCACTGCTATCCCTGCCTCCTGCTCGATACTAAGTTTGCAAAGAGACAACCACGCACAACGTAAAGATTTGGTTGCAACAAAACAAGCAAAATCTGCATGTCCAGACTCGTCAAGTTCTGTTATGAAACACAAAGATTAACTCTTGCTTTGGAAACTAAAACACGATTCATGACAACAGCAGGAGAGATGCCAAATTTCTAAAAGCATAATATATCAAAACTTTTAAGCACTTTAGCCATTTGCAGCCCTAATAACATTGTGTATATGCTGTGTGATTACTTTCTGCAACAAAAAAAACATGCCATAAAAAACACTGACTACTCCTTTACATACTTATTTTTGTAACTGATCTCCAAGCCTAAATGAAATCTAATATTCATGAAGCAAAGGCTTGAGGGGATCTCGGAGCATTGTGTTGTTCAGTTTGAAAAACATTCATTCAGACATCTCTCCTTCGCTCAAAGTAGCTGAGCAGTGTGTGTGTATTGTTCCTGAACACTTGTTTTCTATCCGTGCTGGTGGCATCAGAAATAGAGTTTAAATTCTTTATATCTGTTAACTTCACGACTGCCGTGCGGGACAGTCTCCTCTTACATGGTTATCAGATCAAGGTCATCTGAACAATGTCAAATTTTAACTTTTACATTTATGTTGTTTAAGAGCAAGAAAAGACTCAAATGATATTCTTTATCTCTATATCTTTTTTCTTTTGAACGTCTGAGCCTTGACAGGATGTCGCTTTCACACCCAATCATGATACTATCACCTGTTCACCTATGAAATGTTCCAAAACAGGTGTTTTAGAGCACTCCATAACTTCCCTTGTCTGCTGTTGCTTGAAACAAGATGCTGGCATCAAATTTAGAATAAACATAGTATTTACAAAAATCAATGAAGTTGATGAGGTAAAACACGAAATATATTGTCTTTGTTCTGCTTTTTACAGAGTACAAAGTTAACAAATTATCATGTTCTGTTGTATTCATGTTTTACACATCGTTCCAACTGCTTTTGGATTCAGGTTTGTATACGACAAGTTGTATTATCTCCTGACACTACTTTTTGGCTGCCTTTATCCAGATCTTTTTACAATCATTGATCAGTCATTGATAAAAATGAAAAGCTGCATCTACAGCAGGTCAGTTCAATTACTTTTTTAGGGAGGGCCGCATCTGAAAGAATATGAAGTGCCAAAGGGCCAGACATTGACACTGCCCGTGTCTGACCTGTAAATCTCAGAATTTAAATGTACTTTTAATCTGTTTTCTCTGCTTTGTCCATTGGTATTCACCATTGATAAACATTGTGTATACAAAAGCACAGAAAAATAACTATGCGCCTTTTCAATCTTAGAATAGGGTTGATTCTCGTCTGTTCCCTCTCCTTAAACAAAATGGGGTAAAACTTTAAAATAAACTAGGAGTATTTTTGTGCTTCGCAACAGATATAACTAATGAATGGGCTAATATGTGTGCCAACAAAAAAGGCTGCATAGGTCTGATCTACTGTATAAACATATTATATTGCACCTAGACAATGTGGGTCAATGGAGACAGACAAATTGAATATATTTTAGTTTCAGTCTAATTCTGTGTGTGTCTTCAGTGACTGTGCTTACCCAGTTTGCAGTGCAGCTTGGGCTGCAGAAGTTTGAAGACTGACATCCTGAGGCTCTCTAGGTCTGCACTGGCCTTTTGCAGCACATGATTTGGCACCCTCACAACGCCATCTAGACAGAGACAACATCAGATAAGTGACCCGCACACAAAAAGCATGGCATTTTACTTTAATAATGGAGAGATTATTCACCTGTACGTTAACTAAAACTGCTTTAAGACAACAGGATCTGCAAATGTCAGTTGATGGCACTGTTATATTTACAGTCGGATAGCAATAAGATTAGTGCTAGTCCATATTTATTTTAATTTTATGCCAACAAACAAAAACAGAATTATCTCAATTATCCCTTGTGGTATCCAGCAATGCAGACTTTCAGTTTAATGCACTCTGAATTTGATGTATCCACCTCTCAAACATTGGCCACCACCTCAATATAATGGTGGTAGGTCATATTGCTGTTGTGTTTGTAACGCTACAAACAAAGTTTTTCAGTTTCTAACAGTCAGAAAGTTCACGTCTTTCTCTTTAAGGTTGGTACTATTATGAAAGGTATTATTTTATTTTGTTGCGCATGTGGAGTTGCAACAATAAGCCAATTATTAGTCGATCGAAAGAAAAATAAATGCTAACTATTTTGATAAAGGATTAATAGTTCATAATTTTTCAAGCAAAAAAAATGTCAAGCCTTTGCCTGTTCCTGCATGTTAAATTGAAGGTTTTGCTGCTGTTCTTTGTCATTTATGAGAGTGAATGAGGAGCCTTTGGGTTTAGGGCAGTCGGTTGGACAAAATAAGCAATTTCAAGACGTCACTTTAGGCTCTGGGAAATTAAAATGAGCATTTTTTTCATATTTCTCTTTTACATTTTATAGACTAAATGGTTTACTGTGAAGACAATCAGCATGGGTTTGGTTTAATGGGTTTTCCCTAAAACATCTTTGTCATGCTCCAGCTAACTGAACAAATCTGCACTTTTTCATGGTTAAGCTTAAGGACTTTTTACTTCGACAGATGTACCTGCAGCTGCAGATACATCTTAATCCTTCTGAAGAACTGAAAAATCCAGATTATTGTGTCAACAATCAAATGAAGCTAACTCAGTTATGTAAAAATGTAAAAAAGAACAAGGGCCACGGGCAACTCTGACCAAAACAGTTGGCATAGCAGATACAGAAAGTATGAAACCATACGTGAGTCTGCGCTTTCAGTGAAGTAAGTAGTTTTAGATTGGTGTATTCTTACAAACAAGAACATATGCAAAGACGAAATTTAATAATACAAACGTTCTATTGATTTTATATGCAGTACATTAAAATAAAGATACCACACACAGTTTATTAAATGTTTAACTTACCTTTGCCAGGCTGTTGATGGGCTTGTATGGTCGCACAAATATCTTCATATCGTCTCATCAGCTGCCAGACAGACGACTGCTGAGGCTCATCATTAGGTTTACATTTCCTCAAGCTCTTACAGTTTACTAGAGCAACAAGCAGTGAGTCCAGCCAACACAGGTTGTTGCTGTTTCTCCAGAAAGGCTGATTTGAAACAGGTACAAGCTCTTCCAACTCTGTTTTAGTGGAACAGGACAAATTCTCAGTTTCTGATTTAATGCATAGCATGCTCATACATGTGCTGATGTCTGCAGCCTGTGATTTCCGTTCAGTCCTTGCTGTGTGATCATTGTGCTGAGGTGATGGAGTATTGACTTCAGCTGAATAAACGTCCTCATTTGTGGATATGGTCAGACTGGAGTCTAGACAGCAGCGTCTCAAGTCTTCCACTACTGCTGATTTACCCAAAGAACCACGGCGAGGAGAGAGCACAGGCTCACCCCCATCAGAGCACTGAGGGTGTCCAGCTGCGACCGAGTGTGAAGGAAGAGCAGAACCATCTGTAGGAGCAGCATTCTCTTGTTCCTTGTCCAAAATATAATCCTCATTTTGTGGCCAGTCCCATCCTGTTGTCTCTGCAACTACAGAATCCCTTGGGTATCCATTTACCTTTTCACCATCTGTCTTGGGTCCTGCATGTTGGCCATTACTGACAATGTTTACAGCGCCAGGATCTGCTTGGCTGAGAAGTGTGTCAGTAGTACATTGCAGTCCAACAGTGTCGACTTCACTTGATCGCAGACGTTTGCATGCAGGTGTGATAGACTCTTCCTTTTCCAGTGCAGAGGCATTTTTTCTTTTGTTCCACACAGTTGGCTGCACAGGTTCCAAGCTAGCCAAAACATCCTCCAAGGACCGGCTGACCAGAGGGAAAAGGCACTATGTACAGAAAGGTTTACATGACAGCTGTCACATTTTGATCTCCTTTTCACCGTACTTATGTATACATAATATAACATTTTCATTTTAACCCTCAAGCTCTCTCTTCATCTCTACATCTCACCGGTATTTTTCATTTAATCTGGCCAAGCTAAACTAACCCCCAGAGGGCCTACATTGCATTTCACTGCACATTGTATAGTATGCTGTGTAGGGCTGCACGATATATCGTTTGAGCATCGTCATCGCGATGTACATGTGCGCAATAGTCACATCGCAGGGCGTGCGATGTAGGCGGCAAATGAGCTCATCTAATTTCAAGGGTACCTGACACACACGTGATCCACCAATCACACTAGTTCTTATTCAGTGTGCCTAAGCAGACCACTCCCCTGCACATGGAGTGAGTCGCTGGTAACACTGAAAAATTAGCAACAGCAAGAGAAAATTGTGGAAAACGAAGACTTGGTGCCAAAAAGAAAAGCAACATCAGTTATCTGGAATTATTTCGGCTACACCAAGGATGGTATTGACCAAACACGTGTTCTGTGTCGAAAGTTCCTTGGATCTGTTGCCACAACGAGAGGTAACACAATTAATTTGTTTGACCATTTACGTCGGTACCACACAGCTCAGTATGACAAAAAGAGGTCAGATCAGTGCAGGTTAATTGTCCACAAGACAGCAGCAGTGCAGCATAACAAAGTGCTATTCAGGTCATCTGATGAAAATTCCTGTATTTTTTCATATCGCTATATACATTGCAGGGTTTAAAAAAAAAATCACAATGTCAGTTTTTTTCCAAAATCATGCAGCCCTAATGCTGTGTGTATGTCACAAGTAAAGAACCTTGAAAAAGACATAATACATGGCTGTTAAATTGGATGCTTTCTGTCACTGCACTACTGGGACTTACCTGTGGGTTTGTGCAGAGGGTGATTGACTCCTGGAGGTTGATGCGGTAAGAGCGCAGAGCATATGTCAAGCCCTTTGAAGTACACCAGGGACAATACTCCAGTGAAGCGGCTCTTTCCTGAACCTTTAAAAACAACATGGTAAAAGGAGAAATACGGTGTTAATAAAGACCACGGACCGTCTCAAAAAACAGATAAGTTGTTTCATTGTTTCCAATTCAAACCTAAGATGTCAAACAATTTTAAAGAACATGCAAATATCTAATTTTAGAACTTTGTGCACATTCAACTTTAAGCTTGCAAAGATTTATTTTACTGTCTTCACTGCTACATATCAGCCTCTCTCTATACATTCTTCCAATCACATTGAAATACTTATGTGTACATATGCATTAGATGGAACAAGAGAAAGTTGGGAAGATTTTGATTTGTTTACCTTGAAGATGTAGAGCATACAAGTAAGAGTAAAAGCTGCTGAGAGTTTAGTTCAGTTTAGTGAGGCTGAATGGCACAGGTGAAGTGGAACTGTAGCAGAATCAGTAAGTGTCAAATAAAAACAAAAGTACATGACATCTAATAGTAAGCAGTTGATAGTGAACCATTATGTTCTTTCAGATAGATATGCAAGATAAATGTGTAGTACACAGTTTCAGTTTCTTTGATTTCACACACAAACATCATGACCAGCTTCAAACCAAAACACTTTCGCCTTTTACTACCAAAGATTTCCGTTTTGTTTTCTTTTGTTGAATTTGGATTGGCACTGCCCGATCACAGTTCTTTTTCAAATTCAATTCAGCTTTGCGCAAGTGACAACAGTGAAAGGAGAACAAGAGCTCTACTGACTTTTCCCAAATACCCCGCCAGTGGTGAGGCCAAAACCTCCAAACCAGTGTCTTCACCAGTCATGGGCAAACCACTCCTGCTCTTCTGGTCCATAGCTGTCCGGTGCCATTCAGAAAATATTACCATGTCACTGCAACCTAGCTCACCACGGAAGAAGCTGTGGAGAAAAACAGAGCAGCACAGAGGGCATTTTACTCAATGTCTACAAAGTTATGAAGATATATGGAAATACACTCCACTTAACAGCTGATACAGTTAGACAATGACAATTTGTATATCATGGATTTGCGTATTTTGTTTATGCATTGATAACTTATTAAAGGTGCCCTATGTAGTTTGGGAAAAGAAATGAAAACTATGAAAAGTAATATTTACATTATTAATATGGTAATAATTAGGGGTGCAACGACTAGTCGTAAAATAGTCGACTACTAAATTTGTCAAAGGCCAAATTTCTTGAGTGTTTTGTTTATTTTATTGCTGCTGCCACTTAAATATAATAAATAAGAGCCATTATTTTTTGTGCAACTCATAATCTGACGAGTCGACTAGTCGTTACAGTAGTCAAAGACTGGTCAACTATCAAAATAGTTGTTGGTTGCAGCCCTAGTAATAATATAAACTCAGAAATGTTTATTTTTCCATAATTGTATAAACAAACCGTCAACAGAGGAGAATGACGTCCCAAGAACACTGTTTTAGGATAGAAGGGTTGGCGGGGTCCTGCAACTTTAGACAAAGTAAAACAGTGATGTACTAGTTTGTGAATATCTAGTTTGTTTGGACAAGAAAATCAAAATCCATTAAGTAATTACATGATATTTTAATCTAATTAATAAAATACTTAGATTTGTCAGTTATTAAAGTCAGTATAAGTTAGAAAGGGCTTCTAGTTTGAATTTCTGGGAAAATTACGATACAATACATTCATTCATGCTGTCCATCTCTACTCTACATTTGTATACAACTGTGGTCCAAATGTATGTACATTTATAGTAACATGATTGATTAAATGTGTAAGCAGTGCTCTCTAATTACGAGGTTTACGCAGAGTTGTTTGCTATACAGGCACACGCGTGGTGGCCCCAGGCCAGCTACAGTTTACTCTGCCACCTGGGCTGAAGAACAGGGGTCTGAGCATGTAACTATTAAACAAAGCACTCGATCTGTTTATAGTACAGAAACACAACGTTTTGTCTTACAATTAGCGATACATATAAAGAGTGAGCCACTGGTAGTTACGAGTATAGTATAAAGCTGATAAACACTGATATCTTGTGAGACAATAACGCAACGTTAACGTTACATCAGATACACTCAAATTTAACCCCATGTAAGAGTAAAAATGTATAATAAAGATGCATAAATTCCCATGTAGCTACTGTCAGTGAAGACATAACGGTTACAATTACTTATTTTAAAACCAAAACTATTAACAGGCATACATGGACTAATTAATCTATCAGCCCCGGCACCTTGCGGCTAGCATGCTAACATATTAGCCTAAAGCCGGGGAAAAATCTGGTCGCTATCGAATCTATTTTCAGCCCTCGTGAATAAAAGAATATATACATACCAATACCAAATTTAAATTAGACTTTATATTACGATGATGGTCGGCGAAATCCATCCACGGAGAGCTGTTTTTTTTTTATCCGAAGTGTCCATGTGCACCTTTCTGCCAGTTCGTGTCAGAAACGTTGTCTTTCCGTTGGCTGGCGGTTGTGCAGCGGCCTTTGTCTTCCCCCGTTGACGGACAATGGTTCCGCTGGACCCCACTCGGTAGTTCAAGTGAACTGCAGCATCCTGTGTTCAAATTACTGTTCGTGTTCGTACTGTAGGTTTTTCCGGCACTGCCCATGAAACCAGTGCTTACCAAAGTGAGTATATGCACGCGTTAAAAGAATTTATCTTCTTGAACTAGGATTCACATTATCTGTTGCAGAACATCGCTGGGCTTCTCTTCCTGGGTTCCACACAAACATAAAAACACCACCATTCTCCCTTGCAAACACATTATATTCTTCGACAATATATATCATACATAGTATATATATTAATATACAGTAAATTATTAGATTAGAACCATTTAATCGTATGTTTATATCATCCATTTTACAATTCTATCATTAATAAAATGCAAAAGGCCTAAGCTTTTGTAATTTTTCTTGTATGGAGAGTCATCATTTAGAGAAACTTTGCATGCTCTGTATTCTTATTAGTAATGTGATTATTATTATTATTGTTATCATTGTTATTATTATTATTATTATTATTATTATTATTATTAATTTTGTGAATGGTACTTTTATTAGATGATCATTGACCTCGCATTAATAGTGGTTTTTAATATAACTGGTTTAGCCTGGTTGAACAGAACCAACTGTAATATATATTTCAAACTGAAATGACAGGAGACCAAGCAATTTTTCAAATTTCTGAAGCTAGAATAGTATAACCCTACAGTATTCCTAAACTGTAAAAAAAAAAAAAAAAAAGAAGGAAGGAAGGAAAATAATAATTATCATAATAATCATAAAATAAATAGCCCAATATAAGAGAATATATATATATATATGTATATGTATATATATATATATATATATATATATATATATATATATATATATATATATATATATATATATGAGACCAGACCTGAGACTGTCAAGGCTGATGTTTTATTTATTTATTCATTTATTTATACATGTATTTATTTTTCATTTTTTTGCCCTTCTGTGTGTGGCTTCTTGAGAAGTAGAAGGGTGGAGTTGGTTGGATGGGGGGTGGGAAGGGAGTTACATATGTCCCTAATACAGCCCAGCTCTTACACCTCCTGTTCTTGTCCACCCCCCCAACCGACACTCACACGTACACACACACATACACACACAATCACAGTCATGCAAACACAGATCCCCCTCCACCCAATCCCGCCTCTTGCATGTGCCCTCCTCCCTTAAGCCCCTCCTGTATCTGCTGCTCTCCTGTCCTCTATTTTCCTCTTGATGACAAAATGAATTTGCATATTTTTCCCAGGGAGCACTCATTAGAATGCATAAACTGGCCGCCTCCTAGCCTCATGAGCAGGCTATAGCTTTCTGCCGTGGCATCTCCTGATGCAAAATGAGACACCGACAGGCAGCATCACAGGCAGACATGTGGCCTGAGTCTGGGCTGTGATTGGCATTTGGAATCAGTTCACCCTTCCCATTCTTAATTCAAGGATAAGAATAAACTCTGTCAGCCATTTTTCTTTGTTACTATATTAGCTGCTAAGCAGAAGCATTTTTATTAGAAACCTAGTCCCTCATTAACTCCATAGAAACAACTAATCATTTCTAAAGCACATGATCATAATACTATCTTCAGTGGGCATGGGACTATATCTCCCAATTCATAATGAACATGGACATTTTCCTTTCTCTCTTTTTTGGGGGGTAAAACACCCCACCCCACCACCACATTTAATAACAGAAAAGCCTTCAAAGCCAGATGATTTCATTAGCTCCACTTTGGGTAAAGTAACATGGTTAACCTGAGGAAGGCCCCTTTCACAGTCTGGAAGTATTTTCCTGAAATTTTAGCAGACTGACCATCACAATGGACATCCCATTCTCTATCGCCTGAAAGTTTTGCCTATAGGTGGCGCTATAGAGATCAGCTAACAAGGTCACAAAAATCTGTATTCCTACCTATTGGATATTTAAATCCAGATAAAAACATACTTATGCATAATTGGTCTAAGTCATGGCCTCTACTTGTGTTCAGTTACACAAGTTCTCAGGATGTGCAGTGTCTGTGTGTCGCTGCTCAGGAGATACCATAAAGATACAGTTAATGGGAAACATTCCTTGAATAAATACTAATCTTTGTCTGATGGTGGCGCTAGAGCAAGGTATGGTTATTAGATATGGTCGATGTTAATAGCATGAATGTGCTAAGCAAATTTCATGCCTATGTCACTTAAGTTTCCACGACCTATTAGACAAACAAATCCCATCCAAATCAGGCGCATAGACAGAAAATCAGGGGGCTTCTTGACATTTCTTAAGCAGAAATGTTCGGCCATGTAATAGCAGCACAACAGAATGTTGTTCAGTGCTGTTAAATTTGTATCTGATACAGGTGAGAGCGAGGAAAAAGTGGGGAAACTGTGAAAAACCTAATGTGATTGGCTATGTTATTATGGCAATCTGTATGGAATTTTGAAATGGAAGGATATCGTTAGTATCAGTAAAATATTAGTTATTAATAAGGATCGACAGAATTTACAATTTCATAAAACATCAACATATTTGAACTGCTTCAAAAGCTCTGATATGTTCATATAAAATGACTGGCAACAATAGGTTGCATTGAAATGAATGGGTTCCTCATTCCTGCCTTTCTCGTATTAAAAAATATTGCAATTTTAGGTCTTAAACCTTTTTTATTGCACATAAGTGAGTCGGATTTGAGTAAAACCCCTACTGCTATGATGTTAACATGCAGACCTGTTACATTTATGGGACCTGCAATTAGCATTGTTTGTATATTGCTGCAAAACAACAGACCTGCATGCAATACTTCACCGTCTCATTACAAAAAAAGATTTCATGCAGACCTACAGCACTGACAGAGCCCATTTACAACTATAAAGTGCTTTATCCACCAACTTTTGCTTAAATTGAACATGTACTCTTTGATCTCCTTTTGTGTGTGTGTTAATTGGGGATGAGCACACTATTCTCTTTCAATTAGCTACTGCATATGAAGTATATAAAAATGGGGGTGAGGGGGGATAATTGTGCTAAGAAATGTAAAAACGCTTAATCTCAAGACCTAATATACCAGTCTAATGCTTTCATCATGTTTGATTGTGGTACTGCACTCTGATCTTAATAGGGACTGCAGACTCATAGGTAAACATAGCTATGCTGCAAAATGAGCACCTGCCTAAAGTGATTATTATGTAAACTTGACTGAAAGACCAAGAAAACACTGTTTGGTAGAGTCAGTGTGGTGACTTTTTCTCGATACTGGGCTTAAAAATGACCATCACGACCGACACAGTAATTAAAAGGCAGCCCATTAACTGCATTGTTATTTTTGTTGTCATTCCAAGTCAGAGCCAAATCCTTCAAAATATCAAATTCTGTGCGCAGCTGTCCCGTGCGGGACAGGCAAGAGCGTTTCTGTCCCTTTCGCGTGATTTCGCGGTGTCCCTTTCATGCTGTATTAAAAGTCATAATTAGCAAATAAGCCCACATGCATTGAGGTGAATGCACAATGGAGCTGGTTAGTGAAGAGGGGGACAGCCCGTCCAACACCACCGCACGACATTTTACAGCCGCCTCGCTCGCTGACTCCGAGCGCTCCACGGTGTCTCATTCATTTAACTTGCCTACTGTACACTGTGCTCAACGTAGTGAATTCAATACTATGGCAAACACACTACACTACTAGCAGCTCCAGCATGCTCGCACGGAAATATTTTTGTATCCACGCGCCTCAGAAAACTTCAGTGACGTTTCACAAAAGGCAGCCAATCGGACCTCGTCTTCTATTAGGACAATGAAAAGCCTCCGTCCAATCGGCGGAGCGCCAGACTGGGCGCTGGCCAATGGCGTGCGAGCCCCGCCGAGAGTAATGTTAGAGAGCTGAAGACTGAAGACACTGCGTATCGCCTATGTTCGCTCACACACAGCCATTGCAGAGCATTGAGATCCAGCGATAGTCCCTAGGTAAGTATCACACACGGAAATTTTAAGTGTTGGTAATGATGATAACGACGATAACATGTATGAATATCTTACGTATGTGTATGCCATAGTCGAATGTAAATCCCTTTACTGCTTGAAAATAATTTTATCGCGGAGAAGCGTCAAAAAAAACAACAGAAAATAGCCGGCGCTTAGCAGGTAACGTTACATTGCCCTGCCTGAGTGTGGACCAGACGCTCTGTAAAATGGAAGAAATGAATATTAACCTTGACCAAATTCGACGGAAATCGTCGATTTTGTCAAAAACAAATAATTTAATATATTACAGTCGTGTCATTTTCACAAAATGGAGTCGAATCAAACGGTAGTTATCGCGTAAAAATTCAGGAATGTCGAGCGGACAACACGGTTAGCGACAATGGTAGGAGACTCACCGTTAGCTAGCCATTGGCATTGCAGTGCATTGCAAAGCCGAATGCCTGTCATCCGAAGAGTGCGGCTTTGCATACATGCGGGAAAATTTACAAAAACATAAGAAAAAGAGAGACCGTTTCAAAATACACACGTACGTTTGTTTGTTTGCCGCAACACTCTCGACAAGACGGTGAAAAAATTACCTCACGATCTGCGCTTTACTGTAATGGCTGACTGTATTCGCATAGGAGGCAAGGCAGCGAGGCAAATGGGAAGCCAGTGACAGAGGCGCAGTTCACTTCAACTTTTTCTAACCGTGTTTTCTCGCGAAACAAACCCGCAACTATATCATGTAACGACGGCAAAGGGAAATTCAACCTCTTGTGATTCGAATGAGACCATTGCGAGATTTTTCCGATGCTCGCAAGGGGTTTAAATCGGGGATTGAAACGAAGTGGTCGCCGCGGTCGCTCTGCCCTCTATTGCATGCAGTGCAATGGCTGTGCGCTGACACAAAGAGAAGGAGCCATATTCTCCATGTTAGTGGATGAAGACGAGCGGCCATTAGGAGCTCATAGAAACCAAGTCAGTAGCACAGCCCGCTCATAGACTCAGTGCAGACCCAATGTATTACTATACAAACCGGCTAGTGCAATAGGATTCAATCGGGGAAATATTTTGTCAAGATCGCCGGCTTTTGAGGCATATTTGTCGAGTTGCGAAGCGAACTGGGAGGCGGGAGGAGACATTTGAGGGGGACTTTCTTTCATGAAGAAGGCATTCTCACAAAATGGAAGAAGAAATATTGCCGTCGTTGTTGACCTCCTTTTCCTCAACGAAAGCCTATGCGCCATTACTACTTCGGTCGACGCAGTTTAACTGGGAGTTACAGTAGCATTTAACGGGGACAATTCAAAGGGAATTCTAACGGTTTTTAAACATTTTTTAGAAAAAGATGGCGAATTTTTTCCAGAATAAGAGAATAGGGAGACATGTTGAGGACGAGTGTTAAATCACGCCGGATCACAGTTTTGAAGTGTTTTATTTTCAATAAAAATGTCTTTATGTGTAATTTGTGTCTTTGTTGTGTCAAAGTTATTTCTTTAATGAGAACATTTCACAATTCAAACGGGGGGTTTCCTGAAGGCCTGTTCTTATTGCAGATTAGGTTTGACGGCATTTTAGTATAAAAACACGAGTGTTTTTTTTAACGCCATGTTCAGTGTTATAGGACTATAGTTTATGTTATGCACTTAGACTTTTTTTTCCGAACTGTTGCAGTTTCGTGTAGAATCGAGACGTCGGGAGACTGAATCACTGCGAAGGAAATATATTTATATACGTTTTATGAGATTTCCTTCCTGAATCCGACTCGACGCGTTTTAGCGAGTTTTAAACGTCAAAAAATGGGAGTTGACCACGGTTCACTGAGTTTAATGTAAAAAGGCCACAGCACGAAACGCTTCGATAAATAAAAGTCATTTTGATCGCATTAGCTGCCGCCGTGCTGGACGGTTTTATTTTGGCGGACTGAGTTAACGGGACCTAACTTAGTGCTGTTTGACAGCAGCGAGGGCGGGTCACCTCAGTAGTGCTATCAATATTAGCGGCCAGTGGAGGGAAATAAAAGAAGTGCTCATTGTTTAGAACGAGGAGCATGGTGGGTGGGTCAGGAATGTATATGCTAAACAATGCATTATTTATAGTGATCTAAATTTAGAATAGTGGTTTGAATAGATGACACAAAAAAAAATATTTAAAAAAATAGGAAACAATTTTCATTTTTAATATCATGTTTATGAAGCTTTTGGGATGTAGAATAACAGAACCACAGCCATTTGACAGTTGACATTATACATAAAGTTAATGTCGAGTTAAATCTCTATCTGAAACATGTGATTATTATTTTTTTTATTTATTTAATTTAATTATTATTTATTATTATTTTTTTTTTAGAAACGGTTATCAGGATGGGGAGAGAAGTAGGAAAGCCAAGGGGCAAGATGTCCTCCTATGCCTATTTTGTCCAGACCTGCAGGGAGGAGCACAAGAAGAAACACCCTGAAGCTTCGGTGAACTTTGCCGAGTTCTCCAAGAAGTGCTCCGAGCGATGGAAGGTATGGCTATAACCGTGTGAACTGTTTCTTAAATTTCTAATTTGATTCCTGAGAATGGACAATATGCCACTCTGCATATGTCTGTATGAGAGCAGGATGTTGTGTACAAAGTGTGTTGCCACAGCCAGAACATTTACCAGTCACCTTTGTTTTCAGACAATGTCTCCCAAGGAGAAGGGCAAGTTCGAGGACTTGGCCAAGCAGGACAAGGTCCGCTATGAGAGAGAGATGATGAGCTACGTTCCTGCCAGGGGAGGCAAGAAGAAGAAGTTCAAGGACCCCAATGCCCCCAAGAGACCCCCGTAAGTACTACATGTCAGCACCACAGGGGCAGTGGACTCATGCTGTAAACACACAATATGGAGCATGTTATATTGTTTGATTAAAAAGCTCATTCTTTCTTTTTCCCCGCCCCAGATCTGCCTTTTTCATCTTTTGCTCAGAGTTTCGCCCTAAGGTGAAAGGGGAGGCCCCTGGTCTGAGCATTGGAGAGGTTGCCAAGAGGCTTGGTGAGATGTGGAACGGCACCGCTTCAGAGGACAAGCAGCCATTTGAGAAGAAGGCCGCTAAACTGAAGGAGAAGTATGAGAAGGTAAAGATCTGGTGGTCTGTTGTTGCATTGATGCTTCATGTTGTGCTGTTCTTCCATGCTTGTGACTTTTTTTACTCTTGACATTAATGAAGTATATTTTTTCATTCCTCCATGACAGGAAGTTGCAGCATATCGCCAAAAGACCAAAGGAGGCGCCGCACCAGCCGGAAAAGCCCCGGCTAAGGTAGAGAAGAAGGCTGATGATGATGACGACGACGACGACGATGATGACGAGGAGGAGGACGACTATGATGATGATGATGACGAGTAGACGATGGCGAGTGACGTCTATAGTGGTCATTTTCTTGTTTATAAAGCATTTAACCCCCTTGTACACACTTCACTTACTGAAAGAAAATACATTAGTATCCAAGGGGTAAAAAAAACAACAAAACACCAACAAAAAAGGCTGTGTATATCAGTTGTTTTTATGCTGTACAGTTTTTTTCTCCTTTTTGTATAGTTAACACTACACAAGTGTCGTGTCTGTATCTTTCTGCCAGTCTTATTTTTTCGGTGATAGTTCCTAGACCACTATCCTGCCTGGTACAGTGTAAAGGGGTGGGCTTACAGTATTTACCCTATAGCTAGAGGTGCACCGCACAAAAAAAAAAAAACGTTCTGAGTTAGATCTGAGTGTTTCTTCCTTTTCTCCGTTCTCCTGTGTGTTTTTATTTTAAATGACATGTTATCAAAATTGACGTATCACAGTTGTTTTACTGATCTTTACGTACCACTGTAATAGCAAAAATAAGAAAAAAAAACGCCTTGTTTATTGTTGAAATTTAAATTGCTTCTGATGTCAATAAACATTTTTTTTAATAAATTTGTTTTGTATTTGTGGATAATATGTTAAAGGTATTGCTCCTTTCCCTGTAGGTTTTTTTTTTTTTTTCTTCTCTCTGAGTAACATAAATACAAGATTCATCTGAGCAAAGACTATCTTGTGTGGAAGAGTGATGTGTAGGATTAACAGCAGCTACATGCAAACAAACTTGTTTCCTGCTCTGGTATATCAGTACCGCAACTGGCTAATAATTAATACACAGAAGATGATTGAAACAGTCATTCTGTGAGACCTTTCTGCCCAGTATATGTTTAAGACCTAAGAGTCATTTATTTTTATCTTTAGCTCCTCACTCAGTAAGATAAAATGGAGTTGACACTATGATGCTGAGAGACAATCAAATGGAACAAACCCAGGCCTCAATAAACTGCTTCTATGACTCATCACCAAAACTGTTTATGTACCATGTGTATTTTAGCCTACTGTGGTCGTATGCAAACGAGCTGTGTGCCGGAGCTCCTTGCCCCGACGGAGGTACACTGAAAGTAGCATTATTGTCTGCTCTGCATGCCAGCATGCATCACTGACTGTTCCTGTTTTATTTAGATACAGCTGCTTCATCTCTCACGTACTCTCTAGGTCTTATCCAGGGTAAAAAAAAAAAGAAAAAAAAAAGGCCATTTATATAAGAAGGATTATGTGCTTTGAAAAACCCTGTGACATAAGAATACGGCTTGTGTGTACAAACCTCTGCAGTCCAAACCTAAAAAAGACACTCTAACAAACACATACTGTACATTGTGGTGACAGCAACACAGTTTCCCCCTAGGGAGAGAGCTTATTCACATGGTGGGTTACCATCTCTCAGAGTGTTCATACAAATGAGAAGCACAGACATGTCTCTGATCTGTTGTGTAAATCACAAGGATGCTTCTTCTTCACTAGTGTCAGCCTTGGCCTACAATGATCGAGCTTTGGTGGAGCTGGGCTAGAGGACAGGCAGGCACAGGGCAGCAGCTGACCTCTGCACTGCTCTTATGAAGCCCAGTTAGTCCCTGAAGGTGACACAGCCTCCTGCTATCCCCGATCACTCCTCACACTTACACATGATGCCTGCCTTTCCTGTTAAATTTATACCCAGTGGATGATGTGCAGCCATGGTGAAATTATCCAAACCCTCCCAACCTTGGGTCCTATCATGGATATGTTGTCTACATGTGCTATTGTTCCTAAGCTAACTGGAGGCAGCCATGTACAATCAGCAAAACATGTGACAAGCTGCAAGCTGCTGTCACTGCTCATTATTATTTTCTGTGTACAGCAGTCTCTGCAGTTTGGTCTGCTTAGTAGCAGTTAACATGGTGAACGTTTACACACATCCAGTTAACTGACCAACAGATTGTGCTCTTCATATTGCTGCTGAGAGAGGCAGGAAAAGGGGGGAAAGTATGCTGAAACAGTTGCAGCGCCGTGCGGTTGCTCTCAGCTGTTGATCAGTGTCTGTATGGGCCTGTACAGGCCAGAAGTGCGCATACAGTATAGCAGGCTTAGCTACACAGCGCCACTGCCGGCTCCAAAGCCCGTTAATCCCAGCCACCTGGTGTCCGCTGTGCAATCTGCCTCCAATCAGTGGTCTCAGGGCGACACCTAGTGGTCACAAGGCCGCAACTGCACCAACACTGGAGGTGTCAATCTATATCTATATTAAATAATAGCTACAGCAATCAGTCAATATTGAATAAAGGGATTGGGATATTTCCTGAAGTACAGTAGAGATTTGCATTAGTGGATATAAACCATGTACTGTTTTTTAAGGACTATGGATGCAAATTAGCGGCTCTGCTATAATCCGGCATATTTACAGAGACATATTCGATGTTCATTAATGTGCATTGTCCCTATCCAAAAATAAAGCATTTATTATTATTATTATTATTATTATTATTATTATTATTATTATTATTATTATTGTTGTTATTATTATTATTATTGTTATTATTATTATTACTGCACATTTTAGTGCAAATTTAAGATGTTTTACTTGAGTATTTTCCTTTAATGCCACGTATACTCCACCACATTTCAGAGGGACATTTTGTGTCATTATCATTGACTTAACTTCAATGATCTCACAGCTTTAGGTACTAGTAGAATTAAGTAGACTTATTGCACACACACGCAAAAAAAACATATGACGAGTTTGTAAAAGACAAATGTATTATTGGAAAATGAAAAATTGGAAAATTGGAAAATTGGCCTTTTATTGATAGGACAGCTTCAGATATGACAGGAAACAGGGTGAGAGAGAGAGGGTCATTTCAAGTAATCACTTGGTTATGGACCAAGTAATCAGTAGATTAAATCATTATGGAAATAATCTTATACTCTTACTTCAAAGGATAAATTCACCCAAAAATGAAAAATTCAGTAATTATTTTGTCACCCTCAAGCTGAAGGAAATTCAGGTAAAGTTCTTTAGTCAACAAAACATTTCTGGAGCTTCACAGCGAAACAGCGTTAAAGCATTCTCCTAAACAATTGAAGTAGATGGAGGAAAAAACAACTGACAGAAAACTTAAATTGGCTCCTTGCGGCTTGTCCAACACAAGCATCTATAAGCTCCGAGATCCCAAATTGATTTGAAAATATGAAAAAAATGGTGGAACGTAATAATGTACATTTTTATCAAGTCTTTTACTGAAGTACAAATTGGAGGTACTTGAGCTTTTTATTTATTTTTAACAGGCTAATTGTGGGGTTTCAACAAAACAGGCATGTGTCAGGTGTCAGTCCCCTCATAACAATGTCACCTCCGACACCACCAGCAACATCCCCAAAAGTCGTGACTGACCTTTGTGGTAGTTGATTGATAGATTTTCAATGTAAAATCTTAATTTGCTAAGTAGCTATAGCTGCTAGATGCACATGGAGTAGATTTTGGAGTAAAAAAATCACTTGGCTGACCAGTTATACAAACGCTGTGTTTACAGAGTATGTTTCAACAAATTAGACTCCAAATACAGTAAAGGGATTTGGAACAGAACACTTCACAGCCCGCACTGGTTGAAAGAATCCACCAGGGTAACATCTTGATTGAAGTTTATCACTAAAGATAAGAAAAGACAAAGTGAAGGCAGGGAGTGTAGTTTGTTCAAGGTAATGTGGATACGCATTTTACAAAGAAATATTGCTGTCCTTGAGCTGAGTGGCACATCATTCAGAACCCTTTTCCAACAAGATTCTTTATCTTATTTAGCTGTCAGTAAGTACTGGCCTTCATAGAATCATTTTTCTGCAGTATCAAAAGAGAAATAAATCTCAGACACACATTAAAATCACAGACTGTTTATTGTTAAGTTGCAACTCATGCTCATGATGCTTGGTAAGTGTTTAAATAAATACTGTGTAGTTCATCTATAAACATTTGGCATTATAAAGTTGCAGCTGCTGTTTACAAACCTTTACCACTGCTTAATAAAAAGGTTTATAGAGCAGTTTAAATTCAATTACCTATAAATTGACCTCTTATTAATGAAGGTTATCATAAAGTATGAGAGAATTTTCTTCCCTGCATCTGTACTGACCCCACGCGTGTTGATTCAACACTGTGTGACTGCGCTGAGAGCGATGATAGATAATCATGCTGATGAGACACGTGTGTACTGTACAGTTTAATTGATCCGTATATTGTACAATTCATATCATTGTTAAGAGTGTCTTCGACTCATCCTAACCTTAACAAGATACTTTTCATTTAGAACACGTTCATGAGACGAGATCAAAATGTTTATGTGTTATGTATAATTGCTTGTGTGAAAACCTAAAATCTTCCAGATGGTTGTAAATGACTTCTCAGACCTTCATTTGTATTCTAACAGGTCTTCACAGGGTTTTTATTTGTTTTCTTGTCGCAGTTCTCAATATCAATATATCATTAAATAAAGAGATCAGTCCCTTGAGAACGTCTGAAGTCCTCGTTGAGTGTCTTCTCTCAGCTGAAACAAACATCTCACTAATAATGTGAAGTAACTTTTCATTTGTTATGATCTTCAATGTCTTGTTGACTGAGGTTAATGATTGATCCCTCCCTCCCTCACACATATACTTCGATCTGTATAACTGTATGTGTATTACGGTGATGTTTTCAGAATCAGAATCAGAATCAGAATGCAGAATTAATCCCCGGGGGGAAATTGTTTTTGTTCCAATGCTCTGTCGAGAGTAGAAATACAGTATGAATGGAAACAAGCGATAAAGATAAAGATATAAATAAAACACTAAAACAGACAATAAGATAAAACAAAATAAAATAAAATCTTAAAGTTGACAATAAAATAAAATAAATAATAAAATTATAAAGTAAACAATCTGGAAATATATACAATATACAGTGAAATGGTTGTAGTGTTATAAATGAAATGATCATAAGTAATTATGGTTTGTTTTGTTTTGTTTTGTTTTACAAATAGCCATTTGAGTCGGATCATCATAGGGAGGAGTTGTAAAGTTTAATGGCCACAAGTAAGAATGACTTCCTGTGGCGCTTAGTGATGCATTTAGGAGCAATTAGTCTCTGGCTGAAGGTGCTCCTCTGTTTGACCAGAGAGTTGTGGAGAGGGTGAGAGTCATACTGCAGTAGCGCCCGCAACTTCGACAGCATCCTCCTGTCTGACACTGCTGTCAGAGTGTCCAGCTCCACCCCCACCACCTCACTGGCCTTCCTGATCAGCTTGTTGAGTCTGTTGGCATCTGCTACTCTCAGTCTGCTGCCCCAGCACACAACAGCAAACAGAATAGCACTGACCACCACAGACTCATAAACCATCCTCATCATAGTCCGGCAGATGTTAAAGGAGCGGAGCCTCCTCAGAAAATAGAGGCGGCTCTGTCCCTTCTTGTAAAGGACTTCGGTGCTCTTAGTCCAGTCCAGTTATTTGTCGATCAACACCCCCAGATATTTGTAGTGTTCAACAATGTCCACGTTATGCCCCAGGATGGAAACTGGGGTCACTGGTGTCCTGGTTCTCCTCAGATCCACCACCAGCTCTTTGGTCTTTGCTGTGTTGAGCTGCAGGTGGTTCAGCTCACACCATGTGACAAAGTTGTCCACCACAGCCCTGTACTCAGCCCCCTCACCCTGGCTGATGCATCCAACAACAGCAGAGTCATCAGAAGGCAGTTCAGCAGGTAGATGATGGCATCCTCAACCCCAGTCCGGGGCTGGTAGGCAAACTGGAGTGGCTCCAGGTGCGGCCTGACTATAGGCCTGAGCTGCTCCAGGACGAGTCTCTCCTGGGTCTTCAGTGATATGTGTCAGTGCCGCCGGTCGGTAGTCCGAGAAACCGTTGGGCTGCGGAGTCTTTGGCACTGGAACGAAATCAAAATCAAACATAAAAAGAAACCTTCTTCAGTGAGACAATATTTTCTGAATAATTCATCTTCATTGTTACCTACGCTGCCACTTGAGCTGTTTGATTCCACGTTTGGTTTGATGCTCAGCAGCAGATCTGTTTCACTTGTTCTCTTTGTGCATGGCCCATCTAATCATTGATATTAGTTTTTCCAGTTTCTTTGTCAAAACGAGTCACCTGCAAACTAAAGATTTTTTTCCCTTTCTTAAGTTGATGCAGCATGTGGCTTTGTTATAAAGACATCATTATGTATTATGTCATGGTGGGAGTTTGATGTCTGAGATGGTGTGCAGGGATTCAACTTTTACTCCTCCTTCCCACCAGTACACCACATGTGACACAGACAACGCATAGTTTGTCTCCTGATGTGAAAAACACTGTAATTGCAGAACCTTAAAGTCTGAGCAGATGCCAGGGCACTACGACCGGCACCCCCCCATCAAGACCCACCACCAGTAAATGACAGCAATCAACAACAAATCTGAGGAAAACAACAACTTTTCTTGAAAGGCATTCTGCACAACCAGAAGACTGCAACAGCATGAGGAGCGCAACATAACACCGTACCTATCGAGTCTGTGCTCATTGATGTGAGCATATCAAGGCTCTGCAGAGGACAGGCACAGTGAACTTTGATTAATTGCTGTTTTGCTGGATAAGAGAAGAGACGTCCCATTGGAATGTTTTTGAATCTTTTTTTTCCTCCTTTCTGTGTTGTGTCCTTGTATAATGTGTGCTTTATTTTTAGAATATGTTTGCATGTATGTGTGGGACCACTGTAGGAAAAATTAATCCACATACATATTTGTATTTTTAGCCAATATGACAGAATGTATAATTTAATCTATAGATGTTTAAGGGCACTATGTCAGTAGCTTGACAGTTATTAAAGGACTTGTTCACCCAATAATTAAAACTGTGTCATTATCCAGAATAACGGATTGAAGTTTCGTGGTCCACAAAACATTTCTGGAGTTTCAGAGGAAAACAGTGTTGCATGCTCTTCCTGAACAACTGAAATAGATGGGGACTTGTTTTACACATAATAAATACAATAATAAAAAAAATCATAAAAATCAAAATCATAAAATGGCTGCATATGCCTTGTCCGGCATAATCCAAATCTTGGGAAGCCAAACCAATTTGAAAAGATGTTATTACACCCTTTTCAAAGATATAATCTTCAATTAAGCTGCTGAGCCAAAAGCATTAGCATGCACCCTGCCTGCAGTGGGTGCTCATGCTCCGCTGCACGTCGAGGGTGAGAAGAACAACAGCTTTCCAAATCCATTGGGGATATCAGAGCTTCCAGAGACTTGGATTGCACCAGGCGAGCTGTACGAAGTCATCATATGTTTTTCATTTTAATCTTAAAACAAGTCCCCATCTACTTCATTTGTTTTGCTATCAAGCTTCAGAAATGTGCTGTGGACAGTGACACTTCGCCTGACATTCCATCCACATTGGGTTGAGTAGATAGTGACCGAAATTAACAATTAATATGCTGCTAGCGTAGAAATACAAATGAGTAAATGGGACATGAGAGCTGAACATGTGGAACAGGATGTGACTCAGTGGATGCATCACACAAATGATGGACATGCACACCGATGTTCATGCAGAAACGTTGTTTAAAATAACTGCGGCGCGTGAGTGTCATCACAATCTCCAGTTTAAAAAGCATGTCAGTCATACTACTCTTTGCTTCTGAATGTCAGCCGTGATTCAAAGCGAGGGGCCAATCAGGCGCGTCTTCTCAGTACCAGCCCACCTCTGCACCAATCATGTGAGAGCTGGTTCCCCCAGGCCATGGAGCACGAGGTCCAGCTCTCTGTCTGAGCTGACCGGCTTTGCAAAAAAACAGCAGTTTGTATTTCTAAAGGGTGCCGTGCACGAGTAAATCATTTATGAGATGTATGCATGCTGAGCTGCTTTGAATGAAGAAGTCTTTTAAAGATGGCTCTGCTCCATCATTTCACTCAAGCTGTTATAAAGTTCCTCCACTTGGTGATGCTGTTGCAAAGGACAAAGCCACAATGTATTTGTTTTGGTGCTCCTTACCTACCATGCTCACAGCCAGGCTTGGGGAGTAACAGAGTACATGTATGTGGATTACAAAAAAAGGTACCTGTATTGCAGTAAAGTTAAATAAAAAAGATGTAATTTGACAACAGATACATTCAGTAAAGAAAGGGATTACTAGAAGGTACACAATATCACAATAAAGACTGATATATATTGGATTGTAACCATGCACATGTAATGAAGAGTGAAACAGTGAATACAAGTTATAGACGTTAAATAAAAGTCATCTTCTCTATCCAAAAGTAACTGGCAGAAATCTGGTTACATTACTTTAATACTGTGGTACTTGGAGTACGTTACTGACTACTTTCTGTTCACAGGTAATTCGTAATTCGTGTTGTAATACATTTTTAAAGTATCCCTCCCAACTCTGTTTACCGCCCACCTGACATTTCTACACATTAGAAGAAGATAAAGGCATCACATTTCTTGATTCTATCATGTTATGTGTTGTATCGTCTTGTATGGTATCGTATTCTATCTTATCGTGTGATGTATCGTCTTGTATCTTATGATGAATTGAATGGTCTTGGATTGTATCATATTCTATCGCATCGTATGTTGTATTGTCTTGTATCGTCTCATATCTTATCATATATTGTATCGTCTTGTATCGTGTCGTATCATATTATTGTATCCTCTTGTATCATATCTTATATTAGACCATATGTTGTAACTTCTTGTTTGGTATTGTATCATATCGTATCATATATTGTATCGCCTTTTATCGTCTTATTATCATCATATTTTATTTAAAAAATGATTTAAGAAAGCTTACAGATCAGGCAGTACAGCTGCATTATATAATGTTTAATTTATTTTCTTCTATGATTCAGAAAACATGATGCAGCCTAGAATTGAGTGTGTTACAGGACATTGAAAAAAACTTAGAAATATGTGAGTAAATGATCATATTCTAAGTGGGAGACAAGTCTGTCACACTGATTCAGCGCTCCCCATGCTGAAGATTAAAAACTAGTGTGTGTGTGTGTGTGTGTGTGTGTGTGTGTGTGTGTGTGTGTGTGTGTGTGTCTGTGTGTGCTTGTCTGTGTATGTGTAGCACAGCAGTACTGTATGTGTGTGTGCATGTTCTTGTTTTGCTTCTTTCTTGTTTTTAAGTGAACAATGTGTTGCAAACCCTTGAGTGGGCGTCAGCACAAATGTTGAGTTCTTGTGAAATCAGATTTGTCATCCTGAACTCATGTTTCTATCTCATGAGTCATCGGACGCCTCCTGTCAGTGTGTGTGAGCTCGTGTGTCTTTTGTGTGCGACAGTGTTGGCCTTTGGCAGCGAATATAGAAGCGCATGCGCTTGTGTTTCTATATGTTTTGATGACCTCTGAGTACAAACTGTATGTTGACTTAAAGCTCACACATAGGTGGAAGGTACGTGTAGTGAATTGGTCCGGATAAAAAAAGACATGTAGGCAGAAAGACAAAGAAAGTGACTAAGACTGTGCAAAAACACGAAGCATGAATGTCCTCTGTTGAAAGTCAGATAAAATACAGAAAATTATGTTCAGGGAAAATCCACCTTTAAACTGAATCGACAAAATTCACAGGTGACCTAGAGAGACTGTCCAGTCTTTAAGTAGAGAAGTGGAGGCTTTACCATGTCAAGACAAGACTTTCATAATTCCCCGACAACTTTGGGGAGCTCTTGACTCTACCCCGAAACTTTCATTTGGGTGGTCGAACCCTTAAATAATGGTGTCTGCTGTGTCTAAGAAGAGGTTGGAAAAAAACGTTTTGCCAGTCTATTTCAGGTTCCTCACGTTTTTCAAGTTACATTTTCTCAAACGTTCCTCGAGTTACCTTACTTGACCAACCAGCTGAATATTTCTCTCTTGCCACAACGCTGTGCTTATGCTGATTAGCTTTGGACACAAAAACAGTTAGGAAGACATCATGTTTTGGATGAAAATGCACGTTTGGTAACCATAAATACAGCTGGAGATGGCCCACCTCCCATGAAAAAGCTTAGCTTTTGTCTTCTTAGTGTCTCCATTATTCCCATTGACCGTGGGCATGTTTTCAACAGTCCCAGTAAAAAACAAAACAGACTTGTAGACTGTTTGAAGTGAAAATAATTTGTGGCAGATAAGTAAAAAAAAAAAGTTGTCATTTCAAGAAAAATGAATAACAGAACACAATGTAGTATACAAAGGGTATGGCTGTTACATCGGCCCCCTACTGCCTCCAGGGATTTCACAACCTGCTGTCTGATACCTGGTACCGTCTCCATGGCCCGGTGGTTGGGATAGCCCGGCCAAGGATGTGAACAAACTTGAGCATATCCTTGAAACTGCAGAAATATCAACTGCTAACATTATACCCTGCTAACGGGGCTTGACTGTCACTCTGCCTGCCGCGCTCAGTTTCTGAAAATAATTACACTCCCAGCAACCTCTGCTGCAGTTTGCCTTCAGTACTAATCAGCAGTACATAGTGCAGCCCAACAGCGCTGCACAACAGCCGAAGAAGCAAACAAACTAATATTTACAGACCGGGTGTTGTTTGTATGTTTTATCAGTTATGTGCCAAGAATGATAGTGACAACAAAGCTCAACTGTGACATTTCAGTACCTCCAGTGATGATAAGTAATTGGATGGGAGTGCTGTGATTATCACTGACAAAGCGGAAACAGACAATGGAGGGCAACGAATATATAAGTCATATGCTCTTAACACTAGTGCTAAACATCCATTTATTGATCTGGAATCAATACCTTTGTTGGTTACATCCTCCCATCAGTGTGTATTGTGTGAGTGTGTGCGGCTGTTTCATCGTTCAGACAGACAAATCAAGCTTGACATGAAGTTGAAAATGTCAGAGCGTAATAATAATTATTTAATAACTGAAAGAGGATTGCATTAACCGAAAGATGTGAATACAAAGGGAGTGAAAAGCAAAAAACATGAGCTTTGGTATGCTGCTGCCTCAGTATGTGGAGCATGTTGAGACTGCAGAGACTGAATGAGGTAATCAGGTCTTTACATCAAGCCCATATAGGTTTGATTTACACTGATTACGCTGTAAGCACAGAGCCAATATAAAAATATCTCCCAGTTGGGAATTGCATATGAGGCATTTCTGAGGTTCAGCTCTTCATATACACTAATAGGATGACCGGCTGTACTGCTGTACATTAAACAGACTGAACAAACAAGCCATTAAGGGAATCAAAGCTAATATTTTAATTTTCAAGGAACCTTGTCACTTATCTGTGAGAAAACCAGGGCTGTTTAGAATCACAAAAAAAGCCATTTAACCATTTATAAACATTTCTATTAACTGTAAACCCTTCACTATCCCAGCGTTCACTAAAAGCTCTTTACCACCTTTGTGTGAACAAAAGTTGTGCAGGCCAACCAGGGAACTAACCCTCTCTCCAAAACCTTCATATTCAGCATATGCATTCCTATAGAAAACATCACATTTTGGTCGCCACAAACGCGGCAGCAGGAGATAGCCTTCAAACTCATGAATCTGTTCCTCAAACCAACCTGCGTCATATATTCCATGACGTTTTTGAAAACTTCACAGTTCACCGTTTGGTCTTAAAACCTCCAATGTGAGCTGAGAGGAGGATTTGGGATTTGGGCACCCTTACTGTGCACTTTACAAGGAGAGTTATGGGTAAATATGTGCCAGTGGAATTTATTGTCAGACGCTCATAGACGGATATCTTCTGCGTAGGATTAGGATGCAGATTTTTGGCACAGTCATTAATGGAATGGTTATCAGCTAAAATCATCACACTGATTACATTTGACAACTTGATTGGATATTAGTGAAAAGCCATTATTATTACAGTGCACCCATATTCATGAGGACACACCAGCGATGTAGTTTCACCATCGGGGACATACAGGAACAAATTAACAATGTGCATCGTATAATTTACACATCATACTTCATAAAAAATACCAGACTTTAGAAATGTATTGATTTAATCATTTTTTTGTGTCGACTGAACTATGTCATGTCAAACAGTGTGTGCGTTGTGCTGAGAAATAATGTTGGAACATTTCCTGCCTTTTTTCTTGCATCATGAGGAAAAGATCATTTAATTTGAGATCTCTTACGCTTGCTGTAATTTCATTTGGCCAACTTAAAACAATAGTTCCTCTGGTAAAATCCCTGAATCACTCACATAATTTTAGGCCTTCGGTGCTTAATCAACTTTGTGTGCGTGTCTGTGCGTGTCTGTGTGTGTCTTCGTGCGTTCACAGAAGCTTCCTCCCTTGACTTAAAGTCAGTGAATTTCAACTTATGGAAACCAAAGCAGGAAGTTTGGCACTGACAGCTGAAGGAACACACACACACACACACACACACACACACACACATTGATATCACTTGTGAAAATAACATTATATTGTATCAAGACATAAAAATGACACCATCTGCATATAGATTGGTTCACTCTAAACCTTCCACAGGAAGAGGCATTGTTCTCTCCGGTCGCTATCTCGAGGTAACGGTGTAACAACTGGAGTAACTGTGGAAACCATGCACTGTAAAAGAAACAGATGCCCGCTGACACAGGAGACAAAGATGGTGAATAAGGAGAAGCCGAGGTAAAACAAGAGTGAACAGAAGGGCTTTTACGTGATGAAGGTCGCTGGTTTTGCGCTAAGGACTGTTTCCCTGCTGATACGTGTCCTCCATTACCACTTGGACTCTTTCTACTTCATCTGTAAGTTACAAAACCTGCAGACTTCAATACAACCGAGTGTTCTACTCTACCTGTAGCCAGGCTGCAAGCTGTAACCATAGCCGCACCAACATTTATACCAGAGCAAAGACAAACATGTCTGTTTCTGCTTTTAAGGGGCTCTGTGTAAAAATGTGTAGCAGGTACATGCATTGATCACTTATTTATTGGACACACGCTAACATGACGTGAAAAATGAGACCTTCTCCACCTCTCTCGGGTGCCTTTATAAGCACATGGATAAGTTGTTCAATGCCACTGGATTTCTTTGTGATGGACTCAAGTCACATTTTTCGCACCAGTCCAAAGGATGTGTCTGTATGCACGTTCTCGAGCACCTCGCCTCAGTGCCTCGCTCTGCTCTGCTAACAGAGGGCACCAGTAGCTGACATTAGTCTAGAAAAATGGACTCTGCCACCAACTTCCACCACAACACAGAAGTTCAACAGAGCCCCTTTAAGTATATCCTCATGATCCTGCAGTTTCATCTTGTAATATACAGCATAAATGCAGTTGTTCATGTTAAAAGCTACACCCTAAATCGTTACCCTGCAGATATTTTCCCCGTCACTGTTGGTGAGTCAGGTTTAGCCCCTCTCTTTCTCCGTCTGTGTTTTCCTCTCAGCCTTGAGGACGCTCGCTGTTGATCAGTCTGTCCGTGTTCTGTCTGAGACAGCCACACAGCGCTCGGCCCCCGGTGACTCAAAACAGCATCTTGGCGCAAACATCAATCGAGTGACCACCTGAAAAACAGTGACTGAGCCCGGCAAAAAACAACATCTAATCCCTTTATCTGCTTTGCGGAGTCACACATGCTCATTGCACGAAGACTTGAATGAAGCAGATGACATGCTCCTTTACCTTTGTGACTTTTCGATTGTATCACAAAGTCATGCGCGCAAAGGACGCCCATGGAGGGGGAAACGGCTGCAATCGAAGCCGTCCCACGTTACTCTTGTTTTTGTTGTGAGCTCTATAAGGAAGACCGCAGCTCGCGTAATCACAGCCATTATGTGCCGTAATAACCGCCCTGACATCCACACGGTAGCCATAATGCCAGTCGCGCACTGCTGATAACACGGCCTCACCCTCTACTATATACCTGCCGAGTCACTGTGAGAGAGGGAGGAATGGAAACAGGAAGAGCAGAGGAGGGGGAGGTGAAGCAGGAAGTGGAGGTTGACTCAGGTACGCGGAGGTTGGCACTGCCTGGGGTTTTCTCCAAAAATGTGTGTGTGCGTGCGTGTGTGTGTATGTGCCAGTAATGTCTGAGTATGACTGCTGGAGCCAAAAGGGTTCAGACAAGATCTCAACTTCGAGGCTGTGTAGGATGATAATAGTTGCTGCAAGTGCATACAGGCTTGATGGTGTCACGTTGACTTGACTTTGCAGTGTTTTTATTTCCTTTTATGATATAATTGTAATGGTTTATTACATTCCTGATGTCCTACGCCTCCTCTCATAATCATTTTGTTTGTCTCTGCAGAAACAAAGAAAGACTGTCTGAACTGTTTTACATATAAAAGACAACTCTGGCGGGTTATCCGCCCTCGGTACACAACTAAAATACGATACCTCACAAGTAAAGAGATTGATTGCTGTCTCAAACAGAAAAGTCTAAAAATCTGCAGCCATTCTCATTGGCCCATTGCGAGGACAAAAACAAGTACGATGGATAGGGGCTGAAGATTTGATGCTGGTGACTTGGCTGTGTCTTTGGTAGCATGACAAGAGATTATTATCATCGTGAAGCTGCAAAAAGCGTAGTTGATAAGTTGTTGATAAGTGCATGATTAAAGATTAACCCTGACAAGACACACTGCTCTTGCTTTAGATGCGATAGTTGAAAAAAATGCGTAGTCTGCTGCAAATAAATGCAAAATAAAGTTTAACGTAACGTATTAAGCTCAACAACAACAGAAACCCCTTGATAAATACATGTTTGCAATACTACTGTAAACGATTATAACACCCCGTATCAACGGCATGTTACGTTAGCAAGTGTCAGCAGCAACATCTGCTTCATTTCATTGTTTCCTATTGGTGCCCCTGTTCCTGTTGTCATTCCTGTCGCACTTGTTTAGACTGTATGTATATGTATGTACGTCCAGGAAGAAAAGCTATCTTAGCAAACTCACTCATCTTTAACATGAGTGGTTAGTCTCCAGTCTGATCTCCAGCCCACAGCTGATAGGTATGCAGATAGGACGTGTGCAAAAAACTCATCATTCTTTAGCAGTCTGTAACTGTAAACACATTTTTGATGTTTATTTTTGCTTGTAAATGTCTTATAATCTAAAAATCAATATGTGTATAATGCCATTATTAACACTCTTACAGTCCTATTAACACATAACACATGTTTACTAGCACAATCAGGGCTTTTAGGGGCCTTACTACCATTCGTTGATAAAGTGATGCTTATTAGGACAGTGTCAAGAGATTTTTTTTTTGAGAATAACGTGGGCGATGCAAGTGAAATTTTATGTTTTGTGTTTTTGAGCTATTATACTCAGTAAAATAACTCACCCTTCTGGTTTTAGCTGTTTGACAAAACACACCATCTCTGACCTCCATTTCCACTCTTCATACTCCTTTTCCTCACTTACTCTTTACCAGCTGTAATAATTACTAAAGCTATTTTTCTTTTGAGGAAAGGCTAGAATGTTTGAATGGAATTCCACTACAAAGAAATGCAAAGCTCATCACGCAGATAATTGAGGCATCAGAAAAGCAGAAGATTAATCATCCAGGGAACAATGAATTACCTCAAATTTCTGTGTTCCAAATTCCATGACGTATATTTCACTGGATAAATGGAAACCTCGGCCTGCTGGTTTCGCCAGAAAGAAAAACCTGTTAAACGGCTGCATGCCATGATATAATTCAAGCAGACAATACCTGACACGCCTGTACATATACGGCGACAGCCTTACCGGTAGTTCTGTGTTAGATGTAATGCATGGTGTCAAGGCCCATGTGTGAGTGTAAACAGGTTGAACAGGCAAGAGTTTGCAAAAAGCCAGTAGATGTAGACTGAACAGAACCTCCCAGGGACATAATGTACTCATACACACAGAGAGACACATGAAATGTTAAGTAACTCCCACTCACAGGTAAACAGAAGGAGAACAGACACACTCTCGGAGCACATAGATACAAAATACAAGATACTGAGCACGCATTTTATTCCCCTTCTGTGGCAGACAGATGGCACGAACGTGAGATGATGACAAATTGTTTGAACAGCAGGAGGGATGAGGCTTTTAACGGTGACGACCGTGCGAGCGCGGCTTCTCTCCTTGAATATTGCCGAACAAACCACCGACTGCACTTGACACCCAACCAAAACACAAACACTCAAGCGCTGCAACTTGAAATCACAGACGCAGCTCGCATCTCAGATTTGCGTTCCAGCGAAAGGGGCTATCAGAGGGATCTCAGGACAAATCCCTGTGTATATTTACCACTGAGCGTGCGAGACAGGTGGGCAGATTAGAGGAGCACCCACCTCCTCCCGATCCCCACAACAACAGGTCATTGGAGATAAGCTCGGGCTTAGGCTGTCTCCTGGTAAGTCTGAGCCAAATCTAAGTCTCGCTTTTGAGAGGGACCTGATCCTGAGTAATAAAGGCAGATCTCTGGGGATTGGTGACATTGTGCCAGAGCTGTCAGTTACAGAAGAGAAAGGGTTTGTTACAGTGATGGGAGAGAGTGTTTCAACGACAGGTGAATCAACAAATCCAGAGTGGAAACAGCTCAGTGAGGGTAGAGAAGGTCGGACTGACGACACCCATCACTAGTCCCCTGTGCAGATGAAGGCAGTTTAGCAATGTAAATAAGTATTGAATCAATATCCATCAAAGTGAGGGAAAGACCACCACAAGAAAGGTATGAAAATGCAGTCTAGTAGTCCGAGCTAGCTTAGCATCAGACAATTTATTAGCATATACGTGTGATGATCAATTACAACAAATGCTAATGCTCACCCATTGGCTAAAAAATGTGATCAGTCCCACACACTAAAAAGTTACTAAATGTGTATAAACTGAATAAACAAACAGAACAATGCAATTTCATACTGTTTGACTTTGTTTATATTTGGCGGACCCTGCCAACTTTCTAGCCTCAAACAGTGTTCTTATTTTTACAGCTTGTTTTTTCCGGTTATGGAAAAAAATAACTATATTTCTGAGTTTGTTTTCTACCTCATGAGTATTGTAAATGTTAAAACTCTAATTCTGAATTTCCCCTCCAAAATTGCATAGTGCACCTTTAAAACGTCGGCTCAGTGCATGTAGCTAATGTAATGTTTTGAGAAAATCAAAGTTATTATGTAATCTTGGAGTTGCTTAAAAATGAAGCAACTTTCATCAGTGTGCGATTCATCCAGATGTAAATGTCTGAATCAAATTTCATCCATCTGATAGCAATTTGAATCATAGCGACAGTAAATTGTTCAGTACTTTTAATCATCATTTTCTAAGAGTAGAAACAATTAATAGAAACTGGTCACAGTGAGGTAGGTGTGAGAGAATGGCAAAAATTTAAAATTTATAAAAAATGTTGTTGAATTGTCACTCAACATTAAATCCAACTTAACTGAACTGGTTATATAAATTAAAGGAAAGTGACATTTCACTCATTCTGAACAAGACAGCCAGTGCTCCTGTCATTGATCTCTCTCAGCCTGGGACTGATGGGCGACTGCAGGCGAGCAGGAAGGAGACATAACACAGCCCTGTGTGGTGATGGTGGGGAAACAATTGCTCAAGCGTCCTCTGGGAGAGCTGAACTGAATTGTCTTCTCAGTCAGGGGGTGTGAAGCTGCGTGTTGTGTTGTGTCGGTGGCTCACGGCGACCCAACCTTTGCGCCACAGTCTGGGCTCAAAGTCTGCTCTCAGAATAGCTGATGGCACACGATGCGTGTTAATAATCTGTGGGAAACATGGGGAGTCGAAGCAGTGGGATGTTCGAGCGCTGCTGTGCTGAGTGTCAGTGTTTATATATGGGGTGGTGGTAACCGCCAACTGCGTCGCGCATGCCGCCCTTCAAAGCCGAAATGCAGCAACTGTTTCGTGGGGACACTGGAAACAGAAATAGATCAGAGTTTATCTCCTCGTCTGACGGCGTGCAAGTGGACACGATATGATCACGCCCTTTGACCTTTCAATTACACACAGGGAATCTTAATGCTGTCTGTACGCGCATGTGTTTTCACGTGTGTACAGTATGTCTGTGTGTGGTCTTTAAGTACGGCGGCCGGGTGCTCGGATGAAAAATCTAAACGAGCGGAGTCAAGAGGCTTAGGGGATTACAGGAGTCGTATTGTCTTTACACAAAATGTAACGTTTATGTTTGATCGGCAGACCTTAAAGAGAGGAAGTGAGGGGCTGTAGAGGTGACCTGGTGATTCATGTTACACAGGCCTGCACTGACGAACAAGCACAGGCGAGTGTGCTGAGGAGGAAACACGGGCTGCACGAGCAGAGACACACACACACACACACACACACACACACACACTGTCTGGACATCTACAGCCGAAGATACTGTGTCTTACATCTAGTCTCTTGGGTCATAACAACAGCTAAGTTTGAAGCACTGATGAAGACGTAATGGTTAAAACCTGGCCTTTTAATTATTTAGCCACTTTAGAGGTGCAGCGTGTCGTTTTGGGGAAAGGAATTTTTATTCCTAACATTGACTGATGTTTTATGCCTAAACAAACTAAATAAATAAACTCTCTTCCTTCGTGACTGAATAAGCTGAATAAACAAACTGACATTTCAACACAGTACACACTGTTTTTCTTTGTTTGTATCTGGCGGACCCTGCCACCTGTCTAGCTGCAAACATTGTTTTGGGGACCTCATTTTCTTCCGAGAACACCTCGTTTATCCTGTTACAGATAAAACAAATATTTTTGAGTTCATATTATTTCTGTATTATTATTGTAAATGTTCAAAATGAGTCTGAATTCCAAAACTACACAGTGCCCCTTTGATAATTTAATATTTCCTACTGCTTTTTGATTTTGACTTTTTGGATATTTTTCATCTTTCAACCCTTGCATAAGCCACTAAGTCAAGGATTTGACTGCCAAACAGCCATGAAAGCAGGACGACACTATTTAAAGGTTAAAGGTTTCAGTCAGGAAGTGTTGCAATATTGCAATATTCACAACAATCATGATATTAAACAATCAAATATTGATATGCTTTTATTTTTAACATGGGGTACCAACTAGTAAGAACAAAAGAAAAAGAGCATGAGTGTGTCTTGGCTGGTCTTCATTTGACAATTTGCTCTTCATTTCTATTTCAAATCCCTACTTTTGGTGTACAACTGTTGGTCTATGAGGTCGTCACATTGAGAACATTTTCTTACATCTAACCATTTTAGTATTTATACATAAAAAAATTATTAATTAAATCGAAAATACGAGATGAATTAACAACAACAATAAGCGTTGGCTGCTGCCCTACTCTTCTCGCAAGCTCAAAATCATACAGTGACCTTAATTTTGAAAACACAGCCAAAACAAAAACACATTCACACCTCACTGTGTTTGTGCAGGCAGGCTAATGCTTATGTGTGTGTGTGTGTGTGTGTCACACTACCCCCCTCTCCACTCTCCCTTTATGGTGGGGAGATTAGGTGGTTAATCCTGTAGATCTCAGAGAAAAAGCCACTCCTGATGCCACAATGGATTTCACTCAGTCCAGCAGAGACGGGACAGACCTGCTGCCGATAGCATCTCGACCTCTGACGGAAACGGGCCACGCACACAGGCACACACACATACACACACACACACACACACACACACACACACACACAAGGCAGAGCACTTCACCAAGGACAGGATATTATATTACATATGTATTAGTTGAATACTATAAATAACCCGACAACCATATTGAACTAATGTTATGAAGCTGTTACGTCTTTTCCCCACTCCTCTTTATGGTACCATACACTGTATTTAATAGACTGTATGTGATATGTGTGTATACATGGTAAAATCAATATTTCCCCCATAAAAATCTCTTGTGCTTGTTAAGAGTGTGCAAATATTGAAGCATTTAAGCTCGGTAAGACATTCTTTACTCTCCACAACGCCACTTGAAATCCTGGATACTGATTGGTTAGTTTATTGATTAAGTCATTAGGGCAGGATGAGCAGCCTTGTCGCCTTGTTTCATCCTCTAGTCAACTGATCACTGTCACCATGCATGACTGAAAATATAACTGTGAAGGGTTTAAGTGTTACTGCAAGTCCAAGAAGACTCATTAAATCCAGATCTACACAGTGGCGCTGTTCTGCGGCTGACCCTGACCTTTGACCTTCCCTGAAGTGACAGGCCGATAAATAGTTAATAAAGTATTATGTTCCTATCTTGTTAGAATAGGCTGAGGTGCTCAATAAACAGAGGGGTTTTCTACAGAAGCTTATATGCATTCAGTGGTATTTAGGCATTAGTCTTTCTTAGAATAAATATGATGAATTTGCTCTTTTTCCAGAAAGGCCCCACTGATTATCCACACTCCTCCTCCTCTTCCTCCTCCTCTCTGTGTCTCTTTTTCTGAAGGAGGAAGCCCTCCATGCGGCTTTCTGCGGGAGGTGTGTGTAGTCATTCCTCTCACACTCATGCTCCCACTACTTCCAGCACTCTTTTTTTGCTGTTCCACCCCCCCAATGTGGGGACTGCCGCCATGTTCTTCAAGGGGCTGCGTCAAGCGGCACACCGACATAAAACCCGGATGTAAGGTAATTCTGACTTCAAAATAAAACACAAATTTAAACTGAGGAACCTTGTCAGTGTATTAAGGGTTATGGAATGGTTTTGCATTTTTACCTTGAAACTGTTACGTTGTCCAAATGTCATGAAAAGGCCAGCAAATTCAGGTTTAAAATCTGGTTTGATGAGGATGCCAAAATGATAATAATACACTCTTTTACAAAATCTTTCTTTACCTGGTATAATCAATTTACTACTACTGCTCTCAAATGCATCTAATATTATTTTTGGCTATGTCAACGTGTCAATACCTTTGATTAAAGTACCCAACGTTATTTGAAACAATTAAATTGATGTCCACCTTGCTCATAACAACTGTACAGTAGCCTACATGCTAACACATCAGTAATAATGATTCAATGATATAATAATAGAACACTGACAGTGGCCTAAATATATTTTGTTACCACTATTTCTCAGCATTTTGAATGCAGGACTTATATTTGTAACAGGGTATATTCATAGTGCAACATTGCTACTTTCACTGGGCAATTGATTAATAATTAGGCTGGAACACACTGTCAGACTGCCAGTCACATGTGAGTCAACTATTTCTCACTGTACTGGTAAACTCTTGCTTTGTAGGGGTAGGATTATAAATGATAGATTTGAATGAAGTCCCACAAAAGGCTGCAAACAAAAGATGAATGATGAATCTAACAGCTGAATTTCTTCAAAGGTAGTTCATGTTCATTTTGAGGATGAGGAAGTGGATGAATGCAACGCCATTCCTTGCAGCTCTTTATTTTTTGTTATCCATTTTCCTCATTCTAGCGATAACCCCCTCTGTTATAAACGTGCATTGTTGTGTGTTAAATTCAATTTACTGTGTAAAGGAAATGTGTGATTTCTACTGAGGATGGGGTTATCTGTTTTTGAAAGTCGGTTTATAATTTCAGTAGACTTCCTCACTAAAAATCAATTTGAAAACAAAAATTCAGCTCATCTGGAGGTTTTCCAAATTATGAAATGATATAAATGTATATGAATGCAGGGAGAACAATTCATGTTGTTTTATTTTTCCATTGATAGATTTCAAAACAACAATGCGGTTTTACTTTGAAAAATGTGACCGGAAGCGACATGCTCGTTTCCGTTACTAGCTTGATGCTAGTTCCCTGAGGCAGGATGACAGCTGAACGGGTCGTGTAGGTACAGCAGCGCAGTCTCTAACATTAACAACAACCATCACAAACTCTCGTTTTTAAAGAGGAGGACCGGCTTATTTTCACCGAGCGACACGTCTCCATACCGAGCGGCGGACGTGTTTTGAGTTTATCAGAGGACGCTTGCCGTTAACCTTGCGGATATTTGTTCTTTTTTTTTCACCAAGAGAGAAAAAGATCCGTGTCCGGATGTGCCAGCAGTGTTTGGTTTTTCGCATGGCGTAGACACCTTTTCTAAAGCAGGATATTCTTGGTGTTTGGAGGGTCGCAGGAGGCCCTCGGGTCGGCAGCTTATCCCACTAACATTAACTATACGTCCGAATTCGCCCATCTGTGCGGGGAAATGATCAACGACATGGTTGTGCAATAGAGAGCAGGAAGAAGGGTTGTAACACGTCTCGACTACCTCAGTGTTGTGACTGTGGAGAGGCAGCAAGTCACCAGGAATAAATTGTTGTTTCCTGCTGTCAGCCCGACAGACGACGAGTGTGTGAGAGCTATTAACAGGGGAGACGACTAGAGGAAATATTTGTGTGCTTGTCTCGTGTGCGTGTGTGCGTGTTTGTGTCGGTGTGAACCCCTCCGAGGACCGGGAAAACCTTCACGATGACGGGCAGCACCCCAGCGGACATGGTGAGAGAAATTGACTGTCAATTTTTTCCACGCCGACCATTTAAATGCACCTATTCCCTCAGGCTCTCGACCAAAAGAGCAGCATCGGAAGGTGCTCTTCAAGGCTGCTACTTCTGGTTTATTAGCTTCCTTTTATTCATAGTGTTTTGAAAAGACACCTGACATTGACTATGAACTATCACATGCTAGTAGTGGTTAATACAGTAGGGTTTCTGGATCTCTAGGGCACCTTGGGAAAGGAGATGACACTTAGCTGATGTGATCCTTATCAGTGTCTAAAATGCATTTTTACCCCCTTAACTTTAATGCATTGTTCCTATAGTTGTAGGCAGCCATTGACTCCTATTGATTTTTCCACATTGTGAAATTTTATCAGCACACTCTTTACATGTCTCGATCATAATGATCGATGTGCATCAGTTTTTGTGTGTCCGGTGTTAAAAAGTACCCCAAAGGTCAAACTTAAATGAAGATACTGGAACATCTTATTAGATATGTAATAATAATGTTTCCTGCAGACGGGTTTGTGGTTCTCCAGCGCACCTTGGGAAGGAAATTACACTTTAACTGAACTGCTAGGGTCCTTATCAGTGTTTGAATAAGTTGTACAACCAAAACTTTACACCAAGTATGACTTAATATTATAGCTGGCCATTTCTAAAATACATGTTGTTTTATAATTGTTTAATGTATTTCCGCATTCTACAGTTAACGCACAGATTAGCGACCACTTTACATATGTCAGATGTAGTTAACAATCAGATCTGCATCAGTTCTTGTGTGCCCAGTCTTAAAATCATACTTTAGTAAATATATCATGTTGAAATAATTCTGAAAATGAATGGAAGACAATGGAATACTGGAAAACTAGACAAAATTCATAAAATAAAAAAAAATTGGCAAACAAAATGATTATCTGTGATCTGCGTATCTTAAGATACAAACCCAGTACTACGCTCCTACTGGGATACATTTAATTGTTCATTTGATAAGATGTATTTATATTGTAATTATACTGTAATTCCCATAATAGCCCTGTTTCCAAATACCTCTCAGATCTGTATGCCAAGCTCTTATCAAATGGCTCTACCGCTTCACTGGTGTCCACTTTATATTTCATGTTTGACATTTAGCAAACCTCCAGCATGACAGAAAGCAAGGCTGGGAAGATTTTAGCAGTTGCCCCTCTGCTTGATTTGTGCTCAGAAAAGGGTAATTGCATCGCTACAACAACCTCATTATGTCATGCCCTCTGAAGTAGTTGTACTTTAAAAGGAGTAATGACCTTAAGTCTTTGGTCATCGTCAGGTGACTTTATCAGCTTACCCCCACCCCACCCTTTAAGACACTATCCTCTTATGACTTATTTACTTATTTTACACTAGCTTACTGCCTGTGGTGTGTTATGAACTCTCATCATAAAGGTTTATGTCAGACTCTCATGGCTAAGCTAGTCCTCAAATAAAAACATGTGTAAATACCCTCAGTTGGGTTTACCCAGTCAGACATAAGATTTCGCCTCCGTCTGGCAGTTTTACGTCTGTCATCTTTGCTGCGTGGTGCCTGACGGCTCTAAGAATACTTCCAGGTCTATGTATAGAAAGGATAAACCACGTAATGTGCCCATCCAACAGTTAGACCAGCCTTTCCAGCTGTGCCTGCGTTCCTGCATGTACGAGTTCAGCTGATCCGTCTGAACAGCAGGTCCATTATGTTGTCAAGGATGTTGGGATAATACAGTGAGGAAGTTAGAGGTGAGCTGACTTCTATGTATATGGTAGTCCAGTCAAAGCTAAAGCATCTAAGTATAGCACATCGCAAGGAATTTCCACGGATTATGGACATAATCATGAGCCAAATCTTTAATTTTCTGACCAGATATGACCGATAGTTAAATCCGCGCGCATCCTAATAAACGTTCATAGAAAGTCTTGTGTTATGTCATCGTCTGTGTAGACGTGGGAGGCCTCAGTCGCAGTTTTACGTGTCAGTTTAGAGTTGTGGTTGAATGTAATAGTGTTTTCCTTGTGTATCAGAGTGGTCCATTATCATTCAGTCAGGAAACTTTGGTTCCAGCCTCCAGCCTCCCTGCTGGAGTGTCTTCAAGCAACACACTGAATCCCTGCCAGCTGCTTTAAAGCTCAGCCTGATATGCGCTGTGTAAATTTCCCCGCGGGGGGAAGTATCACATTATTATCGCATCATTTATCGCCAGTGTCGGGGATAAAGTTCATTTCTCCGACGGTAACGTAATAATATTTTTTCAGCTGACAAATCTCGACGCATTGTTTGAAATGAGTTTTATACTTGCCAGAGCTTCTGGCTTCAGGCGCATGTTATTATCATGCCTGCAGCAGAAACATAAAGGTCAAATTCTGCACATGAGTAAGACGTCTCAGGACTTCAGCCAATGTAAATGTTCAGAACAGTTGCATCCCTTTGTGGCTTAGCTCGATCCATACCTCAAACTAGTTCCATGTGTTCCCCAGGGACCTTTTAGGAAATATCAGTGTCTGCGTTTAACTCATCCTGTGTGGTTGAAATCAGCAGCAGATGCAGGTTTCCCCCCCACCCGACTCTCTCTCTCTGTCTGCGGAAGGAGCACACACACTTAAAAAGGCTGTATGGAGTGGGAGTGAGAGTAGGAGGAGAGGAGATTGCTGGTGCCAAACATTGTGGGTGAATGAATCTGAGAGAAAGAATAGGAGAAGGAATAGTCATGACTCTTGAGAATGGTGGATAGGATTTTTTTCCCTTGAAAGGAGAAAGACGAGGGGAGGGGTCGAGGGAAGAGTGAAGGATGGGGAGGGGGCAAATTGCCTCACTCCAGGCAGACCTCAGAAGTGCTGACAGGGTCGAAATGGTCGCCATGGCAACAGTGGGACGCTTGGATCTGAGGTCTAGATGCCCCTGTGTTTGTGAGTGTGTGGAGGCATTGGGCTGGGGCACTCTGCAGGTATGTATGTGTGTGTGTGTGTGTGTGTGTGTGTGTGTGTTTGTAACAAGAAGCAGACAAGAGGGAGAGTAGTACAGAGGCAGGAGAGGAATAAAGCACCTCCATTCAGATAAGCCTCGCTGAATAAATACACTCCTGAAAAGACTGAGAGTCCCATGGAGCAGAGAGTGAATTTCAAACATCACCGCTTTGGATATCTCAGCACAGCAGACAAGATAGGGAGCTCCAGGTACACACACACTTACATGTAAGGGGAAGTACTTGACGTCTCCCATTTATCCTGAGCGTTTATCGGTTGTAACTAACACCTTTATTAATGTTTGATAAATTATTTACTAGTGCTTGTTATGAGCCTCTTTTAGTAAGAGCTTTTGGGCTAGCCTGGCTCCAAAAAAATCTGCAATCACTGCCCACTTCTCAGTGATTCAGTTTTAAACAAACTGAAATCATGAATCATTAGACTGAAAAATTAATTGGCAACTACTTGAAAGCAACAATCAAATGGCTTCAGCTTTTCAAATGCAAATATTTGGAGGTTTTGTTTGTCTTTTTTGATAGTAACCTGAATATTTTAGGGTTTTGAACTGTTGGTCAGGCAAAGCCAGTTTTTAAAAGACGTCCTCGTTTGTCTTTGGGAACTTGTGACAGACATTTTCCACAATTTTTCAGAAAAAAATATTAATCAAGAAAATAATCATCAGTTGAAGTGATATTGGATATAAACATTAGTGTTAGTTGTTAGTAGTGTCTTGCCTGAGTAGAAAGTAGTAACAACATGGCTGCAAGACAGATGTGGTTACTAAAGGCGAACAGGCAGGCACACATCTGATTCTGATAAAATATGAAGAAATAAACATGGTTACCACAAGTATACACTCACACACACTCAGTGGGTAGTATTCAAACACCCTGTCTTTTGTGCAGTGGTGAATATGTGTTAATTTGTGTTGGAGGTGGCAATCACAGCCAGACCAAGACTTACGGTGGAGCATTTACCCATCACATTTTTATGGTGCTGTATCAGTATTTGGCTTAAAGCTAGTTGACTTCTTATACTGTGTGGCCAATTATAATTTATGGTGTGTTAAAAGGAGCTCATAGTTCACTCCTGCAGCCCCCTTCAGGCACACAGAAGCACAGTAACACACCCAGAAAAAGGAGTCAAAGGTTAGGTTCGGAGGTCAGCAGTGTGTAGGTCGTGGATGAAAGAACAATGGGAGGGGAATCCTTGCTGCTGAAAACAGCGCTCCGTGTCTCCTCTTCCTACTCGAGCTTAGCTCAGCATTTATGACACAGAGCAGCTAGAGACCGAGGGAGGTCCGCAGGCGATCTTCGGCCTCGGGCAGGAGCTGCTAACAAAGCTTTGATTGACACGTTCAGAGGGAGAAACAGTTGGATGGAACACGTCAGCGAATATGTGTGCCTAGCCGATGCCATGTGTCTGAGTCACAGATCAGGATTACATCATCCCGCCTGGGTGCAGGAGTTGATATATCGACTCTGACATTGTCACATGTAGGCCTTGGAGCGCCACGGAAAGTTCCGACAGCAGGTCTGGAGGTGCTGGAGTTAAACTCCATTCATATTAAATTCAAGCATCTTTAGGAAATTGATGATTCAGAGTTAAAACCCTGGCAGATTGTAACAGCAACTAAGAATATGTTCTGCTTTGAATAAATGATGTGAATACATAGATCTAGTGATAATAATAAAGGCTAAGTGATTGGTCTGAATGGTGTTTCTGTACTGGGTTTTGATCTATGAGTGTACTTCATCTCTGCATTTTGTATTCGTATCAACAGTCAGCAAAGCTTATGTCCATTAGTCCTCTGTGGATGCACAGGGTTCATTCAATTGTATTGATGCATGTCTACAACACCGACAGGAAGTCCAATTTAGAACCTGTCATCCATTGATTGCTTATGTAAGTCTTTGCTTGATTATGTTTGTCTGTGCGGCATGTGTCTGTGCATGTGCATCCTATGCAATGATATGAATGACGGCACGATGCTGCTCAGATCGAGTTCTACATACTGTCAACACTTCTGCTTTCCCCTTTTTTTTTCCATCTTGTTCCAGCTCCTCACTTACTCATACCATACTGTATAGTTGCATGTTTCCTCTACAGGAGTTGTTGCCAGTGAGGAATGTCTGAAATATCAACATTTCTGAAGCTTTACAGATATGAATGGTTGATTTTCTGAAAATTCATTATGGTTGTAATCGTAGTAGAATGAGTCTCAATCTCATTCCCAGCTCTTACCCTTACCCCTCAATTTTTAGTGCCCCCTTGCCCCTCAGAGCGGAGTTACACGAGGTAGTGGTCAAAATCTTCCCCTATGAAATGGGAACACTTCACTTCAAAACCCTCGCCTCACTTGCTGCCATGTTACACTCAAAACTCAAAATAGCTGAGCTGGCTGGGTGGTTAACAGTTAACTCAGAAGTCACCCACTTTTCCTGGGGGCTACCTCACCCACTCCCACACAGTAGCGTCACATTCAGAAAACTCATTTAAACTCGGGTTATTGGACGCATGAAGGTGTCTCAATCAGACATTTATCTTAATGTCAATGTTTGTCAGTGGGTAGCCAAGTGAAACTGGAGTTAAGAGGTTTTTGTTGACTGTACGGCTCATGATAATTGAAGCAAGAGGCATATTTCACAAAGCAAACTTTAAAAACCACCCAGATTAAATCTTCTGGATAAAGCTAGCTATTACATTTCATCACTGAGCAGGCTTCAAAGTCAGACCCTATCTCTTTTGTGGTGGGTTTGCATTTGTGATTAGCCCAGCTAGAAGACGGAATAGTTCTGTGTGAGTAACTCAGAGGGTTTCTAAGAAAGAAAAGTCAGTGTGTGCGTGTTGGGATAAGGGCTTATTCTGCTGGAAAATCCCCCTCTTTTCAGCACTCACTGTTGGCAGGTATGGCTCTGCTCAGGCTGAGGAATGTGTTGAACTGCTTCACTGTTTCTCGGGGCTCCCAGGGTTCCAGTTCAAGAGGAAACTTCTAGTCTGCACTATTGATTCTGGTCCTGATCTCCACTGATAGTGGATAGGCACTTGTTGTATACTGCATGTCCTCATTACCTTGAACATTCAGATTGTAGGAGCGGCGGTAGTGACATAATGTGCAAATTCACAGGGCTGATTACTTACTCTTGAGCAGTGAGCGAAACAGTCTCTATGTGCTGGACGCTGAACTCAGAAGTAAAGTGAGGACACCCTTCAGGTTTTATGCCAAGTGTTACAGAGTTGGAGCATGTCATAAAAGAGTGGGTGTGAGTGTGAGTAATGTGTGAGCACTCAGAGGATTCTAACTAGACTCGGTATGCCCACAGCCACTTTTGTGTGTGTTTTGTCCACGTATTTATGCATCCAAACATTTGCATAAAGAAATGAGCGAAAGTACAACCTGTTCCTCCTGTTAAGTCTGATGTGTGCTGTTGGCTTTGCCGGTGGAGTAACACCCATTGGTTCACTTCTGCTCCAGAGAACAGCCCAAACTAGGGCTGTGCCTGAAGGCCATTGTTTGCATGTAATAGTGTTGTGCCACTACCAAATGGCACATTGCCATGATGGTGTTGCAATCCTTCTCCACAATGGAAGGAATTAGATTCTGAAGTACAATTGTCGTTTTGCTTAAAATGTAGTTTGCTTGTAAACTGCTCATGTGATTAAAACCCCCTCAAATACTCATAGAAATTATACTAATTTACCCAAGCGGTAAAAGAGCAGCTTTTTGGTTAAACTAAAAAAAGAGCAGATAAGTAGCTGCTTCCTGATACTTAAGAAATGAAATTCATAGGATGCTGTGGGTCGACTTAACTGAGAAACTGAGAAGAGGAAGAGAAACCTGAGGGTCACATAGAGAGGAAGACGAGCAGCCAAACACAAGCTCATTTTACCGCACTTCACTCTCCAGAAATCTTATTGACTCAAAGGAGCAGTGTAGAAAAACTTGCTCATTTGTATAATTTTTCATAACAACCGAAGAAGTTGCGTAAATTGGCATGTCAGCCGCATCAGATATTCCACACAGAAATGTTTTGCCAATCAGTAACGTGAACTACTGTGAATCATTGACGTAAACTGGGAGTCACTCATTAGCTCACGTGTTCCTTTTAGATAATTGGTTTCTAATGGAAATTCTGCACAAATAGTGTGCCCATACCGTATTGATCTCAGTTGCGAACCAGACATTAATTGCATTGACGAGTGCAGGGATATCTTGGTACAGTCTTTAGTTTAAATGTTATTGGCATTAAAGTGATGTCACTGGAGGAGAGCTTTGCATAAAGTTTGAACTTTCCCCCATATAGTGTAAAAGGGTGTTTAAAAAAAGCCCTCACGTGAAAAAAAAAGCACACTGTATTTCCCTGTCAGTTTAAATGTTGAGTCGAAAGAGATTGTATGTGTGTGCGCATGCGTGTGTGTAGGAGAAATAGGGGATGGAGGGGAGGGGTGGTGTTTGACTAGCTCAATAAAAGGAGCCTTTCAGCTGCCCTGGAAACAATTTCCAGCTGAGGGGACATTTATATTAAAGCTTTGCCTTGCCAGCACAGACTGTTCGTGTGTGTGACAGAGCAGCAAGCTAGCAGCAAACTGTCCCTCTTTCTGATACAATTTGGGACGTGGCTGCCCCTTCCAGATCAGTGCTTAAATCTGTCCCTATATTAGAATGTCCTGTCCTTGCACGGCCGGACAATCAGACAGTGTGTTCTGAGGGAATTAGAGGGTCAGTGTTGAGACTCTTAAGATCCCAGACGGGGCAGCTATGAGCCACAGAGCAGCCATCCAGAGGTCAAGACTCTCCGAATAAATGTTCCAACTGGATCATCTGGCCTCCAGTCCTCTCACACTCGCCTTTCAAATCCAGACTTTAACCATGTTGGGGTTGTCAATTAGAGAATGACTTTCGAATGCTTTCGATTTTTCCTCTCAAACCCATGAACAATGCAGCATAACTGACTGTCTAATTGGTTTCGGAGCTAAAGAGGCCGCAGCCGATGGTTGTTTTCATATTCCAGTCAATCAGTTCAGTTTTGTGGTGAATTGATTAATTGTGTGAAGTTTTTTGTGATAGCTAACAAAGATTGCAGACGCATGATGTAGGCGCTACTCGTGACAAATCCTTTTGGTGTCCTTGTGCTGAATTTAAAGACAAACACCTGTGTATTTACTGGATACTGGGAAGTGATTCTGAACCTTTCTGCTTAAAGATTTCTGTTAACCTGGCGGTAACAGTACAAGATAATTGATAGGAAATGTTTTTGGCTTGTCGCTGAAAGGTTATCATGATGTCGGAAGTGAAAGCAGGAAACCCATCTGCTGTTTTCGCATCTTCTCTGATTGTATCGTATTGACTCAGACGCACATGGAAAGAGATGTCTGTGGGAAAAGTCAACGAGGAGTAGAGAGGCTGAGGTCACAGAAGAGTTAAAGATAGAGCTCAAGAGGAGACAGCAAGAGACTGGAGTGTGTGTGTGCATGTATGTGTGTCTGTGTGTGAATGATGGCAGCATGGAGAGAGGGTATATTTGGCCTTCATGCTGTCTTGCACAAATTTGTCATTGCATGTTGGATGCTATGGAGCACTCCGAGTATGATTATCTCTAATGATCCCAGCAGGGGTTATGTGTGTGTTTCATGTGTCTGTGTGTATGTGTGTTCTTATCTGAATGAGCTGGCGGTAATGAAGCATTGGACCTTGGACTTGGACTAGAATGATTCAGGGCTTTTTCATCTTTTCCTTTTTTTCTCAGTTTCTTGTAATGAGGAAGCGTCGGTTTATCTGGAGGGAAGCAGCAGAACTTTGACTTCCACAGAGGACATCAGATATCGACCGATGGTTTGGTTTAATTACACATTTTTGTGAAGTGGCTTCTTCGCGCGAGAGATTGTTCTGGCTAAATATACGGTTACGAGCGAGGCGGCAGCGTTCACCGACTCTTCTCGGCTAGTGGGTTTGAAAGCTTAGATGTTTGTGGGCGAGTTAGGCTTGCGCGTTTTAGCTAAGTTTAGCTTATTTCTGCTGCACAGAGCAGCTCAGTCGGCTGATCTTGGATCAGTTACAGTTCATAGTTCAGTGTGGTTTAAGGCTTACTTGAACCATTAAGGTTCTGAGATGGCTGGAGCAGTAATCCAGTTTAATTTTTAATGGAAAGGTTGCAGCGTTGCATAAACAGGGCCACATCTGTTAAGCCAGTGTGCCTCATTCGCAAAATGGCCTTACCTTAGAGTTACCTCTACATGCACCTTGTTGTGAATGTGTCATGTTATACCATATCTCATGTGGGAAGCAATTTCTTTATTATGCAATTTAGCTCGGTTGTAAACACCTTAATTATGGTGACGTAACGGGCACCTCTTGGCTGATTATGTCATCTCGATCCTTATTTTTTTTCTTGCCTTGAGCTTGAACAGTGTTTGTTAAAGATCTTGATTGGGTCCCCAGCCGCCCCCTCCCCTTCTCTTCCTCCTCCTCCTTGTTGCTGCCCTGCTCTTTCCTGTTGTTGCCTCCACTGTCTCCCCACTGAGGCTGCCTTTTTCCTGTCGCGCAGAACACAAACATAACCAGTGGCTCAGATCTCTAACCAGACAACAATGAAAAGGCAAAACGAATAGGAAACCCCGGTAGATGTGTATCTAACATACTAAAAACACAGACAGCCACACACTAAGTTTGTGTCTGCTTAGGTAGCTTATTCAATTAGTTTTTTAGATCCTAGCACAGACTAGTAAAACTGGGGCATCTAGGAGACTCCAAAGTCCAAGGTGAATTATTGAGATTACGTTGCAATAGTATATCAGCTATCTGTGAAAACAACACCTTCATTTATGTGTTCAAGTTACCGATAACAACAGGCTACATCTGGTTACATTTTCAAAATAAAGGCACCAAAACTTCTTGGTTAGGTTTAGGAAAAGATCATCACTTGCACTCATGATGATCACCTCGGTAACAGACCTATGAATGAAAACCCTGACCATACTCTCAATGTACAGTTTGTGCCTCTTTGTTGTTGTTGTTGGTGTTCGTCTGTTGTTCTGTCATCATAGCCCCCTACTGGTTCCGCACCTCCGTATATGCGTTTAATATTTGGGCCTGAGCGAGCCGGTTTCCCCCTTAACACTGGTGGATTGTCTTGATTAAAGAGGTCATCATTTCTGGCATTGCTGTTGAGTTAAATTATAGATATATTCTTTTGGCACTTTGGGCACCACAAGTGTGACATTTTATTTCAGTATATGTGAGATAAGGCAGACATCTCTACAGCCAAAATTAGATGGATAAATAACAGTACTAGTAAGAGGAAAAATGTGCATTTGGTGAACTGTCTTCACAAAGGTATTATTCATTGTGGGGCGGTTGCATAAGGTTGCACTTTATCATGCAGGGTTGTATGGTATTATTGTTAAAACGAGCAAACTTTGGTGTTTATTGTCTAGCTTTATGAGCTTCAGTGTTGTCGAGTACAATACAACCGGTAAGCTTTATGTGTGGCGTTGCACGTGCTCACTTAAAGATTGAATGAATTGCTTTCCTTGCACGTAAACCTGCATCTATTTCTGCCAATGCATGCAGCTTCATTCCTGAATAGGCCCAGAATATGCTCTGCGTGTGTGTGTCTATGGTGTGTGTGTGTGTGTGTGTGTGTGGTGGTAATACCCCTGGTTGTTTATGTCCAGTGCCATCTGGTAAATTCCAGCACAGAGGGCATTTTAGCTTGCCAGCAGTCTCTTCTGTGTGCCTCCCTCCCTCCCTCTCTCTCTCTCTTTCCCTCACACACATACACAAATTCACATGTAGACATATGTACACACACACACACACACAGACACACACGCGGTGTCACGTGAGTTGTGACTGCAGGGCAGAACTCTTCTGAGGGAGGAAAGAAAAATGCAGCGTTGTGGATGTAACTGCTGTTTCCCAGCCATTTTCTCCTCTCCACCGCTGATGCTTATTCTCTTGTTCTGCATGCTCTCTCACATGTCTGCTTAGCCTTCATTGTATCTATGGAAATATAAGTATATTGAAAGGTTTCTGACAACTCACAAAGCCATGAAGCATTAAATTATACACTGGATCATGACCGATTGTAGTTGAAAGGACATATGTTAACCCAATCAGTAAATACCTGCGCAAAGAGGAAAGTCAGCACAGAGCTGCAGATTTTAAAGCCGCATCAATTCATTATTTTAATTGCTGATGATTTTGTTTATTAATTTCCGAGTACACATATGTCAGAAGATATTCGAAATGAAATTATAATAAGCAGATTCAGGCAAACAGTTCTCACATTTTAAAACGCTGGAACCAGCAAGAGATCTGCATTTTTGCTTAGTAAAAGGCTCAAACGATGAATCATTATCAAAATAGTTACCTGGAAATTGACTTTTATTAATTACTTCAAGTCTAAGAGTAATTGCATTTGCCAGAAGAACTGTTTGTTAATTACATTGGTGCCAGCTGAGAATTTTAAAAATGCATGAAATCAATAAAAGCGTAATGAAAAAATTGGTTTAAATATCCGTAAACTTTAATTTTAGATGCACTCGTGAAAAACAGGGAGAAGCTTGTTCTCAGAAAGGACAACTGGAAAGGTTACGAATCAAGCTAATCCTGACTGCAGGGCATCACCGACACACTGCTGAGGGAGACCACCTAGGAAAGAGGGTGGGGGGTGGAGGAAGAGGGGGAGGCAGAGGTCACTGCGGAGCATGTGGAGAGGGGGGAGAACAGCAAGGGGATGCTTTACTTGACTCCAGGGCTTTCACATAGCGGGGGTTCAGGAAAACACAGGGGAGGAAGTCACATTGGTGAGTTACCCTGGGATGGAAGTGAAGGAGAGTGAGAGGAGGGGGGAGAAAGAGGGGGCAGACAGGGCTGCTGCAGAGCAAATGGTAGGAAGAAGATGGTAAAGGACGGGAGGTCTTTTCATCAAAGCCATCATCAGGGATCATCCGCCCTCTGTGTGGTCCCTTCACACCAGCAGCATGCCGACATGTGGCATGTTGGCCTTTGGGTTTGTGTGTCTGCTGGTGACTGGTTTTCCCTGGACAGACAGAATAGAGACGAGGAGGGTGGACTTGGCAAATCCTTTTTTTATTTTGGGAAACAGCACACTGCACAGAAATGAAGATGAAACAAATTCCAGTGCCAATTCAAACTATCAGGGCTGCAACTAATGATTATAGGTATTGTCAATGAAGCGGTTGATTCTTTTCCTTCAATCAATCAGTTAGTTGTTTGTTGGGCTGAATTAAAAAAAAAATATATATATATATATTCTGATTCAAATTGATCTTCATTTGAATAATCTGACTTTGATCTTTTTTTATGTGGATGCAAGTCAGGTTAAAGAAGTACCAACCGACAAGCGACAAATGGGGGTATCTTTCAGTTTGGCGAGAAAATCTCTGAGGACTATTCTCCACGCTAATGAATAAATGTAACACTATTATAAACTGAGCTGAGTGTTTCTACTGAATTTTGGGGTGATTTGTGAACAGGCTGCTCTGTCTCCTGCTGAGTTTCACACACACAACACAGGGACAGGGAATCCATGGTGCATTCAAGCGCACCTCCTAAACTCAGAAAACTATACTTGAATGACCACAGAGGTTGTTAAAAATGGTACTGGTCTCTTTTTTGTCTTTCTTATTTCCTTTTGTTAGAATACATCCATCATTACTTTCTTGTTCTTTCACCATGGCATTTTGAATAACACGGTGCTAAAAACCAGAGCAATATCCCAGTCATTTTTTCCACATACGCAAATTCAAACCACAATCTCTGAAACGGTTTGATTCAATTATTTATGCAAACTTTATTACTTTGGGTAATTCAGCAGGGTGCCTTGTACAATTGAATTATTAGTTCTCTCAGAATTTCTTTCAAATTCAAGCAGAAGTGGTATTGTAATTGAATTATACCTCACGTAATAGATATTCAAACCTCTGACTCAAATCGGATAACCCAGCTAGGGTCTCAGAGTTTGGTTTAAAAGTAAGTCTGTGTTTCCGAAGCCCAGTGATGTCCTCAAATGTCTTGTTTTGTTCACAACCCAAAGATATTCCGTTCACTGTCATAGAAGCACCAGATAATCTTCACCTTTACGAAGCTGGAAACAGATAAAATCATCAAACTCAAACTCACAAATCAAATATCAACCGAGCTGGTGATTCATTTAGAAGTTGGCAACCAGCTCTGAAAAATACCTAAAATGTTCTGCTTCCAGTCAATGATCACATGTACCTTAAATATAATAAAGAGAGAGGACCTGACATTACTATTTATCATGGACATCATGTGACTAAATTGGGCTGTTAAACAAGAGTGAAAATCTAAAAAAAAAAAAGCAATTGAGGTCACGTATTGCAAGAAGACAGCTGGTTTGTAAGACATATTGTTGGACCACGTCAGAAGGGAGAAATATTTAAGGGTCGTCTTAAGTGGCCACATTAAAGGGCAACATGAACACCTGTCCGTCATAGAGTAGAAAGACAAGACATAGACTGTCTAATTGCAGCGGGAAAAAGATGTGAATGTTGGATTTGCGTTATCGCAGGATTACAGAAACTGGGGTGCTGCAACTGTACCCAGACAAGTTTTTTAAAATAGCTGCAGCTTATCTTTGCTTCCTCACAGGTTGTATCTGGGAAGCAGGGTGATGTTATTGGCTGATAAACTGCCCCTGAACTGCAGCATGTGGGTGTAAATCTCCATGTTGGCAAACATCCTTATCAGCTCTAAAGGTGCGATTTCTTTTGCTACCCTAATGGCTTCCAGGCAAACCAGGGAAAACATCATCTCCCTTCCTGTATCGCATGTTCGTCTTTTTTTCACAGATACATGCATATTTCAGTATTAAGCGTTTGTCCCATTCTCTGTCTCATCCCTTACCTTGTGTTTCACTGGGAGAGAGGGACAGGCGGTCTAGACGCTGACAGAGGCATGAGAGGAGAATCGATTGAAGCATACAAGAGCAATTTCACGTCTCTGCCCATAGCTTCAAAAGCAGTCCGCACCCCATCCCCAGCAGGCAGTTTGAGGGTGCACACAAATGTCTATGCATGTGCAAAATGTGTGTGAATATAAAACGGCAAATAGTTAGCGGATGACCACGGGACACAAAGTGGATGTCACCTTCACGCTTCCTCTTCTCGCCCGCCTCTCTCTGACCTTCGCTGCTCACTGTCTGTCTCCGTTCCCTCTTGTGCTCTCTCATTTCCTCCCTCGGTCCCTCGGGCGCGCCTCCAAAAGTGTCAGCGTTTCCTCTGTCCTCCTATAGCATCAGACCTCGTCATCACTATCATGGCGTCTGTACAGCATCAGCACTCTGGTGGTGATGCATGCTACAGGACTCTGCAGATCTTTGTTGTCCGTGAAATCTCTTGTTGCTGTTGGTTACTTCTGCTTGTTACTTGTTTTTGGCCGTTGTCGTCTTTTGTCATTTCGCGCCACTACGTCTTTTCCTGTTTTGTGTTTCATTTCTCTCTCTGACAGTATTTCTCAATTTCCCACTTATTGATCTTTTTCTTGTTGTCTCGTACAGTGTCCTTACTCCTTGTGCTGACTGTATAAAAATGTGGAAAAGGTGGGGCTGCACTTTTGACTAATGTTTGGAGCAGGCCTCACTCAGTAAGGTTTCAAAGTCCCAGCTTCTAGCTTTTGTGTTTGTATTAGTCTCAGTAATATCCTTACATTGGTAGTGAGGGGTTTGCAGATTACAGGATGGCAAAAAAAGGACTTAAATCTGCAACAACATATATTTTGGCCAAGTTGTGATAACAAAATTGAGACATGATTACCTTTAAACTTGTTGGCACTTGCTCATTTACACATTTCGCAGGTAAGAAGCCAAATTGCCATTAATTTGGAGTCATTTTTGTGGCTACCTGGTGATTGAAAGGCCAATATTTACTTTCTTCTAGCTCTGTTTTTTGGTCTTTTCCAATGCCCAATAGTTATACCAGGCTCCTTAACTGCTCTCCATGCTTTTTCTTTGCTGAAAACAGCTGTCTGCCATGGCCAAAATGAATGCTAATGAAGGCAGTTTGAGTGAGAACAAATACTAGTTCAAGTGCAAACATGAAGGTGTCAAAATGTGCACATGCGTCAGTTGGCCTGTTTGTGTTAAATAGCTAACAGCAAAACAGGGAAGTTGTGGTGTGGAAGGTCGTTGCGACCTCAAATGGAGTTTCTCTTGTGATTTTTATGTCTACATGTCTCCCTATCCAAAGACTACCTCTAACAAACATTTTGTTATAAAGGACTTTGCATAGTGAACTCAAGTAAGGCGGATTCACTTATCTAACTGCAACGAACAGCCAGCTGGCTTAGTTTAGCATAAACTGGAAATGGGGAAACAGCTTACCTGGGTCTGTTGGAAGTTAAAAGTGCAATATGCAGTAGGTATGTGAAACATTTTAATTGTTTTACTCAAAACGAGTGCAGTTAAAGGCACATCTTCAAACAGGGAGCCCTGTTGTAAAGGAGATGCAAATCCCTGTGGCATTGAGCTGAAGTGTCATTGAAAACCAAGTCAAGTCAAGCCAGCACATGTGCATGGAAAAAGGCCATGAAAGTGATATCAGTCTTCTCATCTACTTCTCAGCCAGGAAGCAAATCAGGGTATCTCCTGAAAAGTGACACTGCCTCTCGAACGCTGGTGTTACCGCTCTGAATCAGGAAATCCAAACACCGTTGTCCACGCGCAGTGTCCCATCAGTGCGTAGGCTGCCTGTGGGTAATTCACCGCAATTTCCTTTAGTTTTTTGGCATGGCTTACATTTTGCATGTAAATTTGTTTGGCCCTGGGGTTGTGGACAGCCATTTTGAAGTGCAAGACATAGAGTTTAGGGAGTGGCAGGAGGCAGCAGTACGACGTAAACCTGCCTCAACCTCTTGACAGCTCTGATCACAGAGAGGAAGCAACGAGGAGAACGTGTGATCAAAGGCACCTGCCTGGCATCTGTCAGGAGAGAAGGAACGCAGCCCTGGGCGCGAGTGCATGTCTGTGTGTGTGTGTGTGTTTGGCAAGGTGAAGTTTCAGTGAAGACGCCGGGAGGTGAGATGACAACATGAAAGGGAGCTCTACCTGTTTCTGGAGCGAGGAGAAGCAGCTGATGGATTAAAGGGTTATCTGTTTGTAAAACGAGGAGAAGGGGTGGTGAAGAGAGAGGACAGGGAGCAGAGAGCTGTCAGGTACTGTGCCAGCTGGAGCACAGGAAACAGCTGATCATGCTCGTGACAGGACGGAGAGGGAGCGAAAAGGGGAGCCGAGTGGATTCTGGCTGTGATGAGGACGTCAGCGTATGAGAGGATAGGCCTGTTTGAATGACAGTACAAAAAGACAGGCGCCCGAAGAGAAATTAGAGGTATGAGGGGGCAACTGAGTAATGAGACATGTGACTGATAGTCGTTACAGCAACTAAAAGGAGACAGAAGATTTGTTGCTTATTCTCTCCCTGATCCATAGCCCAGAGTTATAACTGCAGCAGTGGAATAAAGATGTTCATAGCTGAAAGACTAAAACTAAAGGGTCAGAGTTCAAGTGAGATGAAGAAGACGTTAAGATTTATATAATATATATAAAAAAGAGTTTTCCTAATTATTATAGCATAGATTAAGAGTTTGCAGAGGAGCCATAAGTGGAGCCACAGGAAGTTTGGTGCTGTTGTAAAAGACACAAATGTTCCGGCGGAACTGTAATGTAGCCATTAGCTGCCTCTGCCGCAAGAAACTGGCGCGATGCACCACAAAGTGCATCTGATAAAGGTCTGTGTTGTTAGCTCTTACAGTAGACACTCTCTTTAATGATTAATGGCGTTTGTAGACTTCAACAGGAAGAAGGCCTGTATTTTATGTCCTCTGAACAGGCCACTCACTTCATACACAAAGAGAGACAGAAAAAACTCAATGGGTGTTTGATCTCAGGCCAGAAGGGTCACATGTGTGGCTTCAGAAGTTGTAAAAGTTAACCGCAAGCCCCCAGGAAGTTTACCAGGCTTTGAGGACGATTTGACATAGTTGCCAAACTGTGTAATTACAATGTCACTTGACGCAAACTGGCCCAAAACACCATTCATCAGCTTCCATAATGAAAGAGGCAAAGATTCGTTTCACTATCAGAATTTGATCCATTCAGGCCGATAACGTAGCAGTGTGTCACGATTAAATCGATTAGCTGAGGGCTGAAGCAGAAGTCTCTAGTGACACAGAGCAGCTTTCACAGGAATAATCGGGCCACGCTTCTAATGCTCTATCCAGATTTTCACTTAAGGTTCATCGTTAACCACCTAAATATTACAACCTATATATCATTATATTGATATGTAAAAACAGATGTTAGTAAACTGCCATTTATTTAAACAACCATCAGAGTAATATCATTGTTAAGTTTGTGTTTCTTGACCCCTGGCCGATGGTAGTCCAATATACAATCTCTTTTAGCTCTGTTTTGGGTCTCTACCATCTCCTGATGGTAATACCTGGCCCCGATCAAGCGGTGAGATTGAACCTAAACGATAATGAAACAAGATGTCGGTGAACAGCTGAACAATGATCTGAAACTCAGAATAAAGTGCTGTGAACTCGCTGCAGATTCAGGTGATAATTCTCTCATTGTGCTTTTTAGATTGTTTTGACATTTGACATATTGTTAATATAGAAGTATCCATTATAGCCACTTTAGCTGATAGGTGGTACCGCATACTGCATGTTTGCTTTTTGTTAACCTGGTCCTCTTAACAGAACGGCCAAAAATGCAGCTGGGTTCCCAACATAAAACTCAAAATTGCTTCTATAAATAAGTATTGTGTGTTCCCTCCCTTTCATCCTGCATTAGTATAATATCATTATGGTTTTTGCTTTTTGGAGTTTCTTGAATCCAGCCCTTCATCTCCCCAGCCTCTTAGGATAAAAGTGAAATCCGTGGTTACACTGTAGTAGAGTTAAATGATTACTGCGAGTGTGATACATGGAGATAAGGCCTTATTTTTGTGCCGTAGCGATTATTCAGGCATGGCTGCTACGCCTGAATGAATGCAGCAGCTAAAATGCTAGCCTCAGGTTATTTGCATTTTCTTCAGCAGGCACAAAAAAACACATTATCCTATCTGCTGTTTAAGAAAAGACCAGTTGTTTGCTCATTAGACACATGATAAAACTTAATCGCTCTCTCACTGAAGTAGATATTTCACGCTTCGGCCGTGTAGGAACTTGAAAAAGGAATTGTGACACTCTGAAAAAGTTTCTCTGATTAATTGACTGCTGGCAAAAAACGTTGCTGTAATAGATGAGTAAAGAAATACTTGGCAGTGAAGTGAATTTAGCAGAACTGTACAATGCCCTCTAACCACTCTAGACCAGCTTATTGAAACATCCTGTGCACTGCTGAACATGCATAAAAACACAGGACAGGACGGCACAGATGACTAACTAGCACCCTGATTTGCGGAAGCATCGTCATGGCAACCAGCCGTGTCGGACTTAATCTTGACCGGTCACATTGCCCAGCTGGAGCTTCCCGTTTGCTCGTGTAACAGCAAAAAAAAGACAATTTGTCTCAAGGTGAAACATCTAGAGAACAGGAGCTTTGACACCTGTCCAGAAGATTCTCATTTGCTGTGTCTGTCAGTTTGTTTGACTCGTCATGTGGTATATACAACCATAAGGATTACCTCACTTGTTGTCAGAGTTTTTATGTTTGTTGAATGATCTTCCTTCAACCTTTGTCCTTATAACCTTCATCTGTTCTCTCTCTATTTCACGGAAACAAACGAACACCAACTGTTTTGCACAGGTTGCGTAGCCATCAGTTAAGTAGTTCAAAACAAACCCTGACACACTAGCTCTATGTAGATAAGTGCCCTATGAAGATAATGAAAAAGTTAATTATAAGCATATTTCAGCTGGGTCAAGGCCCTGCTGTTCATTTCCAACTCTTTACTGCACTCTGTTATTGTTACTGTTGGGTAAAAGTGACACTGATGTATTTTTACACCAAAGTGTCATTTGAATTGTGTACAAAGTTATCCCAACTTTGCTTAAAAGAAATGTCATAATCAGTACAAAAGCATGCATCACCCACAAACTTGTAAAGTGAAGTTTTGAAGCTATTGCTGAAAAATAAATAGGTTTAACCAAATTTGGGGGGAACAATGGGAGGAAACAGAGACATAACAAAGTGTCATGAATTTCTTGTCATTTTTAAAATAATACAAATGTGTTTCGAACCTTCGCAGCTTTTATTTTGGATCTTATATATGTATACAAATTTTTGCTCCTTCCCAGGATGAAAATAGCCAGTTATGTAAAAAAAAATATCAAAGAGAGCAAGAAAAGTATCAAATTAAGTTCTAGAAAGTACCCAAAAACGAATTTTTGTAATGCGCTCCCCCCAAACACAGTTAGACACACATACACTCAGAGAAGCTGAGATTACAAATCCTCGCCTTAGGCGATGTTTCTTGTATCCCACTATCATCAGTCAGCTGCTGATGCATAACGGCTCTCTCAGTGTGTGTGCGCACAATAGAAGGAACTCGCACAAACAGAGAAACTCTATTTATAATATTGTATGAAATGTGTTGAACTCAAAATGAGGCTATTTGACAAATCAAAAGACTTTATTTTCCTGTGAGCTCGCTCACTATTGTAACACCCGAGGAAGTGAATCTGCAGCTTCTGATACAGCCTGCCAATCCATCACAGTGATTCTCTGAAAAACACCCTTTTCAGTGTGTTTTTAATTAAAGAAAAACAATGGCTCCGTGATAGAATTTGTGTGCTAATGGGGGCTAATAATTGCAGTAACCCCTTGTGGGTTTGCAACATCACTATGAGCACGAAATGCTGTTTTATTGACTCAGTTTTGACTAATTAAAAAATGGGACGCGAGTGTTTCAGGCTGCTCTTTTTCTTCTTTTCAGTTGGTTCACAGTTTGTCCAATAAGCTGCAACGCTGCCTATTTTATCTCTTATTTTGAAGCTGGTAATATTCATTTAAATTTGTTGACAGCCAGGAAGCAGTGCCAGGCAGAAAAGTTCCTACAAATTACTATCAGTAAAATCAGCGACTGATCATTCATGTGGGACTTTGTGTGCTCTCAAAGCGCTGTGCTGCTATATTCTTGAGTTTACAGTCGAATTTCCTTCAGGTTTAATGGGCAAGTCAAAGCAGGCGGGCTGCTGCTGGATCCAGCTGGCTTGTTTTAAACAGACCCCGTTCGGGCTAATCACCCACCTCCTCTCCTAAATTCATTCATACAGCAAGGAATCCACCCTGACAGCAGCGGCAAACCTTACTGCGCAGACTACCTATAAAGCCGCTCTAATATATTCCCAGAGGAAGGCTTCCCACTCTGTAATTTGTTGACTGCTGCAGAGGGTCTGAAGAGCAGCAATACTCTTTAATGCACTTATAAACACAAGTGCATATAAACACACATGCATACACACACGCGCAAGTGCCTTGAGAAAGAGCTGAGAGCGCTGCTCGGGGAGGAATAATTATAGATGGCATTGAATTTCCTGCTCTCCACCGTGTGCAAGCAGTGTTTAGCCGAGAGGGTTTGCTTACTTCACATGTTTACACCATGGCACTGCTTGGCAGCGGGGTCACATTATTGTAGTGTGTCTGAATGTCTTGTCTGCAGTGGAGGCTTGACGGGCACGGAGCCGTGTCACCAGTTTCACGCAGATCTAATCTTATATTCATATTCCAGACGTAGCCGAGAATAGAAGCGGCTGCACCAGGATGTTTTCAGTATTCTGACACCAGAGCTTACAAATACTTTTACATACTCACATCGGGCGGAAGTGTCACACTCATGATGTTGAAGCTGCATGAGACTTACTGTATGCGAGGATGTGTTGTGCACAAATAACTGATACGTGCACTGTATGTTTATGCATGAATGTGTGACGCACTGCTCCCCCCCCCCGTACCTGGAGCCATTGTGTTTGTTACAGAGAATAGATGGTAATCGAATATACTTTCTTGAACTGGCTTTGAAACCTCATTACCAGCCCCTCCGCGGAGGAGATCCCAGGGAGAAGGCACGGCAACCCTCAGACGGTTGGGGGGGGGGAGAGTGGATGAATGAAAGCCTTGATGCTGTTAAAATCAGAAAATAGGGTGACACTTAAAAGAAACAAACAACAGTAACACCATTTTAACAGCCAAATTTGCGTGCATATGCGGGTATTTTAAACACCGCCGAAAATAGGCGTTCAGCTTTTTCACGCTGCCATTTCTGTTTTTTGACGATAGAGGATAGAAGCTAAGGAGTGAGACGTCTCTTCTTTCTGATCTCTGTTGAGAGTTGCACTTGCACAGTGCAGACCATTAACAACGGCTACTTCTGTAGTATATTTTTCTCCAGTTCCTCTTTCAAACTCTGCGCCGACTGAACCATGATGAAAAGGATGGAAAATTATTAACAACCCAGCGGCCTTAACTTCCACCCACATCTTAGCATAACGCCAGAAAAGGGGCTTAAATGATCGTATCCTCCCGGGTGTTTAGATTTTATCACAGCTGATCGGAGCTGAAGCCGATAGATACCTGTGTGACTACTACAGAGCCATTTGATGCAGTGTGGAGTGAATGCCACGTTGGAGATAAAAGCCAGATGTTAGCAGGTGTAAGTTGGTTTTGTATCTGTGTGTATGTGTCCTAGGACAGCGTCGATGTTACTGGACATTGACTCTGCATGTTCCTGAACTCAACTGGAGGAGATTTGACGTGAATTTGTTTATTTGTTTCAGCTGCATCATCAAATTACTTTGACATTCAGAATGATCTGCCCTGAAAACCTCAGTGACAACACACATCTTCAGAAGACATCATGCCTCATATTTTACCGTAAAAAACAGTGGTGGAACATTTACTGTATAGATGTATTTTCTTTTCCCTGGGTTTGTGTTTTGACGATGCTGGTGACTACGTAGGCCATCGAATATGATTTTGCGGCTTCTGCATCCATTATCTCTCTTTAGTATGTAGAGAGAGAGTGAGAGAGCAAAGGTGGATGGAAGTGGGGAGAGAGGTAAATAAAGAGGCTGACGATAAGAGGAGAAAAGCTGAGTTTACCTTGGTGCCTCTTGTTATTCTGGCCTTGTGCATTCCTCCACTGTACATTGGGCAGAGCGAGAGATTGACAGAGTGGGGGAGAGAGGCAGAAACAGACAGGAGGAGGGGGGAGGGAGGGGATGCAGACACTGCTGCAAGGAGAGGAAGACAATATGATGTGACGCGGTGGGAAATGGGTAGGGGGAGGTGGGAGGAAGGGGGGAGTAGAGCTATCTTGTAGGAGTTATCAGGTTAAGCCACCCACCAGTGGCTGTCACCATGGTGACACCATGGTAACGACCAGGTGTTCAACCAGGAAGGAGCACGACCTTGCTTATGTAAAGGCACTTCCTCTGTGTGCCGCTTCCTCATTATTTCTGTCTCGTTCAGAGTCATTCTCAGGGATGATTCGTCCTAAGGGTGCATGTATGTTAAAAAAACAAAATAAAAACAACCAGCAGATGTAATACTGAGTTTCTCATTCAGTCAGCCACCATGTTCCTGCTTTACGATCTGCATCTCGTCTGGACAGTTTAAACTGCAGCTTGTGAGTTGCAGCAGTTTATTTTGCTGGCGTTAATCAGGTTTTATAAGAATTGCACACATATGTAGGAGGAGTAGTTGTGTGACTCTTGTGTTTACATGCCGAGCAGTACACAAACTCATGGTTCAGATCGTGGTTTTCAGTCATGGATCTGGTCTTTCTCTTTTGGGTTTTTTTTTCGTTTTAGCCCCACTTCCAAGATTACTTTATGCTGTTTACAAGGTTCATTATAAGATCATAGGTCAGCTCAATTTATGTGAAATAGGAAGCACAAAATACCCTCTGCTCCCATGGTCTTTCAAACGGACATACTGTTAAACCAAACTCCATTCTGAAAGCAGGCGTTTTTAAAACATTTTAATCAATTCTGTTCAATTCAAATCACCATATGTGTCCCCCGAAGGGCAATTGCAGAGGCATGTAGAGTAGCACATATAACACATAACAGGGAAAATTTTAAATAGAAATAGAAATGCATACCGTACACCACTGCAGATTTAGAATTGTTTGTGTGGCAAAAAAAAAAGAGTTCACAAAACATTACTTTGCTAATTCGATACTTATAATAGTGCAATAAGAGTATTAATCCGCGGTTCACATATGTGCTGAACTGTGGGAAGAGATCCACACGGATCAGGGGTCCGCTATGTCCATTACATGGCTAATACAGAGTGCTTTTATGGCCCGGAGTATTCTGCTTGTACATCAGAAAATCCGTCCATCTGAGTCCAGCAAGTCCATTTGATCTCTTAGAAGCAGCTTTACTTGAATATATGAACAGTATGTTTATGGGGTGGATGATCGGGTCAATGTATGTGCATGTGTGGTTTTTGATATATGTATGTGTGTGTTTATGCCTCTGTATGACTCTTCCATTCTTAAAACTATAAGCTGATTTGGTAACGTGCTTACAGAGATATCTGTTTCAATCCACCGGTGTTAGCTCTGTTACATCACTGCAGCCAGCTCTGTGTGACAGTATGTGTGTATAAAACTCATGGTGTGTGTGTGTGTGTGTGTGTGTGTGTGTGTCGGTCAGCAGAGTGGGTTCAGTCGCGGGGTGCAGAGGGCTAGCAGACGCTGGGCACATGGAAATACACTGGTAACAATGACACACACGTGCTTGTGCCATGCGCGCACTGCGGGCAAAACACACAAGCACTGTGAGCAAAAGCAAACACACACACACACCACGGACCTTTTCTCTGGCTCTTAAAGGCAAACCGTACCACTGCTTAACACACATCACGAGATAAAAACTCCCATCCCAATGCCAGACAATCGACGTGCAAATTAAGGCAGCTCCAATTTTGTGTCACGAAATCAAATGTAAACAATGAACTTTTTTTTTACCATCTTATTATCTGTGTGAAATGACAGTGCCAGCCTGGACTAAGAGGGTAGCACAGTAATTAAATGTGAGGACATGTTACGATTGTTGGGGCGATTTTTGTTAGGATTTCTTTTTTACAGCAATACACAAAATGGATTAGGCAGTCAGACAGCATTGATACTCTTGCAGTTTGTGGCGTTTGGCCTTTAATCAGGTCCTTGTTTATCGTTCTTCACAGTAGTTTAAAAATATTTGATTTGTACAGCAGGAGTCAGGACCCTTGACAACGTGCAGTGGGTGGAATGATAATAAATTAACTGTCAGAAAACGGCAAGGAATCATTAAAACAGTCCACTGACGTCGAGCTGTCATTGAAGATTTTGCAAAGTTTTTTGTGAAAAAATGCAGCCAGTTTATGATCGTTGATCATTTCTTGTTTGGTACAGGAATATGCAAGAAAGTTGTCGTATTTGTCTGTTGCCACCTTAGAAATCTTGTTTAAGTAGCAATAGTACCACCTACAGTATTGTCACAACATTGAAATGGAGGTGTTTGGTCAAACATATTGTGATATTTCTGGTCTGGCTCTTAAACTGCTCAGTTTATTCACTTAAAGGCCCACTTCTATTCAGGAAATGAACACTGAAAATGCAAAAGAAGACATTTGTATAGTGCTTCTTATTTGCAGATAAATACAAAACTTTTATTGTAATCTCGTGGATAATATCATATGATGAGGAATATGTTCAGACAACAGAACAGAACCGAGCAGAACATCTGGCTTGTGAGGGCAAAGATAAAAAGGTGACAAACTGCCAGTAAGTGACAGAATGTGGAACCAACAAAGAAACAGAGATTCAGAGAAATGAAAGAAAAGTAAGGGGGGAAGTTGGATCAACAGATGGGAGTTAATCCTGCGGAAGGAGGCTCCTCAGGGTCGTCATATCCTTCTCCTGTTTCCTATTAAAAATGACATTAACGTGAACCTTTGTGCTTTCCCCATTTGACTGTGTTTAATGCAACACGTGGGACAGTTGTTTGTGTCATGTTCCATTTGATGTGTCCGACAGTGTTTCTCATACACTGTCCTAATGTACCTGTGTTGTTGTTTTTTTCCTGTGTTGCAGATAAACCTGCGGCTTATTTTAGTCAGCGGGAAGACGAAAGAATTCCTTTTCTCTCCCAACGACTCGGCAGCAGACATCGCCAAACATGTGTATGACAACTGGCCAATGGGTGAGTAGCTCGAGTTAGTTACCTCAGTGATTGTAAGAAGACGCTTCTCATTGTTTTTTTTTTATTTTGATAACTCATTGCGAGGGGGTTGCAGTGATGAAACTACAATATTGCCCAACTCTGAGCTCCATGCAACTTTTTAGCCTATTTTATCTGATTGTTTTGGCGTTCAGTTGGAGCTCTGTTTGAAGCTGCCTCCGTAGCCTGTTCTTCTGCTTCATAGTGGCCAAGGGTGGAAGAAGGATCAAGATATTTTATTTGACTACAAGTAGCAGTACAACTGCAAAGTGAAAATACTCCCATCATAAGTAAAAGTCCTGCATATAAAATCCTACTCAAGTCAAAGTATGTTGACATTATTGGCAGCAGAATGTACTTGAAAAATTTAAGTTAATGCTGAATGGTTCTGTTCTGATTGTTATTATAAACACTCTTGAGATATTATTATTAACATTGGTCTCTTAGTGTAACTTAATATACAGTTGGTTATTTGAATCTGAATGCAAAAATGATGATTGCAGCTTCAGTGTGACTCAACAGAGTTTCCTCAGTTCCAGAGTCTGTGCGGTTGCATTGTCAGCCAACAGTTTGTGTAACAATGGGGATGTTGATTATTTAATAATTAATTTCTTGCTATCATTATGTTGCAAAGCTCAGTTAAACATTTGAGTTACATAACTGACAAAAACAATTAAAAGGGGTACAAACAAAAATGTGCGTTGATTGTGCTTGGACAGATTTCAGGAAGTTTTGACATCCCATTTTCTAAGATGTGTTCATCTGAAATGACTCAGTATCGGAAACCAGTTTATTGCCAAGTACAACAGGTGTTCGCATGGAAGTAGCTTGCTATGGCGTTGTGGTGCATTATAGAGACGGAAGAAAATATATCGTCAAAATATTCCCAAAAATTAGTACAGATGAGCAGATGAAACAAGAGTCCGTGCAAAACTTCTTTTCTAAACTCCAAGAACTACTTTTCTGCCAACAAGTTATTTAATATATACATTTCCCAAGAAAAGCGCTTGAGATGTACCGCACAGTAGCTGCGGTGATGATGTCCGCTGTATTCGGATGTACCAAAGGCAGAAAAACTGACACCTGGCTGCCTTACTGAAACGTTGCTTTACATTCCAGCACATGTCCATTATGTACGAGGAGTTGTCTGATTAAAATGTAATTTCGGGTGAGAGGTCCTGGCGCTAATAGGACAGCACATCTGCTTCTCATTAACTGCTAAATGTAAACATTCACCAGATTTTCGTATGAGGGGTCGGGGGTATTCTTACTTGCACTTCTGCTGTTTTTCCCACATTCTGCATATATAAAGCACAGAACTGTATGGTAATATTTTGTTGTAAGTCACATTGCATAAGCACAGCTGTGGCGGGTTTGCACGAGAAGTAATGGCTAATAATTTAGCTGCTAATGCTTATGAAAACAATACTCTCTTACTTATCATGGCTGTATTTTCACAATAAAGACGTAGACAGCTGAGGAGTGAGATCGCATTCAAACACACTGATAATTACACACATCTTTGGTGTTAGGGAATCAGGGTGCAGTCCTCCATTCGGCTTGATTATCATTGCATACAGGAATGCGGGATCACAGTACAGCCGCCTCCTCTGTGTAACACACCCACTCCCTGACTGCTGCTACACCAGCGTTACATTTCATTTGATGCTGCCGACCTCACACCACCTTCCAATCTGAACAGACTGTAGCCTTTTCCCACGGTTGCCGGGAATGTAGTCCGGTTTAGGGGAAGCCCACAGTGCATCAAAATCTATAAATTATCCTGATGGATTCAGATTCTCGGTGACAAGAGGAGCTTTTCTTCCAGGCCTTTCAGTTTTGGAAGCACCCTGTGTTCCTCCCAGACAACAGATCTGAACCCTGCGAGACCCTGAGCCGGCACGCAGTCAGCACCAACACCCTCCGCTTAGCTGGAGACAAACATCTGGTGGCCAGACTCAGCTGCCGTGCAACTCGCCTCGCTGTTTCTCTTTATTTAATGCCTTCACTTTTTGTTTTCAGCTCTTCCCAAGCCACACCTAGCGTTCTTTTGCCCCGAGTCGTTCTCACATTCTGTAGTGCATCCCGCAAAGCCCACATAATATACATTCTGCATATAACGTTGGAAAATAAAGGCCCTGAATGTCTTAAAATACCTCCAGTGTGGTTGTTGGTGGTCCTTTTGTCCCCCCCATTGCATGACTTTATTTCTTTACACTATACTGTGAATTATACAGCTGCACTTTAAAACCCAGAGCTTTTCATCATATTTGCCCTGCTGTACTTCAATCAAATTCATTGTGTGAAACTGGCTTTGTTTTTTTTTTTCATACAAAGGCTGTGAAATGTGGCTATTCAACCTGCACGTTCTCAAAATAGATTATATAATAAAAACTGATTGTGATGTTTTGTAGGAAAAAAGATCAAATAATGCGGGAAATCATTTTTGGAGAACAATGAAGGAAGAATAATAAGAGATAAGCGGGGAAACGAAAATAAACGACGCTTGTGCCTTCGTGTTTGTTATTCTCTTTACATCTCTTTCCGTCTGCCCCTTTTTTCTTTCAGACTGGGAGGAAGAGCAGGTCAGCAGTCCCAACATCCTGAGGCTGATCTACCAGGGCCGCTTTCTGCACGGCAACGTAACACTAGGAGGTGAGAAAACACCGCCTCCCCGCTCATAGACATGCACGCAAAGTCACAGCGGTGTGCTGCTGGAAAGTTCTCCGCTGTTCTCATCCCCTTTTTTCCTGAGCCGCAGAACAGAGGTACCTCAGTGCTCCGGACAAGCCTGCTTTGACGAGAGAGAGGGAGAGAGAGGGAGGAGAGAGGAAATGCTGAAAAAGAGGGGAAAGGGACTGGTCAGGAAAGGGGCAAGACTGGCGTTGGAGTAGACCTCAAGCAGCACAATGTAGAGGCAGAAAGAGTGGAGGTGGGGGGGGGGGGGGGGGGGGGGGGGTTGAACGGGTGAAGAGAGAGCGAGGATGTCTTATTTTGACGCGGCCCTCTTCGCTTCTCGCTGGCTTTTAGGCTTTTTGGTCTACTTAACCCAATTTTTTTTTTTTATTTGACTGCCGTTTTGTGTTGTTAATGGGGTTATGGCTCTCTCTAACCCTTTTTACGCTCATCCCATTACTGCCATCTATCTGATAATTCCCTTATCGTTGGTTTAACATGTTTGCATGCCGACACAGAATCCTCTTAAGGTCGAGCCAAAAACTCCCGGCAGTTTTTGAAATGCAAACAGACAGGCGCGTGTTTCGGGGGGGGGGGGGGGGGGGGGGCAGAGATGACAAGTATTACAGCCGAGACATTGACAACAGTACAGCACGGGATTGTTGTGGCGGTTTTAAAATCCTGCCGCTTTTAAGTATTTTTTCCGTCGTCAAATATCACATTGTGACTAATGCTACTTGTTACATTACAAAGCAGACAGTCGTGAGAATAGAATTTATTTCACATTATTTTCCAGCACCCATTGGCTTTCCATACATTTCAGTGTAAACATCAACTGCTAAATATCTTGAGTAAGGTAATCCATTCCAATGAACATAATGCGCAGATATTTTTTCGCTTTAAGTTGCGTCTCCTGCCTGAAAACAAAATCAAAGAGGGCTACATTAAGCGTTGACAGAAGAGAAAAAGGAAATACCAAGTTACTTGAATGCTAAATAACATAAAATAATGACTTTAATTGTGGAGCAAAAGCCAACCCATATTGAGGTTGCTTAATGGCTAAAATGTAATCAGTTTATAGGAATGTCTCAAATGACTTGAGTTTAAATACATTTTCTCATACCAGCATTATCGTGCCAAACAGTGACTATTAGTTAATGTATATTTAATCAGTTAAATTCATAACTGTGATTTATCATTGATCAATAACATCGTATTGGTAGGATGTGGTAACATGGTTTGAAATCAGTATTAAAATACTGACAAGAATATTTTCTGTGTATCACAACAAAAACAGGAAATATCAACGACCAAAGCAACTGATGCGTTTCAATTTTGTTTAATACATGAGATCAAACCCGTCTTGCGTATTACAAATGATCATATAATCACAATAAGTTTCAGTCAGTTAGTGAACTGAGCAGTTCACACATTTTTTTTATACGCAGTGGGAGATCACTCGAGCTACTCTGTGGTAAAAGAAACATTTGACTTTTAGAAACAGCCATTGACCCGCTGTGAAATAACTGACCTGGGTTTATATAAAGGTTTATATTCTTGGCCATTTTAAGCTCTTTCTTTACCCACAAGAGATTATGACTTCAAAACAGGTGTATAGATATTTATATTTTGACACCTTCAGCCACAGTTAAGTATTTTTACGATGCAGCTTGACTGTTGTTTGTAGCTTCTCTCCCTTGGGACTTGGATGTACTGTGGCTCAGCTCTTTCCAGTGTTACTCTTCAAGTTGAAGATGATACAGATGGTCGCTGTGTTTTTAAACGCAGTGACTAACCTTTACAACCTCTCTTGTTTCTCTCTCTCTCACCAGCTCTCAAACTGCCCTTGGGGAAGACCACAGTGATGCATTTAGTTGCCAGAGAGACTTTGCCTGAGCCAAATTCCCAAGGTAACCAGCTCCCCGGCTCCCTTCTTTCCTTTCAGTCGGCCTTTCACAAGCCGAAACAACTTTAAACGTTCTGCTCCCAGCCATTATTTATCTCTACACATGGCTTCTGTTTAAGGAACAGCCACTGGTGCAAATAATTGGCTCCCTTAAGTGTATCCCCAAGATACAGCACATTGTGTGGAATATACAGCAAATATTAATCATATTACATGACAGTTCCTCTATTTGTGACTGTGTAGTAGCTATGATTGTATGTTGAAACAAGTGCTGATTAGACCTTATAACTGGTCACTGGTTGCGCAAAGCACTCTAGTTATTGCCTGTCTGGGCAAAATAATACAGAATAAGAGAAGGTGAAATAAATAATCACCTCAGTTTAACCCAGCAGATAACGCGGGCTTTGTGGAACAACATCTCCGAGGTAAAGTTCAGTTACCAGTGAAGAAATAGCAGGAAATATGTGTGTATGTTTTACAGATGGTTACTGTGGTCGCACATTTCACACTCACATTATTCACACACCACTAATAGAGCCTAGAGGAGGCAATGTTAGCTGGTGTCACTAACTGTAAAATAATGTTAAAATAGAAACACAGCTCTTAATTCTAAAATCGCCCACACTTTTTAGCATTCATTCTTCTTTAGATTAGGTAGATTAGTCTACCAAGTCCGGCTCAAGTACCAGATCCACCAGTTGAATGGGCTTATCAGACACCAAAAATGCTGCACGGTGAAACGTTGTACCTAGACTGATGACAGTTTCGTTGGTGGCAAAAGTTGAGCAATTTATGTGCCAGATCACCCTGCGTTGTTTTGCTTTCCACATCATATTTTAGGAAACTGACCTCAGATTACCTTCAATGGAGTTGATTTTGTCACACATAAAATCCCTCACCACCTAGATATATTTAGCTGTGGCCATGTCTTTTTTCATAGTTCTGAGAACAGTTGGAGGACCACCTCTTTATCGTGTCCACTGCAATAACTGGCAATGATTGTATTTCCTGCAGAGGTGTTTTGAGGGACATTTTAAGCTCCTGCTTGAGAGGAAGTACTCTGACAGCACAAGAGAGGAACCTTGAGTAACGCTATATTCTGTTATTGAAACAACCGTATAGATGCCCAATTGATTTCCATGCAAACCATGTGCAAATATATGTACATCTCTGTATATGTTCATATCCAAGGTCCCCATAGAAAATAGTACATCAGTGAAACAACCAAATCCAAATCCAAATATAACCATGAAAAATAGGTCGTATGAGATACAGCAACCAGATAAGTGACCAACTGATTTCCATTTAACAAGCATAGGAAAATACGCGTATGTACACATGTAAACCCATTCTATATGGAACCTCTGTAGAAAATTACATTACTCATGCATTAATACCATCTTCTGGATTCATAAAGAAAACAAGATAACAGCCATTTATCATTTTAGCCTTCAGGATACTCAGTCTGTTAGTGGTGTATCCAATAAAACTACCGTCAGAGAAGTTTCCTCTCTCCGTCCCCTACCCTCAACAATTGCCTGGCAGCAACAATGCCGACAAACCACAGCATGCAAACTCCATCGCCAGCATACCAAATTGTCCGGCTAGCCACGAACAAACGATAACCATCTCAGTATATGGTATGACACAATTGCTGTTTATTATAACCCTTAAAGGAAAGAAAACAGAAAGTTTTTTTTTTTTTTTTATTGAACCAAGGCTTTATTATTATTTCACAAATATTAAGTCCCGACAGACATGAAACTCAATATAAACTCAGTATATTGTTTTAATAATACTAATATGGTAGAATTCAATATCATATATGAGCAAATAAACATGTTATAATAACTGTCAGCTTTCATACCACGGTATACCTCGAAACCAGCTAACCGCTGTAACCCCAGGACAAACGCGAGTCCTGGCCTAGAGCATATATGTGATGAGGGAAATAAGTAAATACATATTGCGCAGAAGTGACTTTGCAATACCTTCCACTGACTGACTTATGTAGCTCAGGAGTTCACAGTGGAGGTGCGAGTGCAAACAGAAGAAGAGCCCTTGAATGCACGCAGTCCTCACAACTGTTTGTCTAACTGGAGGATCGGTGTTTGTCGTAACGATGATGATGATGTTGTGTGTGTGTGTGTGTGTGTGTTCCCAGGTCAGAGGAACAGAGAGAAGACCGGGGAGAGTAACTGCTGTGTCATTCTGTAAATACACACCTCCGCTGCCGGCCCTCCATCCTTCTCATCCGTTCTCGCCCTCGACATCCTGGACCTAATGAGCTTGTCCCCTTGTCCTGGAGCTTGTCCACGATGCGGATATGCATTCAGACAAACACACACACACACACACACACACACATCTCTTTTTTTTTTCTCCCCCCACGGCCATAGAAAGACAGCAGGCTCAGGCTGATCCAGGAAACAGAGCTGGGAGCAGGAAATTGATTAACGATAGAGTTGATTCCTTTGTTGTACTTGATTTGTTGTCATAACTGAAAATTTGAGCAAGGAACTGGATTTGCATGTGTGTTTTTTTTTCTTTTTCTCTTAATGCACACCTTTTGAAGCCTTCTTCCATACTCATACACACACATACCCTTTACAATAGACAAACGCACCTTGTCTATCCATCCTCAGCCGGTCGTCTAAAGTCAGTTTCGAGCTGGCTCCTCATTCTAGCTGGTTGTCATAGTAATGCAGTGCCCAAGTTTGTGTGTGTGGCCTTGTTTTCTCATATAGACCGCTAAGAATTTTAACCACTAACAACTCACCAACATACCCCGCACACACACACACACACACAGACACACACAACATGACACCCCGTCTACACATCCAACCATATGTGCTTGTGTGATCTCCCTCGGTGCAGCAGACGAAGCTTGGACGTGCCTGATCAGACAACTCAAACCAGGACACACAGACACACACACAGACAAACAGACAGACAGACACACACACACACACACACACACACACACACACCTGTGTCCTTTTTACTGCCCTCCTCTGCATGTGCCCTTAAAAGGTCACAGGAGAGAAATAATAATTCCTTCATATTTTGTCTGCAGAGCGCTGTACAGACCGACACACATGCTACTCCTTCAGTTGTCATATTTTAGCCAAACAAAGCCTGACAGACAAACAAATAGACAAACAACCAGCGTTGGTGGTCTTGTTTCGGTTGTGTTTTGTTTGTCCATGACATTCGCGACTGTGTTTTGACAGTCCGTGCATATTGCCGACCGACCAGTGTTGTGATTTAACAAAAAGAACGTCACGTCAGTTTTTTCGTCCCTCCCTGACGCACCGTCCCTCTCTCCGAGGAAAAAGGCTCATTTATTAACAGTGTTGTGAAGGATCTCTCTTGACAATTGCTGTCCAAGCAGGGAAATCAACTCGGAATGAAAAAAAATGTTCCTTATTTGTCTTAATTTGCTTTTTTACTCTCTCCTTTATTCTCTCTCTCTCTGCATTAATAAGTCCATTTTGCACAACTGAAGCATGTGCTCCTTCATCAGATTAATACAAAATGTATAAAAAGTTTTATTGTTTTATTTTATATTTTTCCAATGGAAGTAATGTTCCAAACTAAGGTAACGTGTAGAATATATTTAATATGAATCTTATATAGAACATGATGACTCTAGATCTTGTTGATATACAGTATATTGGTGTTTAGTCTATGATTGTGTGTACGGTTAGCTTCTAGCCAGTTCACAGTCACTCGCTGACAATGTCTTGTGCTTAACAGCAGCAAAATCTCCCTAATCATGGACAGACTGTATTTTTAATTTCTTTCTTCTGTGCTCTTTTATTATTATTTTTTTCATTTGTTTATAATTTAATGTAATCCTTTTTTTTTTCTTTGTGTTTTTTTTTTTGTTTTGCTTTAAAGAATCGCTTTGTAACAGCACTAGGTCTTAAAAAAAAAAATTATATATTGTTTATAATGATCAGGGTTCAAATCTGTACAGAGATAAACGTTTTCAAACCAATTGTAAATAGCACTAATGCTCCCTCTCCCCCCTCCGAACTTCAAAAAATGGAATACATCTGTAATCTAAATAAAGGTTATTGAAGTGCACTGCCTTCTGTCATGCCTTATTGCACAGAAATCCTGACTTGCACGGTTCAGCTGGAGCGCTTCGTGTGAGTATATCTGCTGGAAAGACTCAAAGTCTGTTGGGAAACTGTCAGCAGGTTGGCTTAAACGGGAAGGATCATGACTTTGTATGCATGTAGAATGTGGGAGTTTGGTTTTGAGGTGCCACATTTCATTTGAGGATCTTGGAGACATTGTATTTTAAAGACGTAGAATGTAAGAATTGTCAAAACATTTCAACTGGACTATTTGTTTTGTTGAGTTGTGTACTTTCATTTATCCCAAAAGGTTTCCAACAAAGCTCAAACCCAGAGAAATCTACAAGTTCACCCAAGGCAACAGTGCGTTTTATTTTGTCACTCGTTTCTACTCAAGAGTTAATTCTGCCTATGTCAGCAAACGAGAATAAATGTGGGTCAAACTTTAAAACATTGTTATCTCTGAGTCTGACCGCAGGATCGTTTGTGTTGGATTTGCGTTGTTTTTCCCCCCCAAAACAGATTTTTTTTTTTTACCTTAAATTAGTAGTAACCCAGTGAGCACTGTCAATGAATTTAGCACTCACCAGACTCCACTTCTCTCTCTTCTTTCCTCCTCTTTGTGTAAAGTTAAAACTCCGTCTTAAATAGAGAGGTTAGGAAATCGTAACAGATGACACTGACGCAAAAACTGACTTTTTCAGAGAAATGCATCATCCGTTGAACATGATCAACAAACGTAGCCTGCCAAGCGCCATTGTCCACTGGCCCAGAGGAAGAAACCATGTGAGTTTCCTTAACGAATCAATGCTGCAGGATGTGATGGCGAAATGAAAAGTTTAACTGCAGAGCCGCTGCTGGAAAGCTGAAAAACTCCCACTTTGTGTGAGTTTTTTAAAGCATTCGGACTGGATTAGTGGTTAGTTATTACACATTTTAGAACAATGGCTATTTTTAGCCACCGGTGGCCGTGTAGGCCTTTGAGGATTATGGATCAGTATTTAACAATCTGACAGGAGTCATTTTCTCAGCAGAAAGAGAACATTACTTTTGCTGAGATTACTTCTTAGATAGAAATGTTTAGTGTCAAGGATCTTCCACCATATAAGAGTAAGTAAATGTACTTCGTTTGCACGGAGGGTTGATGTGTTTTAGTGCAGTCTCAACTTAACTCATGTGAAAGAGGATGACACTTGCACAATCAAAGATTAAAAAAAAAAAAAAAGATTTCCTCCTTCACGTTTAAGCTCAAGTCCTAATGCAAGACAGAATACGCCATTTTTCTCTTTGACGGCCGCGTGAGCAAGCCGTTAAGTCACTTGTCCGGTTTGCACAACAAGCCGGTGGACCAAAGTGCAGCAGGAAGAGCGGTGCGGAACACAGCGTTCAATTCAGCCAGCCTTCCTGGAAGCAGTTTTATGCCTCCACGTACGTTGCTAACCGCATGAACTGGATGTTACATTACTTTAGGGCCATTTTTAAACTGGAAAGAAATTAAAGATTTTGTCTGGGAATATCACATACATGTTTGTGCCGTGGCAGCTCGGTATGAGGGTGGGGGTGGGGGTTTGCAATATGCCCAGAGGTTATTTTATTTAAGGATGATGACTGTTCGTTCTGTTGCCCTCGGTGTAGTTTTTTCCTCTCCTCCTCCCTGTTTTCATCCCTCCTCCTTGCAGTCATGCTGTGTCCACACAGTGACTGTAATGTGTGCCAGATATTCAACATGAATACAACTATTCTTCTCTAATTTACACACACACACACACACACACACACACAGAAGGAGTGTGTGAGCAGACAGAGCAGATTGTGGTTACAGTAGTGCCACTACAGAGCGGCACTGACCCTGTGTGACATCAAACCACTCAGTGTTGCTGCTTCTTTAAAACAACTGCCAACATTGTAATTCATACAAATAAAAGAAATGCAGTATCCTGCAAACACATGGGACATTTAAAAGACTGACGTTTAAGTATACGCTCAACTGCAAACGTTAAGATTTGATTTCATGCACCCGATGCTGACCACAACAACGGGGTTTAGGGCAGGAGGAGACGGGTGGGGGCGTCCTGAGGGGGAAACCCCCTTTCATAAAACTGCGCTCACACATTCATTACACGTCTCTGGGTGGATTATAGGCAAAAAATATAATTATGGAGTAACATCATCACCAGGCATCAACCAGAAAGCACTGCGAAGGCTTTCTCCATTCAGTGTGACTCGTACTGCAGTGAGGTTTGAGGATGCTGCCATCTTCTGGCACACCACCAGTGGACACAAGGGGGAGGGGGCCTTCAAGTGGCATGTGTTATATTAGGTGGATCATTTAAGAACAACAAAAAAGATTTCCCTACTTTAGAATCTGCTTTATATTATTACAGGTGCCCTTTAAGTCCCCCCCCCCCCCCCCCCCCCCCCCCCCAAGAACATTGATTATCTGCTTTTCGCACCGTTCGCTGCATTTGACGGAAATCTGTGGCGCTCGGAAATTCCTCCGCGCAATCATTCAGGAAGCATTTTAGAAAGTCTTGCTTGATTTGGATTCCATCTTGCTTGCTGCAGTCTTGCTTTGTTTAATTTATTTGTAACTGCAGATGTCTCAATTTATTATTCAAAAAAACAACAACAGCTTAAACATTCATGACAGCTTGAAGGACGGATTTTGTGTTCCCTCCGTACTGACTGACAGGCGCTCCATTTGTTGTTTGTTTTTTTTCATTTATGTTTGTTCCACTTTGTTAAGTGTCCTTGGGTACCCAGAAAGGCGCTATATAAATTAAATCTATTATTATTATTATTATTATTATTATTATTATTAAGTTAAATCTTTGAACTGCCGACACGTTTCACCGACTTATCTAAGCGAGCATAGAAGCCATCTTCATGTTTTCCTTTATAGTAATTTAGGCCTACAGATACTACATACCAGTGTACCTCTTCAATGTCGATGAGAAAAAGGAATTCTACACAGTAATGTCAATTAATTCAAAATATATATAATGTAAGATAAGTGATTGCATAAGTATTCCCCACCTTCAAGTCAGTGTTTAGTAGATGCACCCTTGGCCCCAATCACAGCGCTGAGTCTGTGTGGATAGGTCTCAACCAGGCCTGCACATCTGGACACGGCAATTTTACTGCAATCTTCTTTGCAAAACTGCTCAGGCTCTATCAAGGTTGCATGGGAATCGGGCGTGAACAGCCCTTTACAAGTCCAGCCACAAATTCTGTATTGGACATTCACCTTGCCGTCTTCATTCCATTTCTGTGTAGCTTTGGCTGTATGCTTCGGCTCATTGTCTTGCTGGAGAATACATTTTCTCTCAGCTCGTAGTTCTCTTGCAGACTGAATCAGGTTGTCCTTCAAGATTTCCCTTTATGATGCTGCATTCAAATTTTTTTTTTGGGGGGGGGGGGGGATGATGGTGTGTTCGTGGTGATGTGCAGTGTTTGGTGTCTGCAGAAACAAAGCATCTAGTCTGACGGCCAAAAAGCTCAATTTGGGTCTCATTAGAACAAAAAACCTCCCACGGTTGACCTTAAAGTCTCCCACATGCCTCTGGGTGAACTCGAGTTGAGATTTAATGAGCTTTCTTGAGCGTCTTTCCCATCTCAGCTGCTGAAGCATTGAACCCCTTCAGAGGTAGTCATAGTTGTCTTGGTGGCCTCCCTCACTAGTCTCCTTCTTCTTCCACGGTGACTCAGTCTGTGAGGACTCCCTGCTCTACTGAACTCTGGGGGATGTTCAGTGACTTGTTCATGTTCAATGTTTTTGTATCCAAACCCTGATTTATACTTTTCAATCACCTTTTCATGGAGTTGCTTGGAGCGTTATTCTGTCTTCACCGTGTGATTGCAGCCAGGCGTACTGATTAACCAGTGACTGGACCCTCAGACACAGGTGTTTTTATGCGACAAGCGATTGAGACACAATCAGGGGATCTCCATTACACTAATTGTGAGACTGCCAGCACCAACTGGCCGGACCTCTGTTGAATAAGGTCAGTTAATTTAAAGGGGGTGAAGCAATCACCTATTTTACATGATATATTTTTAATAAATTGAACCGGCACCTTACCGTGGTGGAGGGGTTTGAGCACCTGAATGATCCGAGGAGCTATGTTGTCCGGGGCTTAATGCCCCTGGTAGGGTCTCCCAAGGCAAACAGGTCCTAGGTGACGGGTCAGACTAAGATCGGTTCACTCGCCCCTGATGAAAGTCATACTACCAAGGACGTGCATGTCGCCCGGATCGGCGTCACCGGGGCCCCACCCTGGAGCCAGGCCCGGGGTTGGGGCTCGCAGGCGAGCGCCTGGTGGCCGGGTCTCTGCCCACGGGACCCGGCCGGGCGCAGCCCGAACGAGCAACGTGGGCCCGCCCTCCCGTGGGCTCACCACTCGCGGGAGGGTTCAGAAGGGGCCGGTGCAGAGGGATATGGGTGGCGGTCGTGGGCGGGGGCCCCGGCGGCCCGATCCCCGGATGGTGACTCTAGCCATGGGGACATGGAATGTCACCTCACTGGGAGGGAAAGAGCCTGAGCTGGTGCGGGAGGTTGAGCGGTACCGACTAGAAATAGTCGGTCTCACCTCCACGCACAGCCTGGGCTCTGGAACCCAACTCCTTGAGAGAGGCTGGACTCTCTTCCACTCTGGAGTTGCCCGCGGCGAGAGGCGGCGAGCTGGTGTAGGCTTGCTTATAGCCCCCCAGCTCAGCCGGCATGTGTTGGAGTTCTCCCCGGTGAACGAGAGGGTCGTTTCCCTGCGCCTTCGGGTCGGGGATAGGGCTCTAGTCACAGTTTGTCCATAACAAACACCATGTTCAAGCATAAGGGTGTCCATATGTGCACGTGGCACCAGGACACCCTAGGCCGGAGATCAATGATCGACTTTGTGGTCGTGTCATCTGACCTCCGGCCGTATGTCTTGGACACTCGGGTGAAGAGAGGGGCTGAGCTGTCAACTGATCACCACCTGGTGGTGAGTTGGATCCGCTGGCGGGGGAGGAAGCTGGACAGACCTGGCAGGCCCAAACGTATCGTGAGGGTCTGCTGGGAACGTTTGGCAGAACCCTCTGCCAGGGAGATCTTTAACTCCCACCTCCGGGAGAGCTTTGACCAGATCCCGAGGGAGGCTGGGGACATAGAGTCCGAATGGACCATGTTCTCCACCTCCATTGTTGACGCGGCTGTCCGGAGCTGTGGCCGTAAGGTCTCCGGTGCCTGTCGCGGCGGCAATCCCCGAACCCGGTGGTGGACCCCGGAAGTAAGGGTTGCCGTCAAGCTGAAGAAGGAGTCCTACCGGGCCTGGCTGGCCCGGGGGACTCCTGAGGCAGCTGACGGGTACCGGCAGGCCAAGCGTGCGGCAGCACGGGCAGTCTCGGAAGCAAAAACTCGGGTCTGGGAAGAGTTCGGGGAGGCCATGGAGAAGGACTACCGGTCGGCCTCGAAGAAATTCTGGCAAACCATCCGGCGCCTCAGGAGGGGGAAACAGTCCTCCACCAACACTGTTTACAGTGGAGGTGGGGAGCTGTTGACCTCGACTGGGGACATCATCGGGCGGTGGAAGGAATACTTCGAGGATCTCCTCAATCACCACTGACACGCCTTCCATTGAGGAAGCAGAGGCTGGGGACTCAGAGGTTGACCCATCCATCACCCAAGCCGAAGTCACTGAGGTAGTCCGTAAGCTCCTCAGTGGCAAAGCACCGGGGGTGGATGAGATCCGCCCTGAATACCTCAAGTCTCTGGATGTTGTGGGGCTGTCTTGGCTGACACGTCTCTACAGCATCGCGTGGCAGTCGGGGACAGTGCCTCTGGACTGGCAGACCGGGGTGGTGGTCCCCCTATTTAAAAAGGGGGACCGGAGGGTGTGCACCAACTATCGGGGGATCACACTCCTCAGCCTCCCCGGGAAAGTCTATTCCAGGGTACTGGAGAGGAGAATTCGGCCGATAGTCGAACCTCGGATCCAGGAGGAACAATGCGGTTTTCGTCCTGGCCGTGGAACACTGGACCAGCTCTATACCCTCCGCAGGGTGCTCGAGGGTTCATGGGAGTTTGCCCAACCAGTCCACATGTGTTTTGTGGACTTGGAGAAGGCATTCGACCGTGTCCCTCGTGGCATACTGTGGGGGGTGCTCCGGGAGTACGGGGTCGGGGGCCCTCTGTTAAGGGCCGTGCGGTCCCTGTACTGCCGGAGCAGGAGCCTGGTTCGCATTGCCGGCAGTAAGTCAGACCTGTTCCCAGTGCATGTTGGACTCCGGCAGGGCTGCCCTTTGTCACCGGTTCTGTTCATTACTTTTATGGACAGAATTTCTAGGCGCAGCCACGGGCCGGAGGGGATCTGGTTCGGGAGCCAATGGATCTCGTCTCTGCTTTTCGCGGATGACGTGGTCTTGTTGGCTCCTTCGAGCCGGGACCTCCAGCATGCCCTGGGGCGGTTTGCAGCCGAGTGTGAAGCGGCTGGGATGAGAATCAGCACCTCCAAATCCGAGGCCATGGTTCTCGACCGGAAAAAGGTGGCCTGCTCCCTCCAGGTGGGAGGAGAGTTCCTGCCTCAAGTGGAGGAGTTTAAGTATCTTGGGGTCTTGTTCACGAGTGAGGGAAGGACGGAGCGTGAGATTGACAGACGGATCGGTGCAGCGGCCGCAGTAATGCGGTCTTTGTATCGGTCTGTCGTGGTGAAGAGAGAGCTGAGCCGAAAGGCGAAGCTCTCGATTTACCAGTCAATCTACGTTCCGACCCTCACCTATGGCCATGAACTCTGGGTCATGACCGAAAGAATAAGATCCCGGATACAAGCGGCCGAAATGAGTTTCCTCCGCAGGGTGGCAGGGCGCTCCCTTAGAGATAGGGTGAAGAGCTCTGTCACCCGGGAGGAGCTCAGAGTAGAGCCGCTGCTCCTCCACATCGAGAGGAGCCAGCTGAGGTGGCTCGGGCATCTGTTTCGGATGCCCCCGGGACGCCTCCCTCGGGAGGTTTCCCTGGCATGTCCCTCCGGGAGGAGACCCCGAGGAAGACCCAGGACACGCTGGTGTGACTATGTCACTCAGCTGGCCTGGGAACGCCTTGGGGTCCTCCCGGAAGAGCTGGAGGCAGTATCCGGGGAGAGGGAAGTCTGGGTGTCCCTGCTCAGGCAGCTGCCCCCGCGACCCGGCCCCGGATAAGCGGAAGAAAATGGATGGATGGATGGATATTTTTAATAAATTCACATTACTTTGTAAAAATCCTTTCTCACTTTGACATTAAAGTGGTTTTATTTTGTGTTTTTTTTTTGTTTCTGTATATTTTTTGTATATTGTCCATGATTCCTGATGATGATGCAATAATAAATAATAAATAACCTCGAGAATTACGTATTTGCCAAAAGAAAAAGTAGAGATGACAATGAGGATCTGAGGATCTTCATCTGAGGATGAATGGTGGGCCTTTTAGAAATAATGCTCTCTCATCATTAGAAACTCTTCTCATCATTTCAGATTGAACAGCCAGTGACTCCTGCCATGTTTGACTCAGTCGCTCCATTTCAGAGCAGCTTGCCCCTTGCTCGTCAAATGTGCAGCTCTCAATCTGAACTCCAGAAACACAGACACCCGAAAGTTTGTCTTTTCGAATCCAATGTTTACTCTCCAGTCAGACATGTTGCTAAAAAAGATGTTCAGATGCATCCTATTGTGGCTTTCCAGATGGTTATCTGGGGCCTCCACTCAGAGGAAAATGGACTGTAGAAGGCAGCACATAAGCAGCTCTAGAATGCTCTGAGTGAGGATATTGTAGTCGGGAGCTGTGGTGTGATGGGGGTGCAAATTATTTACCTCTGCGTTCACTCCAACAATCCTGGATGCAGCTCCGGCTGCACTGAGGATGAAGGCTCCTAGCAGCTACACCTCCTTTGATTTTGGTGGTTCATGTCATATTCCTGGGAGGAGGAGAAATAAATATATAATTATCAAATTCACTGTAATCCCTGCGGGCTACTGCGCGCCATCACAGTGCATCACCGCTTTTTGACAGGCTCAGACTGTGTCTGACGAGGATCCTATCAGAGACAGACCTTTTTGTTAAAGAATACGGCCTTTTAATTTACCCAAAAACAGCTGCTCGCCCAAGCCACCAGAGTCCATTTGCAGAAACAGTCATTTAAGGGTCATAAAAGACACTTAATTCTGGCTAGACAAAAAAAACAAGAAAAACCTAGTGCACCTTAGATGTGACTATACATCTGTGGCTCTACGTCCTGTTTTCAACTGCTGCCTTTCTGATAAACGTAAGATAGAGAGCTGTCGTGCTTGATTGGACCCCTCCATTTTTGTTAAAGACATGCGAGCATCAAAGTCAGGTTGGGTCCTTTCTTCTAAATAGGAGACGTGGCTTAATGAGTTCTGTCAGCTCTGTCTACCTTTATATTCATTGGTTATCATGCTTTACAGACATTACGCCTCTGTGCCTGTATATCGAAGATTAAGTTTTACATCACCACGCACTTCCTCTAACCCTCGGACGTGTAGCTGGACCTCTCCAGCTTTGCTGATGTCTGCCATGACTGAACTAAAGGCGGCTGCACTAGCTGACGGCTGGAGTCGAGGGTTAAAAAGGCGCCGTATGGTTGAAGTACAACCAAAGAGTAGACACTAACAAGATAGTTCCTATGCAACATAGTGTTTCGGCCACGCCATCTTCACTTCAGGGCTGTGGCACATCCACTTCAATTGCTCGCGCGTCAGTATTTCTCTGTACGGTAAAGCCAGTGTGCCCGGACTTGGTGCATTCAGGTACATCTCGTAAACTCTTGAAATCTTTTGTCGAATGGCCACGAAGGTTGTTAAAAACCAGACAGCTCTTTTTCAGACTACTTCAGTCATTAATGTCTTGCTCTTACAATGCAGCCCTTTAATTATTATATGCAAAAATTACATTTACCAATTACATTGGCAGACATTAAACTGTCCTTTAAAAACCTTTAAAATCTTGAAAAGACGATTTTGTAGGTTTCTTTCTTTTCATTAAATTGCAAACTTTGTTGCACAAAAGCACGAAGAAAACAAAGCATTTTTTTTCTTTAAATGGATAAGAGACTGAACTTAACCGAATTTCTTTCAGGAGCAAAGAGCAGGCTAAAATCTTAGGAATCCATCTCAAAACTCTCCAGCAGGAAGGCTTCAGCACCATGGAGAGTGGCAAATAAGCGGTGGATGTCACGAGAATGACTGCAAAATGTCCCACAGTTCCTCAGATAACCCCCGTCCGGACTTTAACTAACAACAAACTAGTTGGGAATGATTCTGGCGGCCAGGTAGATGATAGACTGGCGAGAGGTGCAGAGAAGGTGGAGATGAGGCAGAGCATGTAAGAGCCAGTTTATGTAGAACTGACTGGGATATCTTTATGATTGTTGCTGCTAATTATTACAAAGTTTGCACATGAAGAACAAGAAATTAAATACAGAAGTAGTCTATAGTTAAACATAGCGTAACACACGAAAATTGAGACATTTTTTGTTTTGAATAATGTTGGTGGCAACTAATGAAGAGTTTCAGAGTTTTAAAGGTGTACCCGAATGTACCATGAAGTCCCGGTCGGCGCGCGCAGGATTTACCGTAAAGAGCAACGCAGACGCGCAAATGATTTTTACCTAGCGACAGCACAACAGAGCGTCTCTTTTTAAAGCAAAGGCATTAGTTGGTTCCAATTTCTTAATTGTGAGGATGTGCAGCTTTTCTTTGTCATTTGTCATGGGGATTTGGACCGTTGGTTTGGAGAGTAAAAGCAACTTGAAGCCGTAATTCGGGTGAAGTGAATAAGCAGTTTTCACAATTTCTTGATATTCAATGGACTAAATAGTTAATACTGAAAATAATCGTCTGTTGCAGCTCTATCTGAAATATGAAGATAATACGTAGTGAATTATGGGAGTGTAGGTAATTATATTCAAATTAATCAAACAGCTCATACATATCTTATAAACTGTATTTAAATCCATGCTTATAGGTCTTAATTTACTTTTTACAATAATACAATATAACTAAACTAACAAAATCAATTAAATGGGTATGTTTGATTAATATCAGACTACTTTGTTGAAAGCACTCTACTGTCTCCCGGTACAGATCTGTCTGTGCAGACGTATTAGGTGTGCGAACAGTATTGTTTTGCTTTCGGACATGAATCGTTCAGCTCGGCCGGAAGAAGGTTCCAAAGTTCCGCTCTTTAAACAAAGATGACTGATTCTCTATTATCAAAAGAAGTAGTAAGCTCATTCATTTAAATCCAGTCGTGCTTATCACTGTATTAATTAATGTCAAGTTTATAGATTTATGTGAAAAAACAGGAAAGTCGAAAACGGAAGTACACACCGATGCGCATCTTGTTTATTTCCGCGGCTGTTGCCTGCTCTCTGGTGATTGGTCAGATGATTTGTCGTCATGCTGATGACGCTTAAACACTTCCTGGTTTACACAGAACCACATGCGCAGGAGCGCCTCTCCATTGTTTTGGTACTGTAACATGTATTTATACACCATCAGCGATATGTTTAGCTAATGAGCATCATTATTAGGCTACAGCGGACTTTAAATGAAACAGAACAAGCTCGAGCATGTATTCTTTGGAGGCATGAGTGGGATTTAATCTGTTACCACTGCTTCCCGATAAGGACGAGCACAAGTTTAGCAGTTATCTTTTGCTAAAGTGCACAATGGCAGGAGTGCACAAGTCTTCAAGTTGGACTCAGTCTGGTGCCTTTGCCGGGGTTGTATCCGCCGAGCCATGCCACCTTGTCCTGGAAACCTCCCCGCCAGACTATGTGAAGAAAATATCGCGGTATCTTGAGTCCTCCGTGGGACGGGATGAGGTATCTAATGAAATTGCTGGAGCAGACAGGTGAGGATGTGAACCCCTCACATGTCCCAATGATGATACGGCGCCTTGAGAAGTGCTCCAGTTTGACTTGTGTACTTGTGTCTGCAGTGATTCAGGAGACAGCCTGTTCCTCACCCAGAAGCAAGTACCTGAGGCAGTGAGGTCAGGAAAACGAGAGCACCTCAGCCTGAGGTCAAAGCCCGTATCTCCCAGAGATCTGGAGGGAAGTGATGCTGGCTCTTTATCGTCTGATTCCCATGAAGAACCCAAAACCGCCAAAGATGAGAGATATAAGAAACAGCCTTCTATCAGCAGTCTGCCAAAGTTCAGCCTCCCTTTCCTGTCAGGGAGGAAGTTGAAGGGGAAGGCCAGAGACACTCGTTTATCTAACATGCAGAACAAAACCCTTCATGTAAGGATAAGCAGCGCTTCAGTACAGACTTTCTGCCGGCTGTTGTTGTATAACTTTGATAAATGTTATGTTTCTATATATCTTTTTTTTCTCTCTACAGAATTCTGCGATGGGAGGCTTCTTCAAATGTCTCATAGAGGGCTATGAACGAGGACATGATGCGCAGTCGTCTTTACCGACAGTGGACGTGGAGGGGCAGGACATATCCTCGTTGTCTGAGTAAGTTTGTTTTTCGGTTTGCGTGTCGGTACAACCGCAGCAAACGTCACATTACCGCGATAGGGAGTAACAGATTATGAAGATTGAAAAAGGAACATTCTCACTAATCCCTAATTTAGTTTATTTCAAGGAACATACCTATTTGAATTTAGATGTATAATTAAAAGATCGGAATAGCCTATATTCACCAACACGCAGTGACCTCGGATTCGTCTCTAAACTTTTTTCAGTGCAATAATCGACAAGTTTTTGGGCATATCCTGGTAACAGCAGTTAAAAACATTTAGAGAAATCTAGGTGCAGCAAACTTTAGGTACTGGCACAGCTTGAGCTTGATCTTGATCTGGGCCCGTATTCACAAAGACTTTTATCTTAACGTTAGGAGTACTCCTAAATCTGAGTTTTTATGTAGGAGTCGTTTCTTAAAATTAATTCACAAAGCCGCTGAGACCTACTTTTAGTTATGAAAACAGTGAACTCCTAAACTAGAAGTAACTCTCTGTTGTTATGGATGACGTCATTTTATAAGGACGCACTTAGAAGTGGTGACAACGGTGATGATTGGTTGTTGAGTGACAGGGCAGCCTGTTGAACAGTCATTTAGGCTACGCAACGCATGAAGTGAAAATAAGGAAGTTGCCTACAAGCCCATGACAAAGCCTATCAAAAGATATTGGATGAAGAAATGTGTTTATGATGAGAATTAAGTGCCCCCCCCTCCCCCCAACAAAAACGCTTCGGACAAAAATTACAAATTAGAAGATTGCAATGAAAAACGTGAATTGCCAATAAAAGCGGCATTTGCTCGAAAAGCTGCGTCAAACCACTCTCCATTAAAATTCGGGAATCGTGTGTTGATCCGGGCCATTTCACAACAATGTCCAGTATATTGTAACATGCGTCAAAGACAATTTGTGCATTGATGGAATGCAACTTTTTCCCCTCTCCCTCTCACTTTTTCCAATTGACAAAAGCCCTATTCGCACGGGACTAGTATAACCTGGGGACCTCCGGTAATTTGTAATAATTGTGGAGGTCGCCTGTGATCTTAATCCCGTGCAAATCTGCTATGTCCATAATTTGTAAAGTAAAAATTCCACCGCAAATTACCCATCATATTTCACCAAACACAGAGGTCATGTGATAATATTAGTCCCGTGCGAATCGGCATCTCTGTGATTTGGGGTCACTTTTTGTTTTTCTTAAGGTTTTTTGTGTTTTCCACACCTTTTTTCTGCCTTTTTCCCGGTCGAGAATTATGGACGCTGCGTTGGGAATTATAAATGAAAGTTTTGACAGCATTTTGGGTGCAAATTCAGGAGGCTCATCAGAAGAGCGAAATTTCGAAAGATGATTAGATGGATTACATGTATGGCAGCATGCGGTAAGGAACATTTTTCTATCTTTCAACAGGCTCACCAGTTATTATATTAAAAAAATCCATATCTAACCGTTATGTTATGACTGACACGCCCATTATTTTTAGGAGTTGCTCCTGAATTCGCCTGTTAGGAGCTACTCTAGCCTTAAGATTCTTTGTGAATACAGGCCCTGATCTTTAGAAAAAGTTGATTCGATTGCCTCAAACAACTAAAACACCTTGTGGGGATCAACTTTAGTGCCTCTACCTTTATAGTTCTATACAGTACGTTACCTCTTTGCGTCATGTTTAGGAGACATGGTGTCCGAGTGCATCTCTTTTTCTAAAAAAAAAAAAAAAAGAATGTTCTTGTTTGCACAGGTCTTAAATTGTTAAATTGGCCTTACTATCGGCTTGTTGGCCACCTATGAATCCCTTTGAATCATACAAACCTGCGTGAAAATGATGCGCAAATAAACTTGAATTGACTTGCTGGGCATAAAATGTATCTGCTCTGTTACAGAGAAGAAGACGACGAGGACATCAAAGTGGTGGTGAGCAGGCTGTTAAAACTAAGAATTTTCCTGCATCTCATTTCACTTTTTGGGTTGCGGATTTCGTACTGATCTGTTTTTCATCTCACAGGAAAGGAAACGTTTTGTGGTTCTGTCAAAAGCAAAGAGACAACAAACGTGGGGCAGCCATCTTAAACAACGGACGAGGAAAGCTGATGATCCTAGGCAAGAAACCCCTCAAGGAGGACGACTCAAGACGACAAGGGGGTCCATAAAGAGGGGAAAACCGTCGTCTGTGGAGGCAGACGACTGTCATGACGGAGAGTCTCCTCGTGGAGTTGTGGTCGAGAGGGAGAGGAACGAGCAGCGCATGTTAAGTGGCGGAAACGTTCTGGCTCAAAAGGAAAAGAAAAACAGACACTGCGCTCGACGAAACGAGAAGATTCTATTTCAGCAAAGTGCAACGGAGGAAGGGCTGTGTGACGACAGCGACGCTACAGTCTGCGAGCCACCTGAGCCACAGAGAAGTCCAAGGCAACACAGGCACATTGAGGAAGAATCCACAACTGCAGCAGAGCTATCCCAGACAGAGGATGAACCTGAGAGCCAGAGTCTCCTCTGCAATCTCCCAGACGTCACACGTGACGCTAACAACGACAGGGTTAGCAGTGAAATAAGGGCAAAGAGGACGAAAAAGAAGAAAAAAGACAAGGGAGCTCTTGAAAGTGTAGACGAAGAAGAAACGGGTCAGAGCCAGGAGGAGCCAGAGCGTCTGCATGCTGCGGCACAAGAGACAGCCAGCCTGTGCGAGAATAACAGGGCAGGGCCTCCAGCGGCGCAGACCGGTGATGAGCTGGAACTTAATGCAAGAAACTGTGTAAAGAACTCGCACACACAGGAGGAGGAAGGCTCTCCTGATTCAAAACCAAAGCAAAAGAAGAGAAAAAAGGATCCATCTTTAGCAGAAAATGTTGGACAGGAAGTGGATGGAAACTTGGAATCAGATGTTAGAATTGAGGATTCTGTGTTTTCAGTGAACGTGGAGAATGACGGCAAGGAGAAGAAGAAGAATAAAAAGAGGAAAATAGGCGGTGAAGACGTCGAGCAGTTACAGTTCAGCACAGCCGCCGAAGCTCCGAATGTTGAGGATGCTGCGATAAAGAAGAAAAAGGAGAAAAGGAGAAGGGAAGCGCTGAGTCAAGGTGGCAACGAGGGTGTAGATGTGAGCCTCTGTAATGGAGATGTTGCCTCGGAGGAAAGAACGGGGACACCCGTGAAGAAGAAGAAGAAAACAGTCTCTGATAAGGCAGAAGATGTAGATCACGCCCAGGAAACACCGGAGGGCGTTGAAGACCAAAACACTGAACTTGTGACTAAGAAAAAGAAGAAGAAGAAGAAGAAAATAATAAGTGAGGGGTCTGGCTGGAATATCACAGACGACAATGCGACACAAAGCGATGATTCAGTGTCTGTGCGGGAAAAGGAAAAGAGGGGGACCCCATCCTTCCTCGTTGCTGATGCGACGGAAAACGGTGCTCGGACACTCGGGGAACGAAACTCTCCTCCGCAGTCTGTGGGTGCAGAAAAACCAGTTGGCGCCGGTGATTTTGAGTCGGAATCAGCAGAGGTTGCAGGAAATTTAGAAGAAACTAACGACGGGGTCAGGAAAAAAAAAAAGAAGAGGAAGGTGGCAGTAGAGGAGGGGGGTGGTGTGGAAACAGATCACGGGCAGGATTTCGAGGAAGCAAACACAACAAAGGAGAAGAAGAAGAAAAGTGGAAGAAAGGAAAGTGAGACGATAAACCCAGCGGAAAGGTTTCAAAATGCGGCCGATGAGGGGTACCCTCCGACCGATGAGGACGTGGCAGTGAAAAGGAAGAAGAAGAAGAAAAAGTGCCATGTTACTGCCACTGAAGATGCCGAGTCCGAAAAATCTGCATCGAATACCTGCAGAGAGACATCTGGAAACCAGGCGTCAAATGAAACGAGAGACGGGAAAGATCTGCTCGAGGGGGTAACGTCGATCGAGGCGGCTGAGCTAGAGCCCCACGAAAACAAAAAGAAGAGAAAAAAGGAAAGAAATAAGCAATCACCCGACCCCAGTATCACACGCAGCAGCCCCATGTTGTCAGAGGCTTTGATATCAGTGATCGAAAAGCCGTCTCCAGACCGTATCATGAAGAACAAGCACGCAAAGGTCAAGCGGAGACTTCTTAATCTAAGTGACGACTTCCTCTGAGACTGTTAGTATGAACTGGCTGCTTGGATGAGTTTATAGACCGGCAGACAAATTGATGGAGTTTGATCCGTGGAGGGAATCGCCTGAACACACAGATGGACAGTGTGACAGCAATGAGGTTTTAAAAATATATTGTTTCATGTTGTAATATATGGCGTTTTATATCAAAGGATTATTTTTTTTTACCATGGTCTCAACCTTTTTGGTGCTGATATGAACTTAAGAGAAAAAATATAACTCAACAAAACATGATTTTTTTATTTATTTCTTTAAATAAAAGCGACTGAGTCAGATCGTTGTTGGAGGAAAAATGACACAAGTCTGTAAAATAAGATTAAATACAATAACTGTTTTTGTAGACCCTTGTTTTATGTTTTTTTTTATTGTAACTCCATTGTCAACTAACTAACCTGAGTGGTTAGTTCCATAATCCCTCTCTTGTTTTAAGGGTTTTTGCCCTGCAACTGCACCTTTAGCAGAACGATAAACATTTTTCCTCTGGTGATCTGAAAAAAAAATCATGCTCAAGCTCAAGTCCCTAATGGGCCTAAAACTAACAATTCTTTTCTCTGCCGATTCTTGGTATGATTAATTGATAAGTTGTTTGCTTTAAAAGAATGTCTGGAAATAAAAACGGTCATTCAGTGTTTCCAAAAGTTCAAGATGACGTCCTCAAATGTCTAGTTATTGCCACGGCCCAAATATATTCAGTTTACTGTCATAGAGGAGGAATGAACCCAGAAAATATTGCCGACTAATTTGATGGTTGATGACTAATTGATTAAACATAGCGGCTCTAAATCTTCTGTATAATTTCCTGAGAAGTTACGCCAAACTTGTGCTTGTCCTTTACAGTGTGCACTTTAACTGCCAACAAGCCGATTAGCCTGAGTCTGAGTGACTGTGCGTCTTTGTAATAGCTCTAACAACGTGCACCTTAGGGTGTGAGACATTCATGGGGCTAATGGGTGATACTGTGCCTCTGCTTTAAAGAAATTGCATTATTTGGTAATGTTTCTAGTGTTTTTGGCATACTGTACTTTTAGAAGTCTAATATGTGAAGGTTTTGTTTGGCATTATTCAGTTTTTAAAAAAGCCGTCCAACTTCTCTCAACTGCTCCTGTTTATCATTTGTCAATCGTTGACGCTAGAAATGTAATACGGGGAATCCAATGTGACAATATTTCCTGTAATTATTGTAGGGCTTAGTGTGATTTATGCTATACTGTAAACCTCTTTCAATCCTATACAGGTGTTTAAACCAGGATTAGGCCCACATAGCTGTACATACGGTGAAATAGACTTATGTAGGGAAAAAAAGCTGTAATTATTGCATCAGCCACTTTTCTTTCTTGGTTTCTGCAATTGCTAAACAAAACCACAGCGAGTGCAATCAGAGACGCACTTTTAAAAAAAAAAAATCATTTTTAATTATAGTTATTTTACGCAGTGTAGAAACAGTACAACAAGAACAAGATGATTACAGTCGTCCATGCCTTTAATGGCTCCCTGTCCCCCTCTCCCAGTCCCTACCTTGTGTTACAGTATACACCGTATACCGTACTGCCATTGGGTAGTATTGTTGTGATGAATATGATCACATGAATGCCAGCACCCAAGGTTTTCCAGCAGAACATTTTGCATTGTGATGAGATGATCAATTTATGTCACCTGCCAGTGGTTTAATGTTGTGGCTGATCAGTGTATAGAATACATTTAGAAAGAGGAAAGAGAAAAATATAACATGAAAAGCATTTAGTGAAGTAATTACAAAAAAGGTTAAATAAATAGTGTCGGTCATGAAAATAAATACAATGACAGAGCCAATACTGGTTACAACAGATACATTGAAAACAAGTCCTTGGGTAAGTAATGTGAAAGAGAAAAGTAGAGTCGTGGATGATACTAGTTATGGTAACAACCTGATAAGTGGAAATAAAAGGCAGCAAAGGGAGTGTATAGGTGCCAAGGATGAAGTACAGTACATTAATTAAGATGAAACACAAAGGAAGTTTAAGAAATATAAATATACGTGTAGATGAACAGATGTGACATGAAAATGTAAAATGATTGAAGGAGAGAGGGAAGAAAAAGAATCTCTATTTGCTTTTTTCGAAGACAGACATGTACCGATCACTAACAGTCATGAACGTTTTGTTATTCCGTTGGCGTTTTGTTTTTCTTAAACGCGTCCAAATCGTTTTATTCTGAGGGCCCTGACCGGAAGTAGCGTCTCTCGTCGAGCGTGGATTAGCGGACCAAATACAGCGAGGTTGTTCTGATTCCGCTTTATTTTGGAAGAGCTTCGCCGGAAGCGAACAGTTAACGTGTCCCTGTAGTTTGACAGTCGGAGGTAAACAAAGGGGGGGAAGCCTGTTAACTTGAGTTTCGCCCGCAACTCGAGATGTCGCGCACAACTCAGCGCATTTTACGCACGCTGACTGACCACAACAAGCCCGCGGGCACGTTACGTAAGCGCGCAGCCACAGCAGGCATTTAAACCGTGAGGCTGCGAGGCTCCCGGAACCCTCTGACCCCAGCGTGTCTTCACACACACTCCGCACGGTCCTCCGCGTCCAGTCATGTCTTCTTACAACAACAGCGTGTGTTTCAACGCGGCAAGGAGGGTGGCTATCTTCGGGGGGACGCACGGGAACGAGATGTCCGGCGTGACGCTCGTCAACCTGTGGGTGAAGAACGGCGCCGAGATCCAGAGGAAAGGTGTCGAGACCAAACCTTTCATCACCAACCCGAAGGCGGTGGAGAAGTGCACGAGATACGTGGACACGGACCTGAACCGAGCCTTCAGCCCAGAGAACCTCAGGTAAACACAGCGCACTCCGCGAGCCGTCACCCTGCCGTCCGTGGCCGCTGCTGGAGGGTGTTGTTGTTGTTGTTGTTGTTGTTCCGGTCCGCTGTCATACATGTTGAATGGAAACTTTTCATGGCACGGATCCAGAAAACAGTCACATTTCACAACAGATCCATATGTGGTGGTATTGCTTGTGTGTTTCGCTGAGAAAAAAAACAGGGTTGGTCTCAGGTACACCTGTGCTGTACACCGTCACATTGTCCGAGTGATGTGTACATTTTCTCCTTGGCTTTTTTTGATTTGTTTTGTTTTGTTATTTATTTATTTTTTTTACGAATTAAATGTCTAAAATCAAGAATTTGTCCGTGAGAAATGTGTAAATCCTTTCGGATCTCTACTACTAGTTATCGGACACGTGTTGTTAAATGTAACGACGGCGTAGTAATGTGACGATACTGACGGAATTCACGCGTGTTCCGTCAGACAAGTGAGGAGAAACGGAGAAGATATGTGGCACGGTGAGTGAAAACCCAACACGGTGTGGAAGGAAAAACGGTGACACTAAAAACGAAACACACAAAAAAATTTGATTAACACCGTTTTTCTTCCGGGAAAGGCGTTGACGTGAACATCTTCATTAAATTATCACAGGTGGTGTGCGTGTGTGTGTGTGTGTGTGTTTACCATCAGCCCCGTTGTCGCCCCCTCCCCACAGCCCCCTCTGCCAATAACAGCGGAGCAGCGTGTCCTCCCCGGTCTGGAGCTGACTGTCAGCCAGCAGGGAAAACGTGGGCGAAACGTGACTGGGCTACACATGAATTAAGACGATTTATCTATTCATTTTTGTATGCGTTCCTCTTCGTGTGCACTATGGCGGAAAACACAGTCTTACGCAAACGCTGGCCCATACGGTCAGCATGCATGCATGAACACACACAGCGCCCTTGTTACTAATGTGGTTGGATAACATGATGTATCCATAAATCATCAAAAGGGTTCCCCATCACAGCATCCCCAAGGTTATTATCATTACAGTGTGTCTGTGCTTCATGCTCACCAGGATGTGTCTGGATAGCTGCTGAACCCTGACCCTAACCTATCCCCCCAGCCCCCCCAACATGTGAATGTTGTCATCCGTGTCTTTAGATAGCACAGTATGTAATCAAGCAGTGCTGGAATGTGACTGATTACACTGACTGAAGTACAGCTTTTATGGACTTTTCAATGTTATGCTTCCACTACATTTGTTTGATACCTTTAGTTACCTTGCAGATCGCTTGCTACATCAGAGCCACGACAGCACATTTTAAATTCAATTTATCAGCAATCGTATAAAAGAACAACAAAACAAACAGGGATTCAGAATCAGGAAAACGCTGATTAGCAAGTCCAATAACTGACAATTATGCCATGTGTACACTTTATACATACATGTTAACATTTCATGTCAGATACTGGTACAGTACCAGTATCTGATTTGGACCATATGCACTCAGACTTTTACTGAAATTTTATGCCTATGAGCAACTTTCACTTTTACCAAAGTAACATTTCAACACGATCTCTTTACTTTTACTCAAGTACGACTTTGGAGTACTTTTCGCAACACTGCAATTAACGCTTATAACAACAAGTATACAATTATGTAAATACATGTTTCGTTTACTTATAATGTTGATACTTAGGTACATTTATTGTTAGAAAATTACCTTTAATACTTAAGTGAATTTTACATCAGGGTGACTTTCACTGTTACCAAAGTAATATTTTAACACGACATCGTTACTTTTACCAAAGTTTGACCTTGACCTGGCTTCTTTTCACAACAAAGCAATTAAGTGTGCTTAAGTATTAATATCACATAATTTCCTTACGATGTATGGCGCATTTTGTGATTCAAACAACCACGGATTATGACATGATGGTAAGAGCTCCGATCATACTGTGTGTTTGTGTGTAATGTTAAATCATCTTTAAAAGATCATCTCAGCGCTCTCCAGCTTACAAACTGGTTTTTTTTCCAGGCTACATCTAAGAAGATTAACAGCTCACGGTGTCCTTTACTTCAACTTTCACCAAACCGACAGCTCTCCGCTCTCCCTCATATTTACTGCCGGCGTGTTGTAGACCACTTTAAAGCCGTGCTCCACACTGTGCTTGTGTACAAACAGTCCAGACAATACCAGATATCTGCTGAAAAATGGGGTCAAAAGAGCAGATGTGAGGGCAGGCGAGACAATATGGACAGCAGAGGTGCTGCTGGGCTACAGTAGCTCGGAGAATAGCCTAGACTGCTGGTTATTTTGAAATGCTTTAAATGAGCTAAGAGAAAAGAAGGGAAGCTCTCATTCTCTGATTCTCTGCTCAGACCGTGTAGAGTGTCCATGTGGGGGGGGACAAGCCAAGTTTAGCCTGGGGACAAAGCGCATTTCTCAAGGATCCTCTTTTGCTGACATGCAAGGCCGGGAGAAAAGAGATTACATTTTGTCTCTTAACACTCACAAAAAGAGGCCACTGTCTGGCTGAATCCAGCGTTTGTATTCCAGCCCAGACTTAATGGCCGCCGTCACTTTCTAGATTAACAAATTGGGTGGAATTACGGTAATTATCAAGACATAATTTGCTGTTATTAATGTTTTCCTGTTCCGCATGTGAAGAAGTGTAGGAAATACAAAGCCTCATTCAGCACAGAAAGTGGATTTTCAAATTTTTTTCAGCCTTCACTGAAATGTACAAACACCGTTGTACACGGTTTTAACCCGACAGTCACTGTGTTAACTCGGAGGATGTGACTCAGAGATCTTCCAGCAGTGAGGTGAAAGTGTTACAGGGTGTGCAGGTCAAGTGTAAATCATTGATGTGCTTCCTTTAGCAGAATCGTCTGATAAGCTGTTAATGTGTCTGCATCCGACTGCTCTCACGTGCGTGTGCATGTGTGTCATACAGTGCCCCGGGAGGAGATAACCTGCCCTACGAGGTGCAGAGGGCCCAGGAGATCAACAGGCTATTCGGGCCCAAGGGAAGCCCCGAGGCCTACGATGTCATCTTCGACCTCCACAACACGACGTCCAACATGGGCTGCACTCTGATTCTGGAGAGCTCCAAAGACCACTTCAATCTGCAGATGATGAACTACATCAAGGTGACCGCACTTAAAGAGCAAATTTTACATTTCTAAACGTTTCCCCCTGCAATATTAGTTACTCTGAGGACTCATTATGTTCAGAAAGCGAAGTTTAACTCCAGATCCAAGGGAGAAATGCTCTATAAATATGTTGTATGACACATACAGTACAGAGCGTAGTATGTTAAGACTAACTTCCATCTTTTACGTCATTGTATGTGCTTAAAAGTCAATATTTTATCAATAAATATCTCAGGGGAGGATCAGTTCACCTATGTAAATAATAAAGTCCTCAGTTTACCTTTATGTGTTGGTTCAACGGATCAACTATCCCAATAATCCAGAGGCAACGCCAGTTTTTCTTGAGCCACAAATCTCTCCTGAGCACGACAAGATGCTTCTACTTTTTTTTCCTCTTAATCCTTCTTAAATTAGTCGGCATAACATTTGTTTTGTCACATCTCAATAAGCACTCTAAACTACTTTCCTTGCATTACATGAGCTTGTTCTCCAGTTTGTTACATATCGAACTGAATCTGTTATCAGCAATAGATCCTCTTCTTGCGCTTCAAAACGAGACAGAGGCATGCAGAGCAATGCCAGGGAGGAGAAGCGCAGTCAAACGCAACATGACCTCAGTGACTGTAAACAACAGAGGTTGTGAGAAATGGGTTATTATAACCCTTTTAGAAACACGAAAGGCTTCACAGAGATACATAGATAAAAAGACTGGCCTTAGAAGTCAGCCCAGTGTGCTATTGTCAAAAACCTTCAAACATCAGTTGTCAAATGAGTCATTGCTCTGGCCGTGGTGTTGAGAGGTCTGAGTTATCTTCCATTTAGAAGCAGTCTAAGGCTGAAACATCAGTCATGATTTTACTACCAGTTTCATGGACAGCCATGCCATTGTCTAAAGGCGGGCATCAATCCTTTAGAATATCTTGTGCTTAGGACTCTACTTAATCCTTGTGCAGGGAACTGGCTCATAGTGTTTCTTACATATCGTATGTCGAGTCCATTCAGGTGACAAAACAGATAAAAACAACGATTTAATTAATCGCCAGCTTCAAGGATACGTTCACCCAAAATCATAAATTCAGTCATTATCTACTCAGCCCCATGTCTATGGAGTGATGGGTGAAGTATCATAGTCCATAAAGCGTTTTTTGGAACTACAAAAACAAAATGGCTCCATACAGCTCGACCAGGGTTATCCAAGTCTCCAAAAGCCCCAGGATCCCAAATTGATTTGAAAACACATTATGTACACCCATTGTTAAGCTGAAATGTTCACTATAGGCGCTAAGCTAAATGCTCTAGCGTGCACCCGTCCGAGTTGGGTGAATGAGCTCAACCGACAAACCACCGTCAAGAATGTAAATAACTCCCTCTTAAATCAGTTTGGTGTCTGAGGGCTTCGAGGGACTTTACACCAGATGAGCTGTATGGAGCCATTTTATGTTTTTTTCTTGGTTGTTTTTTTCCCCGTTTTACAACAAAGTCCCCATCCGCTTCAGTTGTTGAGGAGAATGCTGCAACACTGTTCTGCTGTGAATGCCAGGAAAGTCTCACTGACTGGCTGAATTTTCATTTTGGGGTGAACCTACCCTTTAAACTATTACATCCTAGCTGGACTATTTCATCCAGTAGTCTACTTATAAAATGACGGAGAAAAGGATCACATCACTGTTCATGCCGTAAATGATGTTGTTCTTTTACTCATCACCTGGATAGAAGACCATCTCAAACTTAATTCATGCTAGTTTCACTCATCGTGTTTAGTCAGCCTGTTATTGTGTGTGTCATATTTGTTCCGCTGCAGGCTGGCGCAGATTAAATTTTCTGTTCAGTCGAGTGAAATCTCCAAGCAGCCACTCAGTTAGGTCTGCTTGAGATGGCCCCCCGATGCGCGACAGTGTTAAGGTGGGTTTTTTTTTTCCGAAAAAATCTGCAGCTGAGATCTTGTTTTGTGCTCTGTGTTGCAGAAAGCCATCGCTCCCGCCAGTTGTCTCGTTCTGCTCAATGAACATCCTCTGTTGAAATATTCCACTTCACGCTCAGTTGCCAAGCACCCTGTTGGTGAGTCTCACAAGTTCGGCCAAATAGCTCTGGGGACAAGGGCTGTATTTAAGACGTCCCCGAGACATCTGTTCAGTTGGAAGTAAATTTTTTTTCATGTGTGAACGTATCCTCTGATTGTTTCACTGCAGGTCTGGAAGTGGGTCCTCAGCCTCAAGGTGTTCTGAGGAGTAACATCTTTGAAGCTATGAGGGTCATATTGAAACATGCCCTGGACTTCATCGAACTGTTTAATGAAGGTAAGGCCAGCATGCCACAGCGGCTTTAATGTATAAGCTGTAACACACCGCATGTACATGGCATTCAGCAATGGGCCATGTCATAAGATTTCAAAGAGACAGTTCACCACAAAATAAAAAAAATATATATAGTTTTCGTCACACCTGTAGTGCTATTTGTCCATCGAGATTGTTTTGGTGTGAGTTGCCAAGTTTTCAGAGGTAACAGCTGTAGAGATGTCTGCCTTCTCTTGAATATGATGGAACTGGATGACACTCGGCTTGTGGTGCTCAAAGCGCCAAAACAGCAATGTCTCTTATTAGAAATCATAACTCAGAATAATCCACAGAACTTGTTGTGTAGCAGTTTCAAGAAAAAACTGGGTGTAAACATTAATGGCGTCCTCCATGGCTGCACTGTAATGTTAACTAGTTTAGATAGCTTAGGTCGCGGGCCCCAGTCCTTGAGTACATGCTTGTTTTCATCTGCTGTAATAGTTCGTACGTGAAACCGCTCACAAAAAGGTCAGAAGTAACTGGCCGGGATTTCTGGAAAGTTGAATGCCACCTACTTATATAGTATATATACTTATATATTCTACTTATATTCTATATATACTTATATATTCTAGAGAAGGGAAAAATGTCTATGGCCGATATCTTTAAAATGTGGCAACTCAAACCATAACAAGCGTGCATCTACTCAAAGGTGAGAGGCTAGCTAACAAAGGCAGCTAAAGTTAGAACTCATCCAAGGAGGACACCATTAAAGGTGCAATTTGAAAGAATTTTAGTTGAAAACTTAAAAAAGCAAACAAAAAAAATTCAACTGATTGTAAAAAGGTAACAGTTTTGACATCATAACATCTATATTTCACCTTTAATGTTTGCATCCCACATTGTCACGAGTGGGAGGCTCTTGAGTAAATGCACGCTTCCATCTGTGCAGTGAAACAGTTGGCAGGTGTAGGCCGGTAGAAAGAAATGATCATGATATCTGGAAAGAGACACTGATGTCGTGTTTTTCCAGTTGTATTTTTGTGGCACCACAAGCCGAGTGCCATCTACTTCCATCATATTCCGGTGAAGGGAGACATCTTCACAGCTGATATCTCCAAAACTGAACACCTAGCACCAAGCAACTAAAATGGATAAATAGCCCTTCAAGTAAGAGGAAAAATATGTGTTTTGATTTTGGTATGAACTGCCCCTTTCTAAGGCCAAAGCAGTGGAGATTTCAGTATACAAGCTCCTGTTTCTTAAAACTTGTAGGATTTTTTTTTTTTTTCATGGCTTTATTCGATAGGACAGTTGAAGAGTGACATGAGAGTGAAATGGGGAGAGACAGAGAGAGCATGAAATGCAGCAAATAGCCTCAAGTCGGAACCAAACCTTGGGTCGCTGTGGCGAGGACACTGCCTCTGTACATCGAACACATGCAGTATTAACAAAGCGACTAGGGAGCCCCCCAGGTTTGGAGGAACTTCCAAAGTATGAAATTATCTCTCTAGAATTTTGGCTCGGGGATGTTTAATATTATGATTCATAATGTGTTATGTAATAAAAAAAATAGCCTGTTTACAGTCAGTCCTCCTGTTTGTCAGCATCATCGTGATGAGAAATATTTTGTGACAAAATGCCCAAGGGTGTCTGCCTGATTCATCCAGATGTACCTACATCCAAATCTCTATATTTATCCGCATCTGGCTCATCCTGCCTCCGCTCTACCACTTCTCTTCCCCAAGGCCCAGAACAGTGTTTGCAATGTTTAGATGCAAGGCAGCTTTTCCTTCCTCTTTTATGTAAACAATCGCTCTGTGCCAAGTGTGAGTTGCAGTCCGTTGGTTTCCCCTGACTGGACGGCAGCTGAATGGTCTGCTTGTTGGGAGTTGGTCACTTTCCATGTCATTAGAGTCTGGCTGCCAATGGTGTGGTAATCTTCTGTCGTGGGGCCACGCTGGTGCCGATGAATGCCGGGCCATGGTGATGAATCGGTTTTCCTGCTCTTTGAAGCCGGGCAGCAGGAAGAAACAAGCAGTGTAGCTGCAGGAGATTCAATAATTGTTCAAGTTGAAAATGACTTGGTCACAGATTCAGTGGGAGAACTGTTTGTCCTTTTCTTGCTCTGTGCTGCCACTTACGTAACAGTATAGCTCAGTGGTGGTCTCACATTTGCGTGGTTAAACAGTTCATTGAGCATCTACTTACTTAATGTCCAGGCTCTGCCGGAAACCACTGCACTTCCTGTTGAGATCCAGAGTGAGCAAGGCAAATCTTGCACTGTGTGGAACCCTCCGGTCTTAAGTTCAACAAACTTTACCAAATGACTATAATTCAGCTAGAAAAAATAACTTACTGGTGCTTTTGGAAAACGGGGGGGAAAAGAAGGAAGGAGATATTCAAAAAGCCGTTATTATAGTGACTAAATCAATAAAAAAGGCAAATCATTAAAAAGGCAACATGTTTCAACCTCTAGGTCCTCACTGGGCTTCGGACTGTATTAGAAGCTGCTGTTTAGACTCACCAGTCAGACTCAAGAACCCAAGAGCTGACTGGACACAAATATGGACAGTAGAAGTTAGAAGTGACAAACAGATCTCATAGCAACCTCACAGATCATTTGAATATGCTCGATCCTTATCAATATTTAATATGACTCCCATATTAAAAAATCTGAATTAGTATCTTTAAGTCTGTACACTTCATACTAAATATATACTGCAGACATTCATGGAGCCCATAGGATGAATCCCTGTGATTTTTGGTGATTTCCTGACTTTTTTCCCCTTTGCGCCATTGCAGGTTAAAGTTTCCAACTACCCTGTAAAATATCCCAACATACACATGATGGCTTAAGATAAAATTTTGCATCAACATGCGTGGTTCCTTGTTGATAGATCCTACTGATTTTGGTGATCCACCATCATCAAAATGTCATCAGAATAAATGTTTATTTGTCTGGTTTTTACTGATGGTGTTATCAGTTTCAAATTTGCTGAACGTACCAAGAGATTTCCTCCATCAAGTGGAGTAACTGTCATGTATCTGTCATGAGCTTCGCTGGCCTCTTCAAAATGCATTGCAGAAAGCTGCATAATCACAAGTTGCTGATTAATCCTCTCTCATCCCATAGCTGATTTTTATGGAGTTCTCTTAATTTAGGACCTGCTTTTATTTTTATTTGTTTATCAGGAGCCCATCCCCCTGCTTAGGACTGCCTTAGAGACACCTCCTAAGCTTTTTGTCAGGTATCTGGGGAAAACTATTACCTTTTAAGTTTGTTTTTCCTCTTGCATGATGATTCCTCTTTAAAGAAGTTGACCATTAAAAAATAGTGTTTAAATAGTGTTTTCTTAGCTGAGATCGCAGTGGGAGAGAAGTGGATCATTTGCAGATGGAAAGCCCTGTTCTCTGTCTCAATGGCTGACTGATCTTTTTATTTTGCTGGTTTGTGTCCCTGTTTTTCTCTTCTTAAATTGTTTTATGCTTGAGTACTCAGAGGCATTGCCCTTTTTTTAGATTTAGAATTTAGGAGAAAAGGAGAATTGCATCAAAATTGACATGGCCTGTTTATGTTTTTCCTCATTTTTCCTCTGCCTTCTCTTGTCTTTGAAAATAATTCTGTCTTTGTACTGTATGAAGTCACATTTTCAACAGTGATCGCAATAGTTTTTGGGGCTGCAAGATTTTCCAATATTGTGGATGTATGTTTTCTGTGTGTTTTTCAGGCATGGAGTTCCCTCCCTGTACGGTGGAGGTTTTCTGGGTCTCAGAGAGGATTGATTACCCCAGAGATGCCAATGGAAACATCATTGCCATGGTGCACCCTAACCTGCAGGTAAAACTTGGAATGTTCTGCCTTTCTTCACGAGCCCAAATATATAACTGACTGAACTCTAAATAGGAGTTATTATGAAAGAGGAAATGAGCGTTCTTCGGTTGATGGGAGAATATGTTATTTTAGCTTGAGCAACATCCTCAAGTTACTTATTGCTTGTTGTTGTTTCAGGACTGTGACTGGGAACCGCTGAACCCCGGTGACCCTATGTTCCAAACATTCGATGGAAAGACCATCCACTACCAAGGCTCAGGCACTGTCTATCCCACTTTTATTAATGAGGCGGCCTATTATGAGAAACAACAGGCGTTTGTGACCACCAGGCGGGAAACCTTGTTGGCAAGTGCCATCAGAAAAGCATGAGAACACTGTCGCAGCGCTGACGGCGATCATGAGAATACGTTAGCCGCAAAACAAAAACGATCTGTGTAAAGATTTTTACACATTGTTCTGTTAGCAAATGAGACTTTTCTCACATAATGACTAGACACCATCTTTTACACACTGATTTAGTTTTTCTATGCGTTTACTATCAGAAAATGAATTAACTATGCAAAGAATACTCTTGGAGGCTTTGCGATAAGTCTCTGTGAAAGTCTCGACGACTGGTATACTGCTGTGGTAAATATTTATGATACTACTGTTATTTTAAATTACATTAAATCTAAATGTTTTATAATATTTAAGGCCAGGCCTAATCACTGAATCATCACTCAACACTCCTACTACTGCTCAGGACAGCCATTGAGGATCCTAACCTGCAACTTTTGACCCAAAACTGTATGTCGTTTGTCTCCTTCTGACAATATATTTGTACCATCTTTGGTAGGGTGTCTGTGGCCTTCGATTCTACCTACCTGTAACGCCAGTGGTTGCATATGTGGTGCTGTCCTATTGTTGCCTTAACAGAGACTTCAGATAAAAATTGCACAACAAATTTGGAGTGAAACTTGTAGATTATGTGTGTTGGAAAACAAGATATTATTTTGATAAGAAATGGTATATGTTCTGTTCCTCTACACACACGGGATGCAGTTTGAAACGTGTTTTATAATAATATATTTGTGTCTATTTTGATATACTTGTACTGTATGTTGGTTTTAAGTGACGTATAAGACTAGTTGAATCACGAAGCATATGTACTTTCTAATATTTTTATGTCCTTGTCGTCTCAAAGTGTGTCGCTGTGGTCTGACAGTAATTCATTTGATCACTCAGCAATATTTTCTGTAGGACCATTTATATGATTAGTAATGTTTACTGTCCTTGAAGTCCTGTGGAAATGATCCATTCAATAAATGTAGTACTATGCTCCACTGTGCTCTTTTATTGTGTAGCTTGGACTCATGGTTGTTTTGTCATGTAGGTTAGCTCCTGCAGCCACAAGAGGGCGTCACATAACCACTGATTGAAGTCCTGTCTACCATATACTCATAGAGAGGACTTATACTTTTGTTCCCCTATAACCACAGACTCAAATGTGCATATATATTTTGAATATATTGAAAGTCTTTATGGATCAATTGTCATTTGGGAGTATTAAGAAGATGTATATGTCCAGTTTATTTAAATGTGTTGTCTACATCTGTAGAGCTGAAGTGGAGCAAGTGAGCAGTTACAGGTTCATTGGAATTACCATCACTGAGAATCAGTGATTATCACACATCACAACCCTGATTAAAAAAGCACAGAAGAGGCTTGACTTACTACTTAAACTTAGGAAGGCTAAAATCTGGAGCAGGATTCTGGTCAACCTTTACAAGCATGGTTGGTGCACAGCCCAGCGCAGGAAGGCTCTACAGCTGGTGATTAAAACCACCCAGAACATCACTGGTTCCAGGTACAGAGCATCAGTGATATCTGTGAAGTGATCTGTCTGCACAGAGCCCAAAGGATACTAAAAGACTACACCCATCCAGCCACAATCTGATACACCTGCTGCCATCTGGCAAAAGATACACGTGTCTGCTACCATAACACCAGACTGCAGAGCAGCTTCATTGCCCTGACTGTGAGACTCCTCAGTTCATCATCAGCACTCCATCTTCCGAAAAGTATGTAGCAGAAAGGACTTTTGTTTTTTAATCCCTTGTGGTTTGAAAAATGAACGTGAATTTACATTGTAACCAAACATATTTAAGTATTGAAAATCTTGACCAGAGCTTATTCTAATTTGTGTCATTTTTTAGCAAAGCTCCGTCTTCCTTGGCACAGAGTACATTACTGACACAACACTGCACAGCATGCTGTTCATGATATCCACTGGTGGATTGCAGCAAGTCAATTTACTAAGTTCAAATCTGAGGTAGTTTAATGGAGTCTTTATCTTCTTCTGCTTCACCTGTCAGCGGGTAACATTATATTTTTTACTCCACTACATTATCTGGAAGCTGTTACTAGTTAGTTTATACATTAAGATCTGTACATACAAAACAAATGGAGGTCTGTTTTTAAAAACCAAACAATCATTCGATTAGCAGAGAAGAAAAATCAGCAGATGAATCCATAATGAAAATAATCAGTAGTCGCAGTCCTACATAAAATAGCTCAAACTTCAGCAACTACAACAGTAAAATGCCGCAATTCATTGATGCATAATTCATAATAATAAACAAAATAAAAGTAATTGATCTGCATTGAGTACTTTTCTTTTAATACTTCCTCCACCACTGCTGATGTGTGTTTACACTGTATACTGTATGTTGCAGAGAACATGTTGGATGTTTACAGAAGACACACAGATGTGTTTACAGTGACACAAACTTTTGTCATGCAGCAACACAATGCACAATGCTACAATTAGAGCATAGTCGGGGATTTTGTTCATGTCATCGCCCCGCACTATTGGTTGCTTCTCATTTGTGGCAATGCATTCCATTCAACAGTTAGATTATACCTCCTAGGTGTACCGGGACATCTGGAACTGAATGGGAGTGAAGTAGGTCGAGAGGTGTAGACACCTATCAAAATATTTGCTGTTGTGGTGAATAAGGGGTCGGGTGACACAAGCATGCAGTAAATCATGCTGGAGGAGTTATTTAATTGGAGTCAAACAGTGGGGAATGTATTGTTTGGTGAATGAAAGAAGAGATTTTTAAAGAATGCTGTCTGCCAACTTTGTGCATTGTCCGCTTCCCTTGTCACGTCATTATCTCAGATTCTTCAAAACCAGAAGCTACGTCACTGTTGTACTGATGTGGAACAATCATATCAGTAAAGTATGAGCAGTATGGCTGACCCAGCTGAGGCACTTCTGCATTCCAAAAACTGACTGTATTGAACACTTGGTTAGCCAGAAAAGTCCATACATTTCCTGGGATATCATGTTAGGCTTGTGATTTGTAGTTTCGTGACTTCAGACTGGTCATAGCCTTTCTCATCTATTCATTACAGTAACCCAATCAGGGCTCTCAAGCCTGCAGCAAGTGCTGATCAATGATTCCTCCCGGCCACTGAAAGCTTTTAGCAGAATGATCTTTCAGTTCTGGGCAGGGATCCAAGCAGGCACTCAAAAATACCAAGCGTCCATCTCTGCCTCCACCCTCTCCTCTCATCCTCTGTCCACACTGATAACTTTCTCCTGTGTTGTACAGCATTACAACTGCTTTACTGGAAGTCTCATGCTTGGCTGATAACCAGGTTTTTACATGAATGCAGCTGGGCTGAGATGAAGGCGATTAGGGTTTACGTTTGCTCCTTTGCCTAATCATGAAAACCTCTATGATCAAACGTTTTCCAGGTAAGATATAACATTTTTCTTCTATTGCTAATTTTAAAAGTGTTGGTAAATGTCAAGTGTCTGTCTGGTGTGCCACAAATGGAGTGGGTGGAAAAGGCTGAGCAAGTTACATTTCTCTCTAAAGATTATTCTGCAGTGATAAAATGTCATCAGTCAAAACAAGCAAGAGACTGAGGGCGTGTTTATCTACTGGGAGTTATACGTGTTCCTGTATCCAATATGCATAGCATGTACAAAGCACTGATGTGTGCTTCCTAATTTCATTAAATGTTAGAGCAATGAGGGGGAGATAGTATGAAACCCACGAATGCACCTTTAAACCAAACACAGGAAGTTTCATTAACAAGGGTTTCTCATTGTCTTCTGTGTCCCTGCATGACACGATAGTTATATCAAATATATCCTGATGGGACAGAAATGAGTAATTGTGCAATGTGCCACCATTGAAACTTGAGTAGGAAACCACAAGCAGTACATTAGAAAAGTAAAGATGACTGTGTTTATTGATCCTTAAGTGCATAATACAAAACAGAGGAAGCACACACTATTCAAGAAAGCTGTAATACTTAAGCAATCTAAATCTGCAAAAGTTTACTGTACATGTAAGACGAAGTGATGACTTGAATTAAACTATGAGCCTTTACTTTTGGAAAAAGTGAAAATATTCATCAATTCTTTTTGAGCCAGTTAAATAGGTTTATGGAAAGACTCATCAGTGACTTAAATAACCCACCATGTAATCTGCAATTTACATGGATATCAGAAAATATTGAAATTGATCAATTAAATTTGCGCAGCATGGAGTGAACATTTAAACCCTAGATGAAGTCTTATGGTGATTGATTTTTTTATTTAAGCAGTGGAGTGATGACTCTCACTCATCAGCAGCTACCACTAAACTAGTACATGTTGCGTTCATGTGCTGTCGGAATTCTTGATTCATTCTTTGAATTATATTATTTTGTGGTACTCAAGTTATGTGAAGATTAGCAGTGTGTACAATTGGTGCTAAACATTATTATGACAGACTATCATACACTATTATCTAATCTGTAAAATTTACAGATATGAGCGAAATAATTATTGTATTTATGTGTTAACTGTGAGTACAGGGATTATTTACTAAGGGGGTTTTTTTGGTTGCTTTTTTGTATTTTTTTTCCTCCTATATGGATTTTTAATAACACTTACACATTTTGCCACCCTGGCAATCTAACAGAAAGAAGGGCCTTAGTTTTATGGTTGGTTTCTAAAGGTTACTGCTATGGGAGCAATGCTTTTTTGGGGCACATATACTATGCATTTTTCTTCTTCCTGCTCCTGCTTTGCTCATGGAATGTGTGTAAGTATTGCAGGCAGTGTTGGGCAAGTAATTTCAAAATGCAATATATTACATATTACTTGTCATCTTCATTTTAAAGAAATGTATCATGTTACAATATTACTGCAGTAATGCATGGGCACATGTGATTCAAAAATGTAAATTGAAGTGCACTTTAAGGACGATTAGGCTTCGTCATTAGGCCTGCGAGTTATGGCTCATTTCAGTCACAAAAAGACTGAATAAACAACTTATAGGCTCTGCTGTATCAAACACAAGTAAAACCTATATTAATATGAGCATGTTGGTGTGGATTGATTCCTAAAAAAAACAATAAATGCTTCACCTGATCACGCAGATTGTAACAAGTTACATGACATAACTGTTGTAATATATCACTGAAATATTATTAGCGACACGTTATATTACTCCGTTACCGCTCAAAAGCATTTATTACTGTAACATCTCATACAGTAATATAACACTGATTGTAGGCAATGTATATAATTTGTTTAGGACAATTGTTTGGGAAAATTATACACTGAAACGAGCAAAATAAATGAAAGTCAAACACACAATCTTTAAATCTGGGATCGATGTGTGCTGCATCAATTTGCCTTTTTTCCACCTGCTTGATATTTTTCATGAAACAATATACACTGCACATTTGCCCGAGCAGCGCGTGAAGGCAGCATGCCTCAACACAGGAAGTCTCGAAACTTTTAAGCACTGTGGTAAAACTTGCCATCCGCTACTGACACACGCTCTGTGCACACGCACGTCTGCTGTTTGTGAGTGTGTGGGAGGCTGAAGATGGTCAGAAAGTGGCGCCGATAATAACGACAAACAGTTTATTCTTTGAACTCAGAGGAGGAGAGGAAGGTTCATAGACGCGTCGCCCGAACTGCCGAAGAAGACGCAGAACACATAGCTTGAACATTTCTCCCTGACTGTGGCGTACAAGACTCCGGTGTGAACATCGATATGTGGGAACAGGAGGAATTCGCAAAACACTGGAAAAATGAATTTCCCGACGGAGAAGTGCCCCGAATGGACTTGAACTCTGTAGAGGACATCGAGTCGGAGCTGGAGACGTGTAAAAGCAACCTGAAGAGGCTGCAGAAGGCTCTGGCGGAGGAGAAATTCAAGGTGATCTACCTGCAGACCACTGTGTCTCGACAGAGGAGAAACGACCCGGAAAGGTTTGAAGGCAAAGATGAAAACTTTAACGCGGACGCGTCTAGCTTTGGGAAGACGGCGAATATTAGGAAACCACAGCGGCGGGAGGATGAGAGCGACGGGCACAGGATGTCCAAGGTGTCTGACCCTGGAGGCGTGAGGCACCACGCGGCAGGTAGCACGGCGGGTGTCACGAGCTCCTTTGGCCGGGAGCGGAGCAGGTTCAGCGGCAAGACAGGTAAGCCTGTCCCCATCCCTGTCCCGCCAAGGAAACCCAGCTCTTACAGAGTGGAGCCGGCCCCGACCGTCATCCCTCAGCTGAATGACAGCGAGGTGGGCAGCGACAGAGAGTACGAGGATGCGGAGCTGAACGAGAATTTCGTCAGGAATAACTTGTTGGTGCCAAACGTCGTCGGCAGGGACAACCAGAGGACATCCGGCAGTTACCGGGACAACCGGCGGCCTTTCCGCCACAGCAGGGACTTTGACTCCGGCGATGACGGCAGGCTGTCCCCGTCCTTCCCGCAGATTCACCGCAGAGCCTCCCGCGGGTCCGGGTGCAGCACCCCGGACAGGAGGAGTGATGGGTACCTCAGCTCCGACCATGACGACTCCTCCTCCGCAGGTAATAATGTCACCACTATCGCTGCCATTATTGCTATTAATCTAGAAAAACGTGAAACGTAGATGATGCACAAAATTATTAATAGGCTACTTCAAAAAAACAAACTGAAACAAGATGACATTGAAGCAGAACACAACAGACTTGTGCTCAAACAGAACTAACACATGTAAATACAAGTGGGGCAAGGGCCTGGCGTTAGGGAACTAAATTAATATTGAGTGTAACAAAGGACAGTGCATAAGGGAACTAAACCATTTGTACATCGAACATTTGACAGTGTACATTTAATTTAATACAACATTGTTATCAATCAATACAAGCATTGCATTTGACCTTGATGTCCTCAGTGTCTCACATCCGGTCAATACTTTAGCAGTGTCCTGCAGCACACAGTGGTTTACAACTGATCAACAGTGTTATGTGATTTATTTATTTCTGGCTCCCCTTTTCTTTTTACCCTGACCATCCAGCTCCTCTATTTGGAGCGGACATCATGAAACAGAAAAGACTCTGCCTAAATTTGGCTCGAGATCAGGATTAATCTAAATGAAATTCTCAATCTGGTATAGTTTGGAATAATCTGGCAATTATGCTGCAACATAACATTTTTTTCAGTTGGGGGCTAAACAGGAAAATAAAGCAACTGCAGTACTGATGAATTAGTTATTTCCTCAGTGAACCTCTGCTTCAGCATCACATTTTTTATTTTAATTTTTTTTATCGTGTACATTAGTTGTTTACTACAGGCTGTGCCCATGGTGCCCTGTGTATGACGCTTGTACAGTATGCTAACAGAGAATTCAGATGCTGTTGCATTAGCCTATCAAGTAGTTTCCTTGTGTGAAATAGTCTACACTAAGTAGTCTCTCTCAGAGCTTGACCTTTTGGAACAGATGTCTCAGTTGTAGCTAAGTGGTTGTTATATAGTCTCAGTAGAGCTGCAGTATGGTTGGAGTTGGAGCCAAGGGAACTGAAGCATTGTGGACATTTTTGCTAAGTAACTCTCTGTATTAAATCACATTCAAAGTCTTTGAACCACTTTTACCCTCCTGATATGACAGCAGGCAGGTGCAGCTTGATGTCACATCCTGTGAGTTCAGCAACCAATTAACCACCAATATGTACATGCATACACATAAAGTATGACTGTACAAGTAGCACCAATGAATGTGATTTACAAAAGTAAATTGTCTGATAACTGTATCAGTAGTGTTGCAGCCCTAGTACCACAGTTGTCTTAGTGCTGTATATTTTGCATCTAGAAGGAGATATTAACATGTGTTTTTGTTATTTGAATGTGGATTCTTGCATCACCAACATGGTAGTCAATATAGTACATTTAGAATTTCACTGGTTTAACGCACAAGTCTGATCATCAGACGCAGGTTCAATATAGAAAAAAAGTGAATTAGGTTTCTCCTACTTTACTGAGTGGATGTAACTCTGTTTGCATTAAACCCAAAGACAAGATTTAGGCTCCAAGGTGGCCTATAGGAAATTTAACACCGACTAAAGACCAAAAAAAGGTGAAATCAGTTAGATTGGCTCTCTCCAAAGATCCTAAAGCTCATGTTTTATCTGTTCCCAAACCAAAGTGTGATTTCTTATGGTTTACAGAGGTAATGAGCTGCACTGTTTCTTACTAGCATGGTCTAACTTCCTTGAATCTTGTCGTGACTGTGCCAGGTTTCCAGGCAACCACAGAGACTTCAGGAAGTTACTGCTTGTCATGAGCAAGAAATAGTCTGGCACATTACTCACAGTTACACTGCATGTGTCTATTATACAGTATATGAATGAAACAAACAATATATTTCACATTAATTCGTAATCTTGAGAGGAAGTTTTGGTTGCCTTTGGACAGACTCAAGTTAGCCATTTCTCCCCTGTCTCAAGTCTTTGTGCTGAGCTAAGCTAACTGTCTCCTGTCTCCTGACTGGGAGCAGTATCTATGAATCCTCTCATCTAACTCTCAGTAATAAAAAGCCAATTAGTATATATCCTAAATGTCAAACTATTTCTTTCAGGTGTCAGTTCATTGCAAGTACTCACATTGATATTGAACAAAAACCAAAGCACTCACCAATGATTTGTTAGTTGTCATAGTGTCTGGAACATGTAGGGTTGATATCTAATGCACCACAAAATCTGTTAACCTCAAAGCCTTTGACAAGAAGCAATATATGAGTTAAAGTGGTAAAATAAAGGGCTAATACAGGAAGAAAGATTAACACAAATGCTGTAGCATTGCTTCAAGACTTCCTCATGAAAGTGTGGCAATATTCACTGAGATTGTCTGCAAGTCATGAGTCAACAGTCAGTAAGTTCACCACTAGAATAGATTGAGGAAGGCCTTTTGAGCAGACAAAACGTTAGTTTGTGACACATCTTTGTGATCCTGTCTGTTCCGCCCGATAATATTTGGGGATTATGTGTGCCTTACTACTAATTGTTAGCTCATGGTTTCATTTTGATGATGGCATTTAATGATAACTTCAGTGATTTGCTGGATATTATGTAGTCTGAATTATATTAAAGGATTTGAGGAAATTACTAGTTTTACTGTTTGTAGTGACAACCCCAAAGTATAGAAAGTATTATCAGGATGAGGCCTTCAGGTCCAGTGCTCCTCAAAGCAACATTCAGGCTCAAGTGCCAGGATGACTGGCACAAAAGCTTTTTCTTTATTAAATGAGGAAGGCACTCTGCCTCTGTTTGATATGATGTTGAAATAATTTTATGCAAAAGTGGAAAATCTTATAGAATGCTGTCATTGAAAAATGCCCCCTTTGTTGAAATGTTGTACTTTATCAAGGAGACATGAACGTGTGGGAAACAGCTCTGGAAGAAAATCGTTGGATGTGACTCGATGTGAAAGCGAAAACTGGATGAACTCTGTTTTCTGATCATGACACACCGTTTCTCTTCCATCGTGGTGGGTTCCGGGGTGTATTTTCCCCTAAACTTGTGGGTCACTAAGGATAAGCACTTGACTCCTAATCTATTCCATCATTGTTGTCTGACAGGATATTGATGTTGTGCTCCGGAATAATTGGTGGTTGTGTAATAAAACAATGGAGGGTATGTGAAGCTGTGGGAAGACATTTTCAGTAGCCTCTGCCCACTTGGCTATGAGGTCAAGTTTTTTAATTGAAGAAACAGCAGTCACCTGGCCCCTGGCCGCTTGGCATTATGGGATAAATTCCTCTTTTACTCCCACATGCACTCACACACCAGCAGTGGGCTCATGCCTGGGGTCTTGCTCATCATGATGCCTTTGTGAAATTTGCTGGGAAGAGGTCCTCCTTTTGTCATGTGCGTCTGAAGCCATAGGTTTGGCCTCTCTGTATGGTTCCTGATTCACCTCTGATTCACAGCACAGTGTTTGTTCAAACCTGGAGTCAATCCACTGTTATTTTAAGGCTGTTAACCCAAGCTTTTTGTCTTTTGATTATTCTGTCTCACTGAGCCAAGGCCGTGAAATTGAAAAATTGTTACCTCAGTCTGGACATGCTGGTATGCAGCAGACATCTATTTGGAATGATGGATAAACTCCAGCTATCTACTATGCAATTATTTAAAGCATTTTTGATGGAGAAATATTTGTTTTTGAGTGCAAGAGCAAGATTAAGGTAGAATGAGGGAGTAAGTGTTACGTCTTATCTATTTTAAGCCCACAACATCTTTGATCTGCACACTAAAAAATGTTTTTATTTCTGCATGGCTGACAGTAAAGTCTGATGACTCACTGCTTAGTCTGTGATAAAGTTTCAGTTGCCGCAGCAAATGTGATAACTTAATAAATTCATTGGGTCAATTCAAGTTAGAGCTGTTCTTAAGTCACTCTGCTTGTTGTAAAGTCACTTCGCCAACAGGATGGATCATCTGAGAGCAGTTCCTCTCACCTATACCACACTTCTCTCTCAACCATGTGGTTGCTCAGAAAATAGCCAGGCCAGAAAAAAAAACCTTTTCTGCTCACAAAGTTCAGCACAGGTCACTTGCATTCAAACATGTAGCAGTTTTAAAAGCTAAGTATTTAAAAATGATATTTGTCTGATACAGTAATTATTTTAAAAACCTTGTGGGCAACATGTTGTTCAGATGAGTCATCTCATAAATGTAACACTTACAGGAGTTATACTGTGTTAACAAGTATTCCTATTGTCAACCGTGGACCTGTCATTTTGGAACTGAAGTTGTTGGAATGTAGACCTGTCAAAACATACAATTAGGGATCAACATATTTAATGTTGGCACTGCAGTGTACAGACCGTATTTGGATAATCCTATAGGACCCACAGTGTAAATGCATTGCAGATTATTGTTGTTTGCAAGGTAAAATAAAGATTATTCATAATGTTCCAAGTATTAGGGCTGAGACTTAAATGTTTATATTAGCAGCATTTCTGAAACCCACAGGTACATTCGAATTTGCACGTGTCATAGGCTACGTACTGTATTGACATTTCCACAAAACACGTCATATCACCTTCACATGTTTATTACCTGACAATCATGTCAGGAGGTGGAGGGTACAGTGGTATAGTTACAGGGGAGGATGCTGCCCAGCTGGTGTTCGCAGTTCGAGTCTGCATTCATTCATCAACATTCGGAAGTGGTTAGTCTTTGACGAAGAACCCCAGTGTTTCAACATCTGTAAACATGACACCACTGGCTGGTTTTAAGGAGACCTCAGGACAAATTCCAGCCACGTTGACCTGTCGACCATAACAGGTATTTAAAGAAAATACATGCTATTTGCCTCATCCTTACCAATTGGTTTTTGTCCCTAACCAGAGCATAAGCACAGCTTTGTGACTGGAGGAAAATTGAAAATTGAACCTAACGAAATGTAAAGTTTCAACATAATTTTTCTAGCCAAGTTTTCTGTGGTTTTGCAGAAAGGTACTGTGCCATTTATTCTGAGGATTGGGTTTTTCCCATAACCCAAAGTGACAGCTACAAATTCTTCTTTTGTCAAACATTCCAAATCCCAAAGACTCTTCATTTGCTGTCATAAACGACAAATAAAAGCAGCAAATTCTCACATCTAACAAGCTGTAACCAGCAGATGGTTGAAAGTTTAACTTGAAAAATGACCGAAAGGATTAATAGATTATCAAAATAGTTTGCAATTACTTTTCTTTCCTTTGGCTCACGATTATTTAACTGAAATCGATGCAGCTCTACTTTCTTTTTCCCAGGAATTGTTTCATAAGTGTAGGGAATAAGCTTCCATTAAAAAAAAAATTACCGGTTTCTCAATAGTGCTTTTTCGTAAAATGAACTACTGCTGTTTGTAATGAATACGCCTGTAACACTAGACAGGCTTGGCAGCACATGTCATCCTGCTTACAGATTCAGTTTTTGTATCTTTTTGTATTGTGGACATTAGAGAAAAAGGAACACGCTGATTATTTTTCAGAATCCGTTGCATTGTTGCTGCAGATGTGTAGAAATGAGAAGAAGAGTTCAGCCAACACATGTTCAGAAAACTGGAGAACAAACCTGTTTCTGTCACTCTGCTAGACGGTTGTTGGATATGACACACATATTTCTCCTTCCCCTGGGTTGGCTCTTTCCTTCCCTCAGATAAGCAAGGCTTGTCCAGGCTCGTCCTGAATTGCATGTGTGGGGAACTATGAGTCTGACATATTATTTCCATGTTACACACTCTATGGTATAAATGGCAAATCAGACTCTTCAATGTGTTTGTGCTTTTCTCTAAAACCTGGGCCTCAGTCTATACCACATCTATGCACCTCTGGTTTGTATATATTGTTGGACAATTTGAAAGCTGAAATTGCTTACCTAGAAGTGAAGGCTTGACCCTATGGCAGACTGCCCTGTAGGATCCAAACCATCGCCACAAACCAGGGTAAATCTCTCCCAAAACACTGGCTCATGTGTGGTTTTTCTGAGGCAACACTGCTGTAGGGCTCGAGCAGACATATGGCTGCTCCTTTGGTATGTCGGCCCCCGATTGCTTCTTTTAGGAGGCACATAAACATAAAGGGAAACACAGGGATTACAACAGCAACCTGATTATACTAATCCTTTGCTGAAACTATGTATTGGGCAAAATGTTGAGATTTGCTTCTTTTTTTATTTTCAAACAGCGATAAAGCAGCCAAATAACTGGTATACTGCCTGTTCTCCGTGACTGGAAATATAACTCCTTTTATGTTTAAGTCAGTCGTTCTTGAATATTATATGACTAGTGCCAGTCCTGTTTAACATCTACACCTATACCCCCGAGGAAGTTTTTTTGCATTCTTCAAATCTAAAATCTCCTCAAAGTGACTTCAATCAAAGAATCAATGGCTTTAAGTCTTCCAAACTAAAAACCTATTTATGGACTGACTTGTCCCTGTGTTACCTTGGTGATGAATGTGTCGTTGTGGCTGTGCAGGCAGGCAGACAGGATGTATCTGTGATTGAGGAGGAGGAGGAGGTGTTGGTTTTTGCAGCATCATTGCTCGTTCAGTTGGTGGATGCGGGAGTCGTGTGTGTGTGCGGAAACCTTGACCATAGTTCTATACCTGAGGTGTGAAATGCAAGGCTAGGACCTGCAGTGCAAATAAGAGCGCTTCAGTGTTGTCTGGTGCAAGCTTATCTATATGTGCATCTCGCACAGCATGTACACACAAATCAAAAGGTCTAAGATGTGTTTCTCACAGTTTGTTACGTGTAATCCCATTTCCTCCATTTTCTCTGAATCACTTGTGACTGTTCTGTTTGTCATAGAAGTCTCCCATAACAAACATCTAGGGAATTTAACAGAAGTGTGGTTACTTTTCATCACAGCTGGAATTCCCAGGTTCAAATAACGCCTATTGTAGTTGCCTCATATAAAATCCTCCGATAATGTGATGTGTTCCTGTAGTCTGCTGACGTCAGTAGCCACAATCGTGCACTTCTGAAACTGAGAAATGAAAACGGTTGAGATGCCAGACCGGATGCACAACGTAAAATTTTACAATGATCCATGACATAATGTGACAGATTAAAAGTGATACCTAGTGAACATTTGGATTAATTTATTTGTTTCTGGCAGTGTCATTTTGGTAGTTGCACCTCATATGATTTCCCCCTAGCTGACTGTTAAAGGGACCTTGGCACACTTTCCTTTGTGCCTCTACTCCTACAATCAACAAAGGCGTGGACCTCCCAGGGATTTATGATTAGGGACATGGCTATGCTGGGAAGGTTTTCACATTAACAGACACAGTCAGAGGTTTCAGGCTGCGATGGCAGTCATCTAGAAACAAATCTCTGCCTTCTGTCCACCAACAAAAGCCCTGCAACTGTTCCCATCTCCCTTGAGTCAGGGCCGAGCTGGACTACACGTCACCCACCCTCCCAACCCATCTTATAAACAAAGACCAGTTATCTCACTGACATGTTTCTTTCAAATTATGCCTGGGAGCTAGGTTTTTACACAGGGAAATACAGAAGTACAAGAAATGCAAACTCATTCTCGATGTGAATTCTCTAAAGTTTAAATCAAGTTGAGATGAGCACCTGCAAAATAAAGGAGCGGCCGAGGTTGGTGGTTTTTCTGTCAGTTCACTGATTCTTACATCACTGCTAAATGAACCGAACACCTGTGAGTCCTAGATGAAAGTGACATCAATACATTTATCCCACATTTGTTGATTTGGAAATGGAGGAAAAGTGCATTATCTTCCAGACTAATATGGAGAGAATATGTAAAAAAAAGCTTACATTTAGCTGAATTACAATAGCACAGTATAAATGCAGATTGAATGGAGACACAAACAGCTCAGCTCCTTCTTTATTATTGACATTTAGAAAAATGTCCTCCTAATCTGACATCAAAGAAAACACCAGGTCAGTTCTGATTGGCTAGCTGCTCTGGCTGCTATGGAGACCCCAGTGTGGTTTGTGTGTGTGTGTGTGTGTGTGGTAAGAATCTGGAAAGTGTGTGTGTGTGTGTGTGTGTGTGTGTGTGTGCGTGCTGCAGTGCATATGGGCCCACAGAGCCCTGCATTCTTCTCTGACACCCAGTCAGTGGGTGTGCATGGCCACATATATCAGTTGACTTCTCCCCCATGATTTTGCAGCTACTCCCACTCTGGTTGGAGGGTAGGTGGTCGTTTAATCAAGCCTCCCTAAACTGTCGAGGTTGATGGTTTCACTTGAGGTACTATGGAACCCCAGAGGGTTCCGTATTGCATAAATAAAAATGACATTTTAAGTGAATAATTATTGTGTAAAATGTAGAAATGATTTGTTTGTTGAGGAAATGACTAAATGATATAAAGAAATGCCTTAGCTTAACAAAGCTACACATGCTAGCTACCTAGACTAGCTAGGCTGGCATGTGAGCTTTGATTAGTATTATATTACTCAGTATCAAAGCAAAGAGACAGTGTTAGCATTGTTAGCCAGCTCCTGTTGGCTAGAGCGACCACAGAGAAATACAGTTTTTGTTTTCTCTTAACAGAGGTATGTGCCGCATGATTTGATTTGAGTTAAATTTGAATTAAGCAGCTAATGTTAGCTGCTGCCATTAATGCTGTATCTCAACTAAAAGGTGAGCGCACCCTCTGACAGCGCTACCGCCCGACGCGTGTGGACTGTGAATCAATAATCAGAACATAACTGACCACTAATTACTTTGAGGGATTTTTCACCTGTTTTCCATTTTATATTTATATACATTACAGAGACTTCTTCTGACTTCAGCGTACATTATTTAATACCGGCCGCAGCAGGCCACATAATTGTGAAGGAACAACTTCCTTAATTTAAATTTAAATTTGTTTTTTTCTCTCATTAATTCATTTGTTATTTTATTTTGATAAGATACATTTAATTTTACTTATTTATTTTAATGGTGAGGTTCTCGATAAGCCCTCCCAGGGTTTCAAACCTCTCCAGCACTGATTCATTGTAGTTTTTATGTGATATACTCTTTGTTTGTAATGTTTTATTAAAGTGCAAACAATAAACAAACAAACACATAGGCCAATGTACAGTCATTGTCACAGCGCCACATGTTGGATGCAGGAAAAGACATTTAACCCCTTCCTTCACTGTCTGAAACACGGACAGTTAAGAGATGTGTACACAATAATCAGGCAATGGGGCCGGGTACTCGGCACGCCCCGAGAGCAGCATGGCCCGACGCACGTGGACTGTGAGGGCCCGTTCATCAATTCTTGCAGCTTTAATTTTATATTAATTTTATAGTAATTAATTCTCAGAATTGAGCACAACTTCACATGTGGCACTGCGAGTCAGCAAGATTATTATTCATGCTTTAATTAATGCAACAACAATGTTGCATGAAACTTCTGTTCTGAAAGTATAAGTCCAATACTGTATTAACCTAATTAACCAGGGCTGAGACCTGTGTAATGAAATGATAATGAATGCGATCAGTAGCAATATTATAGTAAATATGCCATAGCTTGTCCTACTTTACAAAGAGGAGGAAGTCTAAATGGTATGTAGGTGTTGGTGAGAAACATTTGCACATGGCTAGTTTCCTGCCTTTTACAAACAATTTAAGTGTTGTCATGTTTGATATTGTATATGTTGTAATTTTGGCTGATCGCTTGTTATAAAAGGGAGCTGAATGCTATTTTTGGTGAGAGGGAGGCATATACTTCAGTGGTCAACATCTGCTGTCTCAGACTTATAAGGACAGAAAACATGTCCTGGTAAGGACAAACACAACATGTGTATTAGCATTACTGATGTTGACATTTGATAATCACCAGTCCCTAGAGTGCTTAGTGTAACAAAAGAAGGGAGGGCAAACCATAGATTGCTCTGATGGTTATGTTTTAAATTAGTTTAAAGGCCAGAAAAAGTAATTCACAGCACAAAGCACAAACAAGTCCATCAAACCCTGCCAAAATGTTAAGCAACTAAATGTCTGCCAAACATGTTGTGATAGCAGTCTTAGTCTTTTTTTTTGTCTGTGAATGTTAAGCTGCTGGTGTGTGAAGTTCTCATGGTGACAGTGTTAGCGTGTCAGATGGCTGCCACAGAAAAACAGTTTTCATGGACTGTCTTGGACCATCACCTCTAAGGAGACTTGGCTCAGACTTGAAGCTTTCATCACTGTCACAGCAGGAGTTGTTGACTTCTTTTTTACCCTGAACACAAGGTTATTCTTTCTTAGCTCGACAAGGTACCATCTCTTGCCAGTGCTTGTCACGCATCCGTGGTGTGTCCTCCTCAAGAAAGTTATATTTGCTGTCGGTTGCACACTGGGGAATTAATAAATAACAGGCTTTCACTGAAGCATAGCGGCTTCAGAACACCTGTGCATCAGACACGAAGACATTCTCAGTTCTCTGTCCCAGTGATCGTTGGTTGACTTGCGGACATCCTTTTCTACGCTCATCACTTTCACTTCCTTTATTTGCATGTTGAAATGGACAGATATACAGATGTTTGAAGTTTTACACAACTATCATAATGTTAACCACTTGTTTCTCTACTCATGCCACAACATCATAATAAAACAGTTAATAATAAGAGTGTATTATGTACATGTGGATGGGAAAGCTTACTTCTTATCTGACCAAGTCCAGCCCATATAAGAGCAAGAAAAGAAGTGTTTGAGAATCGGGTCACATGAGCTCCTGATGTGGGTATTGAATGTCATTGTGGAAACACTAGCTACAATGAGCCTGCAGGTCTAGGATGAGTTTAGCATAGTGTTGTGCTTAGGAGGGGATCTCTCCAGGAGAAAGTTGTGTCCTCCTTCTGTTGAATTTTGAGCTGTTTGCAAAGTATTGATGAAGTCTCTGTAGGCCCAGACGCTGTTTGTTGGCACACAAATAATCATAATTGCTTTTTACCCAGAAAGTCTTGGCAAATGAACTGAGCGCAATGCAACACAGTGCTGTTTACTCTCAGGATTACATTTTAGGCTAGGCTACTTCTGCAACTTTCCCAAACACTGCCTTCATTTTATTAGATACCATTTTGGTAGCATGTCATGGATCACTTTTAATTCTGATGTCTTCTGCCCTGATAAGATGCTGTGTTGGTTTTCCTCTTGGTGTCACGGGTGTTGATTTGTTCTGCTACAGTGGTGAGGTGCGTCATATCGTGTGAGAAAGTGATGTTTATGCGCTTAAGGGGGTAAGGACCTATAGAATGACATTTCTGAGGAAATGTAATGAAATCAGTGGGAAAATCCATAATATCAAACTGTATTTTTGCATAAAGGAAAGTTGCTTGTGTTTATCTTCCAAGACGACATCAAAGAGGGTTGAAATTTGTGACGTAAGGTTGTCACAATACCAGAATTCTAAACTTACCTCTTTCAATACATGGCAAAAATGTTTTAGATGCCTTTATACAGTCCTGGTAGAGAAAGTCACTGAACACACACTAACACATTTGTAGTAATGTGTATGTCTGTGCAGCCTTGGGTTGAAAATCTAATACATCTGTTTTTTTCTTTTATAGTTTTAGCACTTTCTATTCTATCAAATTCAGATATTGCCTGTTTAGACTTGTGATATTGAAAAGCATAGTATCAAAACTTTTGATAATCTCAGTTTGACAACTGACTGTTTTGCAGAGGTGGTTTAACCGAGCTCTCTGGTTCAGAGAAATAGTTGCTGCTTATGCCGCCACAATGCAGCTTTCACTCTGTTTCACAGTGAGTGTTCCTCTCATGTGTCAGTGAGTGTGTGTATGCTGTATCCTACAGTTAAACTGAATTGGGGGATGTGCCAAACAACACTTCTGCAGCTCCAGCGTTGAGCTCGCTCTCCTGTGCCAAATTTTATCTGGAGCCGTATTTATAGAAAATTTTATCTCCTCTAATGATTAAAACTCAGCTGAGGGTCTTGATTTGGCTTTGAGTATTTGGGCATTACTTTGTGAAAGTTTATCCAAACTGTTGATGACTTCTCATACCTTTTAGAGAGTGCTGTTGTTGTTTAATGTCATCCCTACACCACTGGACCTGTCACTGTAACAGGATATAAGAGTAAAGGTTACGCCAAAAGTAAATAGGCGTACTTATGTGAAAATTATTAGTGAGTGGTCACCCTAATGTGATGGGATTGTGGGATATTGGAGAGCTGGACACAGCACCCCCTTGTGGACATCTGTAATGATGACAGTTCTGCTGTGATGTGTTTTACTCATTCTGTAGTGTCAAAGTGTTTGCCTGTTTTTCACATTTTCAGTGGAATATCCAGATTGTGTGGTAATAATTTTATTTTGTTGAGTAGGTTGAACTTGCTTCCCATACATTAATCATTTGTCAATCATTAGACATTTGTGTGTAGTATTACACCGTGTCCGCTCTACACAGGAGGCGTAGTTCAAGCAGCACATTAGCAGAGCAGCAAAAGCTTCAGTCCTCCATGTGTGTCTACACAGGATACATTCAGGCACAGTATTGCCCATGTAGGTCAAGTTTAACCCCCCCCCCCGTGACTCTGGCTATTGGTTTTTATACGACTGTTTTGAAGCCTCAACCTTCTTGGTTTTTTGAGGATTGGATATGACTAAGTACTGGAGGACATGCTGTGATGAAAATAACATGGTAGCCCCGCCCTAAAACATACCCTGATTCATCATCTATTTCCCTCTAAATTGGAGCATAAATGACAAAAATTATCTTCATACTATATTGAAGAAGACTTGAAACTAGCGATTGACACTATAACTCATCAGGAAACTGTTTACTAAGGGTATTAATTCAAGTGGTAAGTAGAGACATTTTCTCATAAGCTTATATGAAATTGGTATTCTTTTTGAAACCAGTGGAGTCGAAATAAAAATTTACAAAAGGACGCCTGTGTATCAAACTTGAGGTTTTGGGTTTATAGAAGTGGACATTAAAGAGGCAGGGGACATCCCCAACAAAGATACTGAGTTGAATTGTCGAAAATGTAGCATCCAGCATCTTTAGGGGTTGACTTGCTTTTATTTTGAGTACTCTTCTTTTAATCTGTCTCTTTTGAGTTCCCCTCGTAAGTTACTGTTTTAAGTATCAGTTTAGAATAAGTAGTTAAAGCTATAAGTTATGAAATTGTGTTAAATTATTGTTTAGTATCCCACCATGACTACAGTTTTTCCTCGACTTCAACTGTCAATGGGAAGTCTACAGAACATCAACAGGCTAATGCTTCTGTTATTGGAAATACCAAATTTGTTTGACATAGATATGTTTACCCCTTGTGTTACAAGAAGTAGATGAGTCAATGTCTACCTCTCAAGCAGAGGACTTACATTGTCTTTCAAGTATTAAACACAATTTTGCCAATTTGTTCAACTTACCTTTTTCACTCTGGAATACCAAATGACCCATACCAAAATTGACTTTCATCCATTTAATGAGTAAATGCCTACTGTAAAGTTTGTTGAACTAATAGGGCAGTCCTGCAAAAGGCTAATTTCCTGTAATAATGGACTTCTCTAATTCATGTGCAGAATCCTTCCCCATAATTTCCTTGTCTAGTCTTCTAACATCCCTGTCCACTTCACACACTTGAACATGCCAACATGTGCTGGCAGAAACTAAACACTAGAGTGCAGTAGGTATTTATTTAGACATCAGTACCTTCGCTGCTCCCTCCTTTTTCAACCTCATTAGTGGACTATGTGATCGTGTGTGTGTTTGTCTGTGCCGTTTATTGTCAGGCATCTGTGGAAATCAGTCCTTAGAAATCAGTTTGTTGAGTGGAAACAAACACACACTGTTTGCTGGGTTGGATTTAACATATCAGACAAGTTACTTGGTCAAGTGTGGCTGTGAAAGATGAAAAATGAAGCTTGTCTTACAAGAAATAAGCACTAATGATGAGCTAACTGTATAAATAACATATGAGATGTTGTACAGTGTGTGCACGTTTGGGCATGTGTGGACGTTTGTGTGTGTATGTGTGTGTGTGTGCGTGCAGGGCAGTCCTGCTTATCTGGTGTCTGTCCAATCACAGCATGATTCTGATGATTTCCACATTGACCTCAATAGATCAAAGTGAATTCAGCTGGCATGGGATGAATCCTCTCTTGCTCTTTCACTCTCTCTCTCTCTCTCATTCATACACATACTTCCCTCCATCCCTTTGCCCCCTCCTCTATCTTTCTCCTTGACAAGAACAGGCATAGGATTGTATTTAAGGGAGCTCTATCTTATCATAAATCAGTGGCAGGTTTAATATAGAAACTGCAGACACACGCAGATATGTCACAGTGGTCGGCTAGACAGGGTCGTCACACATAATTGGATGTTGAAGGAGTTACGGGGGGAGATCCAGGGCAAATGAGGTGAGAGGGGATCTGGCCTGCCAGAGCACATGTTGTGATGCTCACACCAGACACAAGCTCTCCTAGTTTTCTTCTGTTTGCTGTAGCTTTTTCATTCAGATGGAATAGGTTAATGGTCATTGAGAGGTGTAAACAATTGAGGTTGTGTAAAGAATATTCTTTATCCTCCACACATATGAGAAGACGGAGACTCACTATAGTAAGTGTTGGATAAACTCCTCGTGTATTCTGAAAGTAGAATTGATGTTGAAATAATACAGAGACGGTGGACAAAATACTCATTTGTGCACTTGAGATAATCACAACCCATGGGGCTCGTCACATCATTTCACTTAAAAAGAAAGAAACTGGCACACAATAACAAACAATAAAAAATCTGCCCCAGATGATTTCAGACATTTCCATTTAACAAGCAGACATTCATCACTAGTGCACTCTGGGCTTGTTAATAATGCATAGTCATTGCACGTCCCCGCTGCCATCTCCCCCAACCCCCCAAAACAAAGGGATGTGTCTGAAAAACATACAGCCATAGAGTCATCCATCTCCGAGGTGTGTGTCTTTGGATGCTGACATTTTCTCAGAATTCTAAAAGTCACATTTTTAACAGTCCATGTTAATTTATCTTTCCAGCAATGTGTTAATTTCTTCCCCTCTCTTTGCCAAGATGAATTGTATTTATCTTAAATGATTTGTGTTTTTGTGAATTCATCTTCACTCCAGCGCTTCATTAGGCTTTCTTGGAACCACTCACATGGAAATACAGCTGTCTACTTCCTGTGTGTGGGACTGCACTCTCTCTCACTCTCACATGCATACACTCACAAGCTAGTGCTGGACCACTGTTTAAAGTGGGCGGATGGAGAGTGTGTTTAAAGCGGACTCAGGTTGTTAAAAAACAGCTTTTAACATTTCCACTTTACTTTATTCTCATCCGCCAGCTTAGTGTTCCAAGCAGATAGGGGAAAATGGGGCAGACTGGCACATACACATACTTACTGCCACCTCTCTGTGGGTGCTGCCCTGAAGAGATGGAGGGCGGTGAATGGAAAATTAGTGCTATCAACATACCCCCCCCCCCCCGTCCACAATGAAGCTCCAGGCAGTGGGGCTGGGGTCGAAATGTTGGAGAAGAGTAAAAGGGCTACATGTGGGTGGGGTTGGTGGAGTGGGGGTTGAGGCAGGGGTATCTGGGTAGAACAGAGAGCATGGAGGGGTGGGAGAATGGTGGGTGGCAGTTTGATTGGCTGGTGGGCCACTATGCTGCCTAATTGTATACACAAATGCGCACGCACACACACACACACACACACACACACACAGTTACAGTCACACTCATGCCGGCCTGGTGATGACCATCTTCCTCCAGACTATATGACAGGAAATCTTATTCTTATCATTTGAAATTTCAAGAAGCTTACTACATTTTTCTGAATATAATGCCTTGAAAGTCATTAGTCTGAAATGTGGGCAGTTACATACCAAAAACATTTCTTATAATTTCACTTATCTAATTTTTAAATTATTTTTGTCCAAATGATTCAAGGCCTTCTGCATCAAAGTCGACATTTGTGATGATTTGTTTTTTTTTTTACATATACTTTCACTTACTTGTTAGCAAAGTTTAGACTCATACAAAAAACATATTTCTACATAAAACCTACCATCTGCACAGGAACACATACAGTATATACTCTACCTTTATAAGGGCCTGCATTCTTTGAATAACAGTAAGAAGACTTGTCCAAAGATTTGGTTAACAATAATCATATAAAGGGCAAAAATATCATCAAATGTAAGTGTCTGATACATATAGACACCCTGAATGATTGTAATGGTGCTATTTTGGTATTCCAGTAAACCATTTCCATCCATCTATGATTAATATTCTGGTCATATTTTGTGTAGATTGTCTGCAGTCACTAAATCCATTATGTTATTATCCACTTTTAGCTTTGATTCCATCGAGTAGAAGCTATCCTTGAAATGTATTGAACAGCGGTCCTCAATAGGCGGCCCCCGGGCCGCATCCGGCCCGCCGGCCTCCTGTTTGTGGCCCCCAAACTATTATTCCTCCACTATGTGTTTTGGTTGGGTCAGCACGTGTATACCGGGACTTGTCTCCATGCCAATGATACACAGACAGAGCGCAACTTTTAACTTTCACTTTCGTTTTCGGAGCACTTCGCGTATTCACATTTTGCTGGTGGTAAGAGATTGAATATGGTGTGTTTCCAAGTAAACTGTTACGGCAAAGTGGACAGTGATAATCGGCAACTCGCAGAAACACGATCTTCAAAGTTGCATTTATTCTGCCTCCAACCGGGACAATCCACGTATCTGACTATGCAGCGGTTTTAAATCCTTCGTCTTACTTTACCACCTTGCGCAGTTTGACAACTTTTAGCTAACGTTAGCGACCTCATGTATATTCAATGTTGCAAAGAGTGTAACGGACGGGGAGTTTCTCCCGGCAAACACCCTTTCACTCACGGTGCCAAAATTTGTATCATCCTTGTTAAAAGACCATTTAATCACAGAACAAATGACGTGAAATAACCCACAACCATCTTACATATCATCTTATTCACAAACACATTCACGAACCATAATTACACCAACAACAACAGAATACCCAAGATCCATTGCGCCACAGTCCACAAGTGGCGTTACAATATGCCAGGAGAAGCTGTGATGAAGATTTCCAATTTGAAACGACATTATGAGACGAAGCATAGGAAAAAAGAGACATTTCTAGGGCCCTATGATTTCCGCGATCACGGAATTGCGGACGGAATCCCGGAATTGGCCGATTAAAACGGAATCTACTTTTTAACACGGAATATCGCGGAATTTGACATAATTTCACTGAAATGTTGTTCTCGTGTGGAAGAGGAACTTTTGTCTGGGGAAAACTGCATGGGGGGAACCAAATCTGGGTGGCACAACAAGTCGCCGCCGCCCCCCTCCTCACAGACTGAGCTCACCCGTCAAAACATTGCAAGCATGGCGAAGTGGCTGCCCATGGCTCCGTCTTCGTCGGCCAAAAAGCTGAGAAACTTGACATTTACCCCTCAGTACAGAGCCGAGCAGTTCCCGAACGACTTGTATGTGTCAGGTGAACTGTTGTTTTGCAAAGAAGCAGACCTGAGAAATCATAATTAAAGGTGTAATGCGTCAGAGTTAGCCACTGTCCGATTCATATTATTTGCATATAATACCAGAGTGACTGTTAACTGCTGCTAACAGTAGCTGCTGTTAGCTAGCTAGCCCCGTGAGCCACAGCCTTCTTAGCTGACTCTGCCTGGGCTGGGAGGCTTTTCTGGATCTGCCTGAGAGCTGACCATGTTTTTATTCAATGAAACCCATAAAAACACAAAATATACTACTGTATGAAGACATGATGAAGTCAAAATATTTTTGATTCACTTTAATGTACTGTACTGTACAGTATTGAGGAAATATGTTTGTCCCCTCAATTAATTTAAGGTAATTTCTATTTAATTTGTGTACATTTGAGTTATTTACATTGAAAACACACTGTTTTTAGTAGTATAATAAGAGTAAATCAGGATTCCCAAAAATTAAAACGGAAAAAACGGAATTCCCAAAAATTAAAACAGAAAAAACGGAATTTGGGAAAAAATAAAACGGAATTTGGGAAAAAATAGAACGGATTTCATAGGGCCCTACATTTCCTCAAAATTCAGAGATAAGCAAAACACAAATAAATGCACTGAAATCGTCATATCAAGCTGCAAGCAGGATTCTTGTCACATCTATGTCACAATGAAATAAAATAATGCATGACTGAAGTGATGGACACAATGTTTGAAGGCAAACCAAAAGAGGAAATATTCAACTACGTATTTTAATTTATGTTAAAATGGAAATTACATTTTATTTTAGTTCATATTTTGTTGTTTAGAATGAAAAGGACATTTTGTTTTGAATATTACAGTATTATTGCATGTGGCCTGACCGACCTCAATACATGGACCTCTGAGTCATTCAAAAAAATCTTTGTGGCCCTTTAAGATTTGTATTTGAGTACCCCTGGTATAGAACATGACTTATTTACACCTTCAAAAGAAATCTTATTAAGTGGAGTGAATAATCAAATATCCTGCGGAACTCAGTGGTGCAGAAGACCTCTAACTCAAATTTGACTTTGCGAAATCTAAATATGCCTTGGAGCATCATGTAGTACAGTGGGTGCTCACAGTGGGGTGACATGCATGATCAAAGGCAATAATTGATTTTTTTTGTTGTAGACCATATATTTATAGCTGCACTGAGTAATGATATATTGTCTTTTTGTTTTGCATGTACATTCAGAATAGTTACACACTCTTTTGTTTCTGTGCACAAAGAGGAGACTGTACGAGTTGATTTTAGACTCCACCTGACCTGAAGGCAATCCCACACAATGCTCCTGCTTTGCTGGGAAAAACCAATTTCGTATATGGAGACATTTAAAATTATGATAGCCTGAAGTCTCGATCTTATCCATCCACTCAATCCACCTTCTAAGCCTTTATTCCGCCACATGCACACACACAGAGTGGAGGACTGTTGGTGAATGTTGACCTTTACGGAGACTGAACCATCGCTGATATGTTGCGCTTTGTTGTTGTATTATAAAGAGCTAAACTGCTCCCCCCCAACATTTGCAACCAGATGGATACATCAGCTGCTCATACCTGAATCTTCTGTGCACGCTGGTTGGCTGTGTGTTTTTTGTATTTTTGTGGCTGCGTGTGAAATGATTGTGGAGACAGATAGTAATGGCCCTTCTTACTACACAGCTTGACTGCCTATTAATATTTGATAAATGTACTTGACGCTCCGGGAAGAGTAACATGCAGTTTGGCGTGTTTGCATATACTGTATGGTGTGTGTGTGTGTGTGTGTGTGTGTGTGTGTGTGTGCGTGAAAGCATGGCATCTGTGTGTTTTCTTTGTTTGGCTCTACCCCTTGAATGATGAGGCCTTGAGGAGGGGGAGGTGGGCAGCTCAAAAACCTAGAAGACAGGTACATGCATATACAGAAGTGATCACATTGGTAGAGCTCTGTGTCCGTGTGTGTGTGTGTGTGTGTGTCCTTGTGTGTGTGTGGTGGGCAAGAGAAGGAACACACTATTGTCCCAGTTTTAAGACAAAGGGTGTGTAAGGCTGTACAGTAGATAAATCTATTTTTGATGAAGTGCCACTAACCCAACCCTATGTTCTCGGTCTGCATGTATTTCCCTGTACATTAACCTGTGTGTGTGTGTGTGTGTGTGTGTGTGTGTGTGTGTGTGTGTGTGTGTGTGTCTGTGTGTGTGTGTGTGTGTGTAAACCTCGACTTCACACATTTATATTCATTAACAGCCTTGACATGCATTAACACACACAGGCTTACATTAAATGCCTTGACACACACAAACAAACAATTATGACCTCTGGCTAGATGAGCTCTGTGGGTGCCCTGTCGTTGTATGTGTGTGTTGGTTCCTCCAGCTGGCACATAAGAGCTCTGTAGCCAGACAAAGAGCGGTGCTTGGGGCCTGGTGCTCTGCCTGCCGAGGGTGGAGAATGAGAAGGGGGGTGTTCCTCCTGTCAGCCTTTGTGTCCTAATTGAAGTTTTTCTGCCTCTCAACCCTCCCGTCTTTCCTCCCCCATGCTGGTTAGAGGAGGGTGAAGGGGGGAGGAGTGGACCTGACAGGGGTTTTGAAGAGAGGGTTTCATACGAGGCTTTGTTGCCGCTGGCATGGTGCTCATCTCTAATGTAGCACATGCGTTCATAAACACAGATAGTTGGGCCTGATGAGAAGAAAGGGCGCTGTGTGGTGATGCTGTCAGCTGTGACTCTGGGAACAGGATGCAACAGGAGAGCTAATGTGCTAAATGAGCTAATGTGCCATTTAGAAGCTGACAGAGAGAACATTTGAAAATCAATAAAACAGACTATTAAAGTCCTAATAATATAATGACAAAATGTTGATTTGTTTGCTTTCTTAACAAGCTGAAGGTTGTACTGTAACCTAATTTCTCTATGTTGGGGGTTTAAAATTGTGCTCAAGTCATTATTTTGATTCGGATGTTCCCAGATATTGTTAAAAAACATTTGTATTTTATGACTTTGGTATGTGGAAAAACCTTAAGCCTTAATTAAGCCTAAAGCAGTATAAAATAAAACATTTAAAGCTAGATCCAGATTTTTATTTGGATCCACATCAAATTGTACTCATTCATAGATACCAGCCCCCTAAATACACCTGATTTTTCATCAAGATCCCCAATTCCTGGGAAATTAACAAAAATGTGAAAAAAACACCTTGCATTGGTAAAAAAAGTGAGAAAACAAATTCTGGATCCACACTAAAAGTTAATGGAGTCTATTCTCGGTTCTGACCCATCCTCTATCCAAATTCTGAAGAAATCCACTAAGTAGTTTTTGTGTAGTCCCGCTGACAAACCAACAGATATGGGCGATAACATAAACTCTTAAGGTTGTCATTTGTGGGTTTCATGGTACAAATTATGATACCAAGCAGAATAAAAACCCTATTTTGTAGAAAAAAAATCAACTATAGGGTCGTCCAGTATGTTTTTCCATTTCATCAGTACATTCTAAATTGAGTCAGCTGAATTATCAGTATTCAGTTCTGTCCAACCACCTTCTACAGTCGACACACACACACACACACACACACACACACACACACACACACACACAGATGTCTGAGCTTCTCTTTCATGTTCTCCTGATACTTTTGTGTGTGTGTGTGTAGAGCAAGCGGCCACTGGAACAGAAGACTGAAGTAGCTTAAAACGTGACATCTAAAGCAGTCACTTTGTCACTGAATGACTGACTCTGTCTCACACACAGCAGCTCATTTGTGTGTGTGTGTGTGTGTGTGTGTGTGTGTGTGTGCGCGCGCGTGTGTGTGTGTGGCATTAAAGTGGCAGCAAACGTGAGCTGATTGTGTTGGGTATTCTCTACTATCACACATCAGAAACCCCTAAGAAAAGACGGAGAGACACATAATAAAACCATCCTCAGGAGAAGGCAAACAAATATTTCTCGGGCTATGTCCTCCTTACCTTTATGTATATAAAGAGTATCTTTTTCAATTGTATTCTTATGATGCTCACGGTTTTTCTATGTAAGGACAGAGCTGAACCAAAAGAAAGCTTTTAAGTACACCGCCCCTTCCACCCTTAACAGTGCACAAACAAACCTTGAATAGTGGGAAGACAAGTCAGCTTTAAAGAATTTGGGAAATCATGCCTCTGTTCAGGGTTTTTGCTTCTAAGTGGGAACTGTTTATCTACTTTTGTAGTGTTAGTATTTTGGTTTGCCTGTTTTATCGAAGGGACTTATTCTGTCATCTTGGTCAGTTATATCTTCGAGAAAGACTCGAAAACATTATTTAAATATAATTTAGATGTTTACCTGGATTGGTAAAGAAAAAAGAAAATTAAGATGAAAAATATTCGCCTAAAAGGCACCTACAAGACGGCAAGGTAACGCAGTTGAGTTGCCGTGCTTCAAAAGGGAGCTGTTGACCTAAAAAACAGGAAATTAAGGGGAAGAAATAGTTAAACTACCTTTGGCGTTAATTTAATAAGGCTTCTTAAAGACAGAATGAGAATCTGCCAGTGAATTCATGTTTGACTCAAGCCTCATTGCTACACAGTCATAATGCATTGCTTCTGAATTCCTGCCTCAGCTCGAGGAGAGAGAGAGCCAGAGAGGCGGATCAGCCATTCGCGCAGAATCGAGAGTGAGAGAGAGAGAGAGGAGGGTTGAATGGGAGTGAGCGAGCAAGCCAAAGAGAGAGAGAGGGAGTGCTTCTCCCTTCCCCTAGCAACGGTCCGCGGTGGTCGTCTCCAGCCTGTTGTTTTCTCTCTCTCACTGTCATACACACATACACACACCGGTCACTCACTCAGTCCGTCTTCGCTCGTCTGCCTGTTGGACCCCCGTGGTGTCTTTTGACATTTTTCCCAAATGATTCTTTTTGCTTCAACCTGCGAGATGAAGGCTGTCTTTCAGCGATAAGGAAAAGATAAAGGAGAAACGCAAAGAGCAGCAACAGAAAAGGACGGAAGAAATAAGCAAGAAGAGGAGTGAGTGAGATAGGGAGAGGAGAAAAAAGGAGGATGGAGCCCCTCAGTGCTCGTGGCCTGCCCCGGCTGTCCTGGATCGACACCCTCTACAGCAGTATGTATCCCTCCATCCATCTATTTACTCCTCTCCGCACATTGCTTCCCATTTATCTTTGCGCTCGTCTTTACCTCTAGCCATTTTACCCAGCAACCCCCTCCTTCTCCATCTCTTGCTGCCTGTTCGTGTTACAACCCAGAGCTACATGCACACACGGAACACTTTGCATTTTCTCTGGACTTCCAATTAGCGTGCATCACTGTGGCTGTCCATAACAAGACGGTAAACCCCCCTCCTTTCGCCTCTGTTCCCTCATAGTGGGAACAACTCATGTCTGCTGTTGTCAGGCTTTTCGCTTGCTAGCAGGCACAGAGGCAGGGGAAAGCCTGGAGAAATGTAGTGTGGGAGAGTGAGTCATACTTACAACCTGGAGGTAGAACTTTATGTTCCAACCTATAGAGGACGCAAGCTGTGTGACGTTGAATATTTAATCTGCTCTTTATTGTGACTTCATGCCCTGCCCAGCTTACAGTCTGACATGTCAGACTGTAAGCTTGGCCACTTTGGCACTGTTTTCAGATGAGGCGTTAGCAGTGTTTTCAGGTTGCAGTGAGGGACAATAATGAGTTAGAAACAATTCCCTCTGCTGTTCCTCCTGAATTAGTCAGACCTTGTTTTGTTTCTATTTTACTTTATATAAATACAACTCTTACTATAAAAGGAACATCATAATGAGGATGACTTACATAAAGCAGGATATGAACAATGTTTTTTTCCATGTTTTAATAAAGAGCAGTGAGTGAATACCACTTTGCAGTGATTATACACTTCCTATAAGGCGCAGCTGTAATTGTGTGCTGTGGAGATGCTGTGAGTATTTGTGTGTGTTGGGAGTTTTTTGGGCACAAGACAGAGCCTTTTGGGATTTGCTCTGCTGTGTCACCATTGTTACCATGCCTTAATCTGCAGGGAGGGACTGAGTAGGAGAGGAAGCGGGAGAGCGGGTGTTGGTGTTTGGGATTTTAGTGATACAAAAAAGAAAGAAGGAAACCCAAAGTTTAAGCATGTTGTCAGAAGTGTGTTTGGGAGGCAGCTGTTAGTTCTTCAAAGAGGACTGGGGACTGTTGGAAAGACAATGAAGGCAGCTGCAGTGTTAAAATAGTATCCCACTGTACAGTCATGAGCTTTTTCATGTCACGTAATATATAAGTGTATGATTTTGTGTATCTTTGTCTTGTTTCTTATGGCAACATTAACATGTGTTTTTTCCTTGTGACAATTCAGCTACTAGTTTGACTGGTTGGATAGAATGGTTTCTTGATTTGTCCAGAGTTAGATGAGAGCATCTATACCACTGTTCTGTCTGTCCTCTAAAATTAAGCCAAAGCTATCGATTAGCCTTAGCAGGAGCATGACATATAGATGGAACATAGCTAGCCTGGCTCTGTCCAAAAATGAAAAGATAATAAAAAAATCTGCCTGCCAGCACCTTTTTTATGGCTCGCCAATTGACAGGATAAATCTTGATTGTTTATACCTCTGTAAACTGAAGTATAGAAAAGACAAAGGACTTTGCCTTGGCCCAGTGCAGTGACTTACTTGTTTCCTCCCGCTTCCAGTCACAAGACTCTCAGCAGACCACTAAAACTTGCAAGTTGAGGGTCACATGACTGACTGAGATAGTTGAAGGCTACTTTTTGATAGCCTTGCTAGCAGCTTGTTGAGGGACGTAAACACTGCAGAAGGACATCACACACCTGTCCATGGCTAATTCTCTACAGCAAAGTGAAAAACATTTATTTATTTATTTTTGTTGATTCTGGCGCCCCCTTCAGACAAGCGATGACAACGCTGAAACAAATTAAAGCTTTGTTTTGGTGTCATCCCACCAGAATACAGAGCAGCTTCTTCCCTCAGGCCTCGAGACTCAATTAATCCACAGCACTCTGCCATAAAAAGTGTTTTTTTAAACCTGAATAAGCTGGAGTCGGGCCTGGAGACAGACACTAAGAATAACTAAAATAACTGTATAGAAATAGTCTTTTTTCTTGTTCATGGTCTCATTTTTGCCCATGTAGGTCATAAGCAGGCATCACAATTAATTTGTGACTGTTTCATATCTAGTTAAAAGTTACTTGTTGTACGTTTTAATATGATTTTGAAAACCACATGTAAGGAATTAAAAGTTTTACCTGGAATTCTTTAATGTGTGAGTTTGTCGCACAGCTAAAGCTTCTGATCAAGTCGGTTCATAATGTATAGTAGGAGCAGCACAACTAGATGCCATTGTAATTATTAAACAACAAGCGTAATTTTCATTAATGAAATTTGTTATCTCTTCAGATAAGAGCTCTACAGTCAAACCCACACTCAGTGCGTTTACATGACACTCAAGAAAACCGAATTACTGGGTAAGTCCGACTATGATCGGATCTTTAAGATGCATGTATACACCTTAGTCTGACTAAAATCGGACCAGATCGGATTTCTCATAGTCGAATTAAAGCACCCAGATTATTCGATTGATAGTTGCATTACTCCTGCGGATCGGATCGGATTTTGCGTTCTGCACAGGCGTAAGATTTTTCCCTGGGGCCGTGAGCCGGAAGTAGAAGGATGGCGGTGGCGGCGGCGGCGGCGGCGGCGGCGTCTTTCCTCCGAAATCACCGCAGGAAAGAGCGCCATTGTGCGTCTAGTTTGTGTAATTATCATGTACACCATATACGAAATGTACAAAGATGTAGCTTCGTCTCGCTCTTCGTACGCCATCTTTCTTGAATGCCGAGGCAGCTAGTGACGTAAAGAGGTCAGCCGGAGGTGGCTCTGTTACCACTAGTTGAAATGGGTACAGCGCCACCTAGCGTACCGATAATCCAATTTTCTCACCGGCATGTATACTCGGACAATTGCAGTTGTCCGATTGAGTAGCATAGTCGAACTATGGCTGTAATCAGACTAAGCTGTGCATGTAAACGCACTGACTCAGTTTGAGCTATTAGATAACGTTCTAGTAACTGGTACAGCCAATAGCGATCAGCATGCAGTGCCCTGGCGAACAGATTAGTTTAAGAAGTGGTAGTGCCAGCTTGATGGCTTGATTCAGTGTCCCCTTCCGATCTTTATGCTAAGCTAAGCTAATCGCCCACTGACTAGCTTCATGTCTAGTATACAGACATGCTGGAATGGAACTTATCATCTTAATCACTGCAAAAAAAATGTATTTGAAAATGAAGTTCATACTGTTTGTGTGATGCTGTAGTGATGTTTTATGATATTGTCCCTTTTCTCAAAATCATAATTTTCCATTACCTGTAAATGCATCACAGCACTGGATTGTTTCAGCACAGTGCACACATTAGTCCATTTTCAAAACTAGATCAGGTCTGTGTAACTGGATGTTAATGAATTTTGATCACCGGGGACTGTATACGTGTACTATTTTAATATTGCTCTTTTGGTTCTGGCATTATTGTGACCAGAAACTTAATACATCATAACTTAACACCTAATGTGCTTTAGCACATTTGAAATCTGTGAGAGGCTGGATGTGTACAATAGATATTAACATTACAACAGGGCCCATCCAGGCTTTACAATGAGCTCTTCTAATGGAAAGGGCACAGTCCTTTTGTGCACCTGTCATATAGTCATCCTTTTGCTTCAATCCATCCTTTATTGTATACTTCATATGCGTGTGTGTGTGTGAGTGTGTGTGTGTGTGTGTGTATAGTATGAATTAACTGGTATGTCAAGGGCTGCTGAACTCAGCCCTTTCCTCCACTCGGGAATAAAAATACACTCCCAGTTTTGCGAGCTTTTCAAGGGCCAATGTGAAGCACACTCCCAGACTCCCACTACACTGACCCTGAAACAGCCCGTTCACCAGTTCACAGGCTATAACACGTCAGCATTCGGCAGACCATGAGGGGGGAAGATGACTCATACCTGAATGTTAACGTAGGATGACGACCTGGTTCCACCCTTCCTGTAGCGTAGTGGAGTGCCATGTAGTGGACAAAACATTAGGCTGTAATTGCATCCTTTCTCTGCAGCCACTGAATCTGTGTTAATGGCTCAGTGTTAAGCGGTGACCACACATCCTTAACTCCCTGAGTAAAGTGGGAGGGGATGCTTGAAGCCACAGCCGCCTTGTTCCCCCATGAGACTTTCTGTTCAGCTCCGCTGTTTCGCCACAGCTGATCAAGGCAACGTTTGCCTCAGCTTTTGTATTTCACTGCATCTCATCTTTGTTGAACTGACACCAGATTTAGGTCACAAAACACACATATAGGCAAGGACAAACAAACTGCAGAATAAAATGGAGACAAAAAAGAATAGCTGCAAGTTCTTGCAGAGCGGTATGCACTCTCATCAGTGTAAGTACACAAAACACATTTCCAATCCAAATCACTTGGCCCAGACCTCTCATCAGTCATCCCCTGCCCCATTTGTCCAGGCAGAAACGTAAGTGGTAGACTCCCAGGCGGCTATTAGTGTTTTTGTGCATGTGCGTGTGCATGTCAGTTGCAAATACTACCACACAAACCTCTTATTTTCCCATTCATCCTTTGCGACGCCGCCCTTTTTTGTCTTCTCTTGATCTAAGTAGTTTTTAATTTTGTGAGTGTGTTTTTCACACATACACACACTTATAATAAAACTGATAAACCAGTTTTATAATATTCTGCAGGGTAAAAGGTTTTTTTTTTTTTTGTACCCATGATCTGATTTTAGAAGCATTTTGGGAGTGCCTTTGTCTCCATTTTCTGTCTCTAACCGGTTCATCTGTTAGTCCTGTACTGCGTATCATATTTCTTTGTTGTTTCAGTGGTTCGTACATTGGAAATTGTCTCTAACAGCGTTTTTGTCCCTTGCTGACTTAAAAGTGTTGATTTGTCTTAGCTAGTTTGCAAGAAATTTAGATCATCATGTCACTGGTATAAAGGCTTTAAAATGAAAATTATCATCAGCCCAACATGAACATTTTTCCCGCTGGGAATGCTGTTATAACTAATTTTCTTCATTTTGCCTAGTGAATGTGTACATTTAGAAAAATACTGTCTGCATCTGCATAATGATATGTAGACTCAAAGTGGTAGACTCGATGTTGTATGCAGTATGCAAAAATACATGCATATATTGGTATGGACGTCTGCAAACAGCAAATATCAGTTTGAAAATATTTGTGTATTTTTATGAGCAAAAATCAAATACCTTGTATCCCCACCCAATATATTATGCTGACAAATTTGACCAGGATTGGCCTTTCTTTGGAATATCAAATTGAAAAAAGTGTTGTTGTACTGTAACCAAACTCCCGAATGGGATTAATCAAGGACATGTTTGTCTCTAAACCCATATTTTTCTGCGCACAAGCTGCAATACTGTTGCCATCTCTACAGCCAGAGTGGCAGACTCTGACTCTGGCTTCTGACATCAGCCTGCGCTGTAGCGTTCACAGAATTAGCCAGACTGCTCTCTGGCTTGCTTCTGAGCCACGTGACGCTAAAGCAACATCAAAGGAAAGCGAGATTATGTAAGCACCAGAATATGGGCATTTTGGTATGGAAGAGCCAAGGTGGCACGCACGCACGCACGCACGCACGCACGCACGCACGCACGCACGCACGTATGTCAAAACGATTTTTCCTAATCCCAGTCACAGCAAGGAAGGCTTGAATATGTTTGCAGCTTCGAGGGAGCATTAAAAATAAATCTATCCTCATTTCTGTACATCCTGTCAGTGTATTGGAGAGAACTTGGGTTCAGACCAGCAAGCCATGTTAAAATACCACTGTATGAGTCATGGGGACTGTTTACAGTTTGTAAAGGGTTAAATTGTGCTGTGTAATCCCTACTTTCTGCTGTATTTGCAAAAAAAAAAAAGTAATAACATGTTTCTGGTGAGACGTAATCTGCTTTCTGTCCTGGTGCCAACATGCGAGTGCACTCTAATCATAAACTGTAGAAATAAAAGAGTGTGTGTTGACTCATAGGTCAAATCTAATCCACATTTGGGCAGCAGAGTGGATTCTGTTTGGTGTTGATTTTAGACAAACAAGCAGTAGCCACCATAGCAAAACGCTGTAGTGTAACTTACTGGTCAACCAAGGCAAACATGCTTCACAAATATGTCTCTTTCATCCTACTGGAACAAAAATCTTCTTAATCTCAATAAAGACACAAAAAAGAACAATTCATTAGCTATTAAAACCCCTAAACACCTGTGGAAAAAACACAAGTTAGAGTCACTTTGATGGCTTCATGATACATTAGCGCAATCACTCATCCATGGCTGATTAAATGGTGTTTTAACCGGACAATTAGGACCTAAGACTCATTAGTAATAAGACTTTGTGTGGCACAGATGCTAACAGTCTCTGTTTTCTGCTTCACATTTAACTAAACAATGATGTGTTTCCCTGCCTATCAAAAATGGGCTGGGTTCCCCTCTGCAGCTGTGATTGATGAACCTGGCTAGCTGCTCCTGGCCGACTTCAATCCAGTCCCAGTTCTGTCTTTAAGTGTTTAATGTTAGTAGTTAGTTGGCTGTCACATGGCCTGCCTCAGCAAACAGGGGCACAGCAAAGTGATTCTGGATAGCTTCCCAGCAGAGTGCCGTAAAGGGAGTTTTAATACAACTAGGGATGTCTCATTTATCACACCATACAAAATCTATTTTGACCAAACCACCCACATATCTCCCTCCCTCTCTCCATCTCCCTCAGTCTCTCTCCGTCTCACTCAGTGGCTTTACCCTCAGTACCAACAGAAACAAGTCCAGATCAATGAGATCTGGAAGTGTTTCCAAACATGTCATGTGGGGCTTGACCACAGAGAAGAACACAAGACAACAGCCACCAAAGGGTCCAATTAAACCTCAGATTAACTGTGAAGATGCCCCGTTTTTACTGCTGGTATCTGGACATAATGTTAGACAATTTATTTTACTTTAGGATATCAGTGTCACTGAGCAAAACTGACTGAATCATGGCAAGTAAATATGTATTATAGTATCCCATCAACATTTTTGTTTGATGGAAATCATGACACCACGCCAACCATTATCAGTAATCAAACCCCAGATCTTTATGGTCGTAACATTGTAAATGCTTGATCACACCATTATTAATCAATTAACTGCTGTTAGCACTACTGCTGCTCGTCATTGTAAAACAGCCACTACATCTGTCCACTAAATTTGCAGACAGAGTGAGGTTGTGCTTTTTAGGAATAAAACTCTGTGTTGTGTAATTCAATCTGTACCGTATGTCAAGTCTTCACTCTGTACAACCTTATCCATTATCCTGATCAATAGATGAAGCTGCTCCTGCACTTCACTCCTCTGTAGCTATAGAAACAGACATTCAAATCTGTTGTCTCACACACATACCGAGCGGGAGAAAGAATCTGAGTCAGCCCAAAGCAGTGTTGTTATGTAATACCGTCATGTCTACCTCCTCTTCCATGCCATGCTTTCTCTGTTTTGTGTTCAAGCTTCCATCTTCCCATTGGGCCTGTTAAGGGGTTCATGCTTATGTAATCTGCTTTATGTTTCGCTTCTCCAAAACAGCCAGGAAACTGCTGTGTGATGTTGCGGAGGGAGAGCCGAATGCTCGGTGCTTTGGGTGTGTGACAGAGAGAGAGATTGGAAATGCGGATGCAAAGTAAACAATTTAGCTGGTGCTCTTATCTAGCAAGAGCTAAAATCCCACATTTAAGGTTTTTTTTTTCCAGTTTACCATAGACATTATTTATTGACAGGATACATGTCACTAAATTGAAAAAACACACCTGGTATATATTGTGGCTGCAGTTTAGAAGAGCATACCATTATCCATAGGCTTAAGCTGTGTATTTTCCCATAATTTGCGTAAAACAAAGACTGTCATATACAGCACCACACATCTACAGCCACAGTGCAGCTGCAGTGAAGATACAGCCCCATCAAAATGCGGACATAGCTCATTTCTCATCGTTCCAAGTGAGTGAGTCCAGCTGAACGGAGTGAAGTAAGGATTTGGCGCTAAGTTGTAACATTAACTTAGCTGCTTGTTCGCCCACTTCCCTGCTGGGGTTGTACTCCTTGTGCCACAGCCGCTGGGGTTCATTCAATGACAACCTTTTGAATAATAGATGAAGGTTTTGGCTCAGCTGAGTAGGTTGTTGTGGCTTTTACACACAGAGAGAATAAGCTAGAGCAAAGACCTCTTGTATTATTGGGACTGAACGATTAGGGGAGTATATCCATATTCTAATTTCATGACAAATACTGCAGTTGTGATATGAAATACCAGATCCAGACTACATAACTGTAATTTTAAACTAATAATGATAAACCGCTATCAAGTGAGGTCTGATGGTAAAGAGTTTGACAACATATAAAGGATAAAGCTAGAAGATTTGTACATTAGCCTTTTTAAGCTAATGCTATCAAAGTGTAGCTTTAAGTTAGAGCTTATGTTATAAATGGATGATTCTGTTCTATAAAAACTGTACTCTAGCATGTGTATCCTTCTTATGAAATAGCTTACATGCTAACTGTCTAAAAAGCAATTCGCTCGATTGTTCTTTTTACTTACTGTTTTCATTTCTGTTTTTTCGGGATAACGCACAATGTTAACATCTTTTACAGCTGACAATATGTTTCCTTCAACAGTTGTAAATTCGCCTTCACATTGTTATTTATACACAGTGTTGAGCTCATGTAAAATGTATGAATGTTATTTTTGATATAAAAATAGATAGTTAAGCCCCGGGCCATCTTTGACCACAGAATTGGGGTTATCTTCGTTCATTTGCGTTTTTCAGTGTGTGCTATTTTAATAATGATTGTTGTAGTCAGTTTGACCCCAAATCAACCGTGCAGTCAGTATTTTGCATAGAAATAGAGGAATTATGGAAACGTGATTAACTGAGCTTAGGTACTCTTTTTGCATATCACTGGTTTAAAGTGAGCTGTAATCTGCCTCTGATACCTCAAAGAGCAGCTTTAACTCCATTATTCTTTCAGTGCCAAATATCGTACCATCTTCACGTGGGTGAAGCCCTGCAAATCCTTTGTTGTGCTTGATGTTAGAGGGTGTGTCATGTGTCTGAGTGTGTTTGTGTTCGGTGAGTCTGTGGGGACCTTCACCATGTCCTGAGGGGCTGGAGCTGTATGTGTGTGTGTGTGTGTGTGTGTCTGGTATGTTACTATGGACAGCAGTCATCCTGTAGGGCTATGGTAACCACCAACCCCTTCCTCTTTTGCCACCCTTGCGCCCTTCCCCTCAGCCAATAGGCACAGAGTAACACCACCGCCTCAGCCAATGGTGCGGCTGGCGTGTTTACATGCTCCCGGAAGGCAGGGTCCATGATTAAGCATTCAGGCTAGTCGAGCGAAAGAGAGGATGGGAGGGGAAAAAGAGGGGGAGACAGGAAAGGGAGATGAGGCCATTATGAGTTGAAAGGGCTGATGGATGCACTCGAGCAACGACCAGTCAGTGAGACAGACTCAGGTGAGCAAACACAAGAATCCATCATCCTGCAGGTAGACATTGCTCTATCCTATTGTGTGTACGCATGTGTATATGTTTCCGAGCATGTTTGTGTGTGAATCATTAAAGATTAATGGCCCCAGGAAGATTTGGCCTTCTAGTCTCAATAGGTCATTTTTCTGCTGGGGTCCAAAGTGGATGCTCACATTTAGCCTGGTTGTCTTTGACATTATAGAGAGAGATTATTAGAGAGAAGGTATAGAAACAACCAGGCAAGTAGAAGGGTTAATACATCTTAAAGAGATGGTATATGGGAGGTGGTGCGACTATATCAGGGGGGATAATCTGAGCGAAAAGGGTGTAATTTAGGTAAAGAGTAACTCATTGAAAAAAGCTATCAGAGGTAACAGAGAGATGCATGCCTTTTCCCTTTCTTTATAAATGTAAGGAACTTGACTGACAGTTGTGAAGTTTATTTGTTCATGTGTACCTATATAGGATGCTGGCATTATAACAGACTGACTTCCATGGTGAGGCGGCTCTTTTAAATCACTGTCCATTGTTTATTCACCACTTAACTGTGACCTTTTGTAGATGGACCAAACTCTAAATCAATGGAGTGACATCCACAAGGTCCCTCTCCAGTCTGTGTGTATGTGTGTGTGCGCGCGCATGCGTGCAATGTGCTGACACACTCGATGCCAGATGGCTTTGTGTCTTGAATGCACTCTCAGTTTATCAGGGATCATGCTGCATCCTCTCTTACTCTTATCTCTTCTGTCACTTTTTCCGACATCTCATTTAATAAAAATCTCTCAAAATAAATAAAGTATGTGTATATCAGGAAATGGGATGTTTGTTGACACACTAGACATTGTGTAGTTTTCACTGCTCAGCAGATACACAGCAGTATCAGTTGGCTAATGGTTGGTGAGCACAAGAGAACAGCAAAGTTTCACAACATGAGTCTGCAGAGAGGCCTGAACCTAATAAGATTTACAATATTTTCCTGAGACATATATTTCTATAGATTTTCTAATTTCCCATTATGCAGGTGTTTGACTCAACACCTGGACCATGGCCAACAAAGATACAGGGACAGAGGAGCTGCTGCAACGTGGGGTTATTCTCAGCTCTCACACTAAGTGTGAGAATTTAACATTGAGCAAAAGTGTAGTTCTATATTCAAAAAAGTTTGATTTGACAAGCTGGCACCAACACAGGTGAAAATCAGTGTCATCTGGCTTTGAAAAGAGCAACAGTTTGGCCCCAGAGGTTATTTATAACTTGAAAGTAAAAAGAAGCACATAAATGTCTGCCTTGGTATGGTGCAATCATGTGCAATAGTTTCACATTGGTGAAGTTTGATATGCAAAAGCTGATGCGACACACTGATGTGTATGAGCTGATTTCTATTTTAACATTTCAAAGTGATCACACTCACATAATTAATAGGATGTTGACTTATTCTCAGAATTACATGCCCAGCAGCTCTTTGTTGCAAGACACAATAAAACAGTTTGGCCCTTGTCATTGAGCCAACAAGTCTCTCTGATAACTGCCTTCATACTTTCCCCATAGACTGCTCAAATACATGATAAAATGTCCTTGTAAGAAGTGAGATCCAGCAGAAAGTTTCATGTATTCTCACTTGGAGTGCACTCCCACACACTGCCAGTTTTTATTTTCATGTCTCTTTTTGGCCTAATTAGTTTCCAGATGGATCTCTTCTTTGTCACAAACTTTCTCATCGATTTTGGCGCTCCCTTTGACTCCCCGAGGAGAGGGTCTCTCTTTGTGATATCAAAGACGGACTCTTTTCTGCCTTTCATTTATGGCAACTTTAATGGTGTTATTGTGATGAAACATGAACCTGACTGAGCAGCGCACCACTGCTCAGGGCATCCTCTTCTATCTAACACACCTAGCCTGTATCAAAGTCGCTGCCTCTAATCTGCATCATATTCTTCTAATTGGACTGGGGAGTGCAATAAATAGACACTACAATCACTGCCAGGGTTGCCCTGAGGGCTATCGACAGCCGCTCACATTTTAATAGCTTCACTCGTCGCAGCTCTTTTGTTTCACTGCACAGTTTGATACACTTTCCATTAGCAGATGCCCACGAACGAATGCAGAGGGTACTGGTGCACACTGAGGTGTAGATGCCCACACAGTCAAGCGGCTGTACAGTGCACTGCCGTTTAGAACGTGGGTGTGTGTTGGCAGTGAGCAGCTCTACAGTACATGTTTAGGATTGTTTTCCTTGTACAGCTTATAAAACACAGGGAAGCCGGTGCATGGTTTGGGGATAAAATATAATGAATTAGTTATGTAGATGTTTGTGTCTTTGTATGTCTGTGTGTGTGCGTGTGTACGCGTGTGCGCGTGCGTACGCGTGTGCGCGTGCGTGTGTGTGTGCGTGCATGCGTGCGCGCGCATAGGTGTGTCTGCACTTGAATGCGACCTCTTGTGTACATGTGTGCAGACAGACACTGCTCCAGGCCCCATGTCCACAGTGGCTATTCTAATCTGTGTAGGCAGTGGGTTGTATCCAACCAGTCCAAGCCTTGGGGATTTAAACCAGCTAATTACAATGTATAGTGGCTGGCTGCCATGGTAACATTGGTTGGTTGGGTCTGGGGGCTGTAGGGTGATGTGGGGGGTAACAGCAATTCATGTGCATGTGCCTCTGCAGCACAGGGGTCCTTATCTCTCGCTGCCTACAGGCATATGGCATGTGAAGATACGCAGCTGTAGTAGAATTGTCATTCATGTGAGTTCTAAAGAGATAATATTACCTTTTATCGGACCCTCCACTGGCAGGAGAGTGCTCTGTACGTGTGCTCACAGGTTGTGGAGTGGATAATGGGCACACATCTTCATTAGCATCAAATCGGTACATTTGAAGTGGAATTCACACACAATGTAAAACAGTACAAGTCTCATGTGTCTGCCTGTGTAAGATGTTTCGTGCTGTCAAGGTTTTGATTTTGGACTGGCGACTGTCCTGTCATCCTCCATTAAAGCACAATGCTCAGAAACAATCTCTTCCCTTTTTCCTCTCTGTCTGTGCCTCCTTTCTCTCTCCCCCAGCAACTAATGTGTGGGAGTCCTGCAGCTTATTGACCTTTTTAAAGTATTCTCAGCCTGTTTCCTGAGCACAGTGGTAAGCTGTATCCGAGGAGCCGACCCATTATCATCTTGATCAGGCTGGATGAGGAAAAAAGGGGTAACAAAGACCCGGCTTAGCTGGATGACTTACAGAGTTTCATAGCGCTGCTGGTCACAGCTCATGACACTGGCTTGGGTAGCACCATTATGCGTTACTATAACATCAAGTCGATAGCAGGTAGATCTTGTTGAAACTGACACACTGACATTTAACTGTGAATCATTTGGAACATTCTCAAGTAGTCGCATAATCTGTGGATTTTATCCTACAATAGAATGAAGTCAACATATTTCATTATTTCAACAATGAATGAATGTCTTTGGATGTGGGTTAGAATTACTAAAAGGGTAAAAATGTATTCTTTGGACTACACCTTTAATGTTTCTCAGAAGTCTTCTGATTTCTTTAAATAGAATTGTAAATTTCACTTGCAGACCGATCACAGTTGATGTTCTTGCACTTATCCGCTTTGTTGAAGGTGACCATGACACATTCACACCTCTCATTGCTACAGCATCCACACATCGACTCAGTTACCTGTATTTATTGCTTCTCCCACTTACCTGCCACATCCTGCATTCATGTGAAATTCATGCGGTTGGTTATTTTTAGAGCATTAAGCAGTAACAGCTCTCAGGTCGCACCCAGCAGTGCTCAAATCTGCATTATGTGCTGCATGTAGTGTATCAATCGTCACAGTAATCATGCTGCTTCAAGTGAAGTCTGTCAGTGATGAGGTCCTCATTAATTGAAGTTCTAATAAGTTTTTCATAGATCCTTAGAGACAGAGAGGAAATGAGAATAACTACAACACTTAATCCCTGCTGTTATTATTACTTTCATCATTAGTCAGTTGATCTTTGGTATATAAATTGTCAGAAGTTTGCAAAGAATCATCACAATTTCCTAGATCCCAAGGTGACTTCTTCAAATGGCTTCTTTTGGCCAACAAACAGTCCCAAACCGAAAGACCCTTCATATACTGTCATATATGACAACGAAAAGCAGCAAATCTTGACATTTATCAAACTGAAACCACAAATGTTTGACATGTTTCCCTTTTTAAAATAACAACAAAAATGATCGAATCGATGGTTAATTTTTCTTTTGATTGACTAATTGTTGCAGCTTTATAAGTTATTTAGTTTAGATTATTTTTGGGCGCCCCGAAGGTTGTTTTTTTCCCAGGAAATTTGCTCCAATAACAAAAGCTTTCATTTTTTTTCTCTTTTCATGTCAGAAAACTTTAAATGCCATTTTACTGCTTTTTCATTCCTTGTTTATAACGAAAAACTATGATGCTGCAAGACATGCTGCTTTTTTGATGGTGATGTTTTGTGGATTACAGTCTCTTGTGGTCTGCATTTAGTTTAGTTCGCACACACCACTACAACAGCTATGAAAACAACTACATTTGGAAACTTTGAAGTAGCCTTCTTAAATGTAAGGTTTTCCAACAGCCTCACCTGTTTTCTCCACAAACCCCCACGAAAACATCTACTCACTGTGCTGTGCAGTGAGCCATGCAAACAGACTTAAAAAGCTGATATTTTATTAAAACTCTACTTAGCTAAACAGATGTGTTTCAAACCTTCATGGTTTAGAGGCATGTCTTACACTTCCCCCTGAACTCAGACCCTTGACTGTTCCTTGTACATAACTGTGCCGTAGTCATCTGTTTTGCAACAAACAACTGTTAACAAAATGCTCCACCAACGCTTCAGTCATTTTTGCAGTTTTGCTGAGCTTCCTTGTCAAACAAAAATTCAAATTTAAGGCTCAAGTAACCGTCTGGATTGGAATATGTGACTCTCTAAACATCTGCTGTCTGTCTCTGTGTGCACATGTGGCCCACATGCATCACTACTTACATTTCTGCAAATTCAGTTGTTTGAGGAGCTCTGTATGCAGTGTGTGCCCAAGGTAGAGGGTGGGTGTCTCTGCATATTAAACAGTAGCTAAGCTGAATTGATCACAGTTGAGGTGCCTCCTGGGGGGAAGCAAAGAATGCAATCTGTCGCTCCACACCTGCCTTCTCTGGCCAGCGGCTGTTTGTCGTCAGCTGATGCGTTTACCTTTTGCTTTCTGGATGCGGGCAGAAATTGTAAGACGAAAAAGACCTGAGCACCTGATGAATCTTGGACCTGCTTCACAGAATAAGAGAATCCATTAAAAGCTAATGAAGCAGAGATTCTGGTGCAGAGCTTTCTTCTCTGTCTTAACAGCTTTAACTGCAGTTGCACCAGCTGGTGAATAATTTCTGAAAAATGTGGAATGTTTGAAAATTTCATATATGGCTCACCAAAGCTCCTCAGTTCATTTTATAGCTTTTAATTTGAAATATCTGCATAAAGTGGGAGTGAATTGGTTTCCAGTGATCCTATATAGCTGCTGGTTCTGTCCCCAGAGTCTCATGTCATGTTGCTGCCATTGAAATACTTTATGTTGATGAGTGGAGTAACAAGCCCGGGCTGTAAAGATGGACCTTCATAAAGGCGTTTAATTTCCCCAGCGTCACCTTCTGATTGATGACCGCAGGACAGGGAGGTGTAAAAGCCGTCAACACATGCACACATTGGCCTCACATCTGTCAAGCCGCTGATGTACTGTCACGGTGTCACGGCTCCACAGGGTCGAGAACAGAAAGCTACAGGAGGCAGCGCTCTGTCTTTTTCTTCTTTTTTTCCTCTCTCTGTCTTTTATCTGGTCTTTGGAGGATTAGTTCTGTTACGGTTGAGCTCACTTACGTCTTTTGAGAGCTGCACTGAAGATACTAGTCATACACACGCACGAACTTACAGTATTTATACAGTATAGACGTTTGATTAATAAACATGTACAGACATGTTGAGAGCTGCTAACACTCACTTTCTCCTTTAATTACCTCCCCAAAGATACTTAAAAGCGCACAGCGGCCCTAGCATGCGAACACACATCTCTGCTATAAAAACCAGTGCGTATGTTTGCGTGCTCAGTCACTGCAGCCATGTCCCCTATACAGAAGCAGTTTGCAGTTTGCTGCTTCTTGGTGCCCACTAAGTTTTAGCTGGCTGCAGGGCATGATGTAACCCCCCTCCTCCTTTTAGAAAAGAAAATGCTGAGCAAGGCAGCCTAGCTCCCTGATTGAATTCTCACACTGCAGCAGCAACTTTTCCCTCGCCTGACTTAATAGGTTTGCAACTTTGCACAGCAGGTCCAAGCTCCTATAGATGGACTAGGGAGAGCTGGGAAGGATGACTGTTTGCACCAGGAGATCCTATGGGAGCTATTTTCTTTTTTTATTGATTTATCCCTAGGATACTGAGCGTCTAGTCTCATTTTTGCTTTTTGCTCACACATTTTAATTGAAGTCCACTGGGTTAAGTGTTTGTTAAACCAGTGACATTTTGGTCACAAGGCAGCTTCTCTGATCCCTGGATCACTGCTACACCGAGGTTGCCAATATATTTGATACCAATCTGGATTTTCTTGAATCTTCTCAACATATTTCTGTACTTATATGTTCGTCCCTAATATGATGACGAAGATAGTATTTTGTCATTTTTTTATGTGCAAACACAAAAGTAAATTTTTTAAAAACCCATTTAAATATAGAGATGTAGTCATCCTTGCAAGATTTCTATAGCTGCTACAATTGGTGTATTTATCACCTGCTTGATCGACAGAAAATGCGGCCACTACTTGCATTATTGATCGATTGATTTCTTTAGCTCCGTGTCATTTCGCTTCTTATATTTGAGGATTAGCTGCATTTCTCTCATTTACATAATTGTTAACCTAAAATCTTTAGGTTTTGGATAATTGATTAATGGACATTTTTGACAATATATATATCTTACTGAGCAAATGATTAATCGATTATCAAGAAAATGTATGGCAGATTTTAAAGGTGTAAAATTTAGGTGGATTTTGGGGGCAGAAATTGAATAATATTTTGAATTTTGTTTTCATCAGTTCATAATAAAAAATGATAAAATAAGAATTGTAATGTTCTTGTTACCTCAGAATGAGCTTTTCGAATGGGGCCTCTTCAGCTGACTCTGCCATGTTGAACCACCATGTGTCTGCAATAGCCCAGAACTGACAAACCAAACTGTGGCTGTAGAGACGACCTCTCGTGTTTTCCCAGCCACCATAGTGGAGTGGAAGAGAGGGGTATTCAGGTGTTTGCTATATGCAACCTCACTGTTATATGTACCACTAAGTCCTACACACTGGACCCTTAATTGATAATTAGAGAGTCGCTGTCGCCTTGACAGTTTCACCAATACAATTACAGAAGGATTTTGAAAAATGACAGAGGACATTAGTGCTGACTCATCCTTCAGTTGTTACACCATAGACACAATGTGCTGCTGCTGTTGCTTTGTCGACACCCACACAGAATGCTTGCATACTGCTGTCACTGCCACTACAGTATGTATCAGAGTCGATTCAGAGGCAGGCGCAGAGAAATGAGTTATCTCGTCGTGCAGGTACAGCAGCTGTGCAGAGGGTGACTACATTTGCATACCGGCATATCTGCAGTGTTTTTGATGTTGCACGTAGCTGAATGGTTGGCAGTTGATATAAATTGTTCATGCTATTTTCTTCTCTGTTACATGTGTGTACACGCTTTTGTCGTTACCGTTTACCATTGTGTGTGTCCCTGTTGTTGTGTTTGTGCGTTTGTGTGATGGATGCCTCTGTCAGTCTCAAGTAAACCAGTGGACGTGTTGGCTGGGTGATGTATGCCTTAGCAGGTTTCTGTAGTCCCACTCACCCATCATATCAATGCCTATAACACTTTCCTCCCCTCAGACACACACACACACACACACACACACACACACACACACACACACACACACACACACAACCCACTTTTAAAAGAAACTCTTTTATGTCTGAGGTTATAGAAGCAGCCATTTTCGTCGACTCTGGCCTTGCTTCGACAGAAATTCACAGTGTAGTTAAACTGCTGGCACCCCCGCCATCACAGCTCCAAGCAAGGGTCTATCTGTGTGATATCACCCGGCAGAGGAGCTGCTACTCTGCTGCCCGGTGTGGGAGTGAGGAGGCGATGCAGCACAGGAGAGGTTGCTTTTTTTTTCTCTTTTTTTTTTGGTGCCTCGATCTAGTCATACTGTTTGTTTTTTATTACCTTCCTGGCGAGCGACCAACAGGAGGGTAATGGAAATGATTATAGGTTGTGTTCTATGTCTCAGTCTCCTAATGTCAGCAACTCACCCTTATGCCAGAACGGTTTTATCACGTAGCCTTACACATATCAGAGAAACCCACATTACTTAACTGCCTAAAAACATTCCCTTTTTTAGCTCCTTTGTCTTAGTTTACCTAATATGTATTTTAGTATGGATGATTGCCTCTGTTAACTGACAAGCAGCAGTAATTGGCACGCAGGCTGTGGTCACATGACAGGCGAACGAACAGACAAAAAGGAAAATGCAGTAATGTAAGCTATAATGCGCCTATAGATCTGCCATGTTCACGACGATGGATTTCTCCTTTTGTGCCAGGTTCATAATCAGTGTGCGCTTAGCTGCAATCCATATAATCCCTGCAGAGGTTTATTGTTTAGTATGGGAGGGATGAAGTGAATGAGGAAGTTTTAAACATCCAAGCAAACAGTATTCTTTCTCTGTGGAGCCCTCAGCTGGTTTTATGACTCTGGCTGTTTAATTTTAAAACTTTCTCTTGTCCTCGATTATAAATAGCGGTGCTCTTCCAGGAACATAGGCACCCCCCCCCCGACATGACCAAACAGCCTATTGGTAAGCAAAGAGTAAGCACTTGCATTAACCTGGCCAGTTGTCATGGCAACCTTTGTCCTTGCCATGGAAACGAGGGCCGGTTATCAAGAGTGACAGGTGGATTTAGAGCTGTCTATCAGGAGAGGTTAGCAGTGAGAGTGATGTGAGCTGACATAAGGTGGAGGTCAATGAGTGGGTGGCAGGGTAGCAGGGATGGGACTGCAGATTTAGATTTTGGATATGCTATGAAATTTGGACCATCTCTACTGCCACACTGCCACCACAGCAATTTTTTTGTTTTTTGGCCTTATTGACAGGACAGTTGAAGATATGACAGGAAACAGGTTGAGAGAGAGGGGGAGTGACATGCAGCAAAGGGACCCAGGCCGGGAGGCGAACCCGGGTCCGCTGCAGCGAGGACAAAGCCTCTGTACATGGGACGCCCAATCTACCCGGCTAAACAGCGCCCCGTCAAAGCAATTGTTATCAGGAGTAGGGCTGGTTGATATGGGCTAAATGAATTGGGATTAATGGGATTATTTTTAGGATGTTTGCGATACACAATATGTATCTTGATATTATGAAATCTCTTCAAAAGCACTTGCTAGGAGTGGGCAACGCAATCAAATATGATAATTTTGACGAAATACTTCAATACTGATGCGACATCACTTTACTCTAATGCAGTCTTTACAACCAGGAAAAGACAACATGTACACCATATCAAGATATAGCGGTATCCAAAATCTAAGATGATATATAGTTTCCTGTCCAGCTCCACTCAGGAGAACCTCTGGACTCTTTGCCTCAATGGTACCTATTGTTTCTCTGTAACCAGCTGTCAGTGGTGAAAATCACATCAGAGGGTATTTATATGTTGATGAAATGCACGTCATCATTGGTGTTTGAGTCCAATTACCGTGTCTAAACAGGAGCTCTCAGTGAGTGCTTTCACCTCCGACCTCTTGAAAGGATCACACAGGAGGTTTGCATGTTTTATATAGTTAACTATAATTTAGAGAATGATCAATATGTCAGTTGGTCGATTTACTTGGCTGATATAGGCCTATCACAGATAGAATATGTATACGTTGTCAGAACCACTTCTACCTCCGCCATCTTGTGCAATTATCCTGTGCAATAATACTGTTTTATTTTTTTACATATTCATATTCAAACACTGTATTTAAACACTGTATTTATTTATGCATCCAACCTTCAACAAGGCAATAATCTGACACTTTCAGTGTTTCCTTTAGGATTTTTTTCAGCAGCGGGGGCAGGCTCTCCGGGGAGCCGTGGCGGCGTAAACAAATGACACTTGACTGCAGATTTTACTTTTATGCCCAGCATAATCCCCCTTTTTATTGAATGGCTGGCATGGAAAATGGCTTTTTAAAGGCTGAATGTAAAAATAAAAAATAATAACAAAGAATACAATAAAATATATATTTTTTTAATCTAATTTAAATTTAATTTAATTTAGGGTCCCAGCCTGATAGCCAGTGCTTCCCTTTAGGTTTTTCTCCTCTACTCTCATCTCTCTCTCCTGCACCATCACTTTGCTCTCCTGCTCCTTCACTCGGCTCTCCCCTGCTGTACTATGCTCTCCTTCACTTTGTTCCACTGCTCCTCCCTGTCTAATGTTACTTGTCTTTTACGATTACATAAAACATTAACGTTAGATAATTTACACTCATATCACATCTGATTACAAGTGTGAACACAATTTTTTACCGAACCATCATCATTTGAGTCAGTAAAAGGCTAATGATACCTGACTAGCGTCATCTTCATCAGGTGTCTTTCTCTTCTTTGAGAAATATTTGAACAAGCTCATCTGAAAATGCATTCAGCAGTTACATCATAGCGTGTATATATTCGCTTAATGCTGTCAATTAGTTTACTCACGTTAGCGACACTGAGTTGAGTTGGCACCGGGCCCAATTAATTAAGCTACCGATATGTTACGTAACCTTAGCTGGCCATCAATATTTTGCGAATGTCTATTGAACTTATAAAATCTATAATAAGTTTTCTTAAGCTAATAAGTCTACTTTTTCTCCGGTGAGTCGTTGCCCTATTTTCAAGATGACACTCCTCTGATTCTCCGACCTGGTGCCTGGGTGCTTGACGTGATGTCACTTCCAAGGCCACGCTCTTGCGAGTAATTAACGTCTACTCCAAAGAGTAGATACAGAGCAAGATAGTTATCTAGTTTGCAGGACTCTGCTGTGAAGGTGGAGATATGATGCGGCGGTGGTGTATTTGCGACAATTAAAAAAAAAAGAAGAAAAATAAATGTGAAGGAGCGGCGGCTAGGATTTAGGAGTGGCGGGCCACACTGACTTTATGTAAATGTATATAATGCACATTTTTGACTCCTGTATATAATGCACATAACTTATAGTCCTTTCCATATTTTATCTTTTCTCTCTTATCTAAATCTTTTTTAGTATTTTTTGGTATTTTAAGTCTTGTCTAAACATCATGCAGAAATACACTCTTGAGGTAATTTAAGTTAATAAATTCCTGTTGCTGAAGCATTGTTTCAGTGCTCAGATTTTATTTTGGACAGTGCGTGTTTAATTAAGCTGTAAAATGAAGTGTTTGATAACCACATTCAATGGATCTTCGCATATAGTCTGTATATAAGAAGATTGGACAATATAACAGTACCAGATTTTTTTTATTTCCCGATTTCAGTATCTGCATTAGTTTAAAAAATCCTGCACTGATCAGACTTTACTACAGATGATTTATATTGGTCTCAAGAAGGGTTAGGGTTAGGGTTGATTATAAAAACCATATTGCAGGAAACATGCTTTATACAGTTGATGTGTCTAAGTGAATGTTTATCTTTTGTCAGTGTCACCTTGTTGCGAGGCAGTGTAGCTCAAGCAGAGAAAAGTTGAGAGGTTGATTTGGCTGCAGAAAAGTGTTGCATTCACATGCTGTGTTGTCTAAAAATCAAACCTGGAAGACAGGTGATAACCAAACTGGATACAAATTTTAATTTGATGTATTTGCATTTCCATCAATGGGCTTTATTGTTCAGCAGCTGACAGGCAAATGTCACACTTCAGAGCCTCCTTGAATGCATCATGGAAGGGTTCTTTAGGATGTCATATGGACATAAATGCCCTCAGAGATTGAGGAACTCGATAATTTATATATTTAATGCACAGGCATTAGTATTATTGCTCTGTTCTGAGGGGAGGACATTGGCAGCATTTTGGCGTTTTCATCATCTTTCTGATTTGTTCCTTTGCTTTCACTTTGATCCCTTTGTAATAAATTTTCCTTCAGCACATGTGGAAGTAGTTGCTCTAAAACTGCTGAGGTAGTTCTCTACTCACAAGACAGAATTAAACACTTAATGTTTACACTCTGTCGCATAGACTGCAGTCGCTAAAGTGAGCAATGCGGAGCCGAGTGCTGAAGAGTTTTCCACTGGTGCAACCATTCCTTATGATCTAGAGCCTCCATTATTTAACCCCATCAATCCACACCAGAGCCTGTATGAGTAACTGTGTAGAGCATGTATCTGTGGTGTGAGTGACACAGTGAGAGTGTTTGTTTCCTCATGGGCTGCACTAACTTCCCGGATGGATGGATGGATGGATGGATGGATGGATGGATGGATGGATGGATGGATAGATGGATAGTTAACTTTATTCATCCCCAAGGGGAAATCAGGTAACCTGTTAGGTGAAATTATGTGCAGTGCAAAGGAGGTCCATAGAAAAACGTAAGAAAGAAACATGAAATGCATGATACAGGACCAGGATGCTGCATTTGGTTTAAAAAGTAGAAAGCAGGAAAAATCAACACTGATAATGCGGTTTGAATTTCTGGATCTTTATCCCTTGCGTAACTCTCATTTGGAGATGATGCAGTGAAACAAGTTTTATAACATGACCTTTTCAGTATAGTTAAACGTTTGTGGAAATGTCAGGTCTTGGAGTCAATCCCTCAAAAAGCATCTCTTTTTTTCTGTATTTAAGAGTGTATTTAATGCAGCTAATCAAAATATGTTTTGACTTGGTAGTAGAATGACAAATGAGAACTGGACATCTGATATGAAATCACTAAATCATGTTCTAAGGCAGATATTAAAAGTGTCCATGTCCAAGGATATGTTTTACCCTGAGGAGAGATGACATTAGAAGGATCAGGGTTGTCAGTCATAATTTTATGAGTGGAGGCAGTTTCGTTCACATTCAAAACTAAAATGTCTCTGCTAAAATGACATCAGTCAGAAGGTTTTAGTTGCTGTTCTAAGGTTACTGCAGTAAAGTGGGAAAACAAGTCGTGAGGCTTTCATAATCTATTGTTAGCACTTACGCACATGCAGCACTGAACATCTACAATTGGTTCCATCCAACCACAACATGAAATCTCTGTGTTAATCAAAGTTTTGTTCTGTTCTTTAAAGCTGTCTACAGGCAGTCCTGCGCTGTCAGCACATGCAGGATATTAGCAATGTACAACCAGTTTTATCTTACTCATCACTCTGTGGTCTCCACATGTGTTTCTCCAACCTCTCAGTTCAGGTAATTGTGCAGTAATGACCATCAGTGCTAGTAAAGCATTTTAGCAGCACTGAAGAAACATGTTCTTAGTGTTTGCGCATTGGCGGCTCTTAGCTATCTGTATGTAAGACTTTTTCTGTACATTACATCGTCATCCTGACTTTGAAGCTATGTACTCAGGTAAATCGCTTATTTGCCCCAACCAATTGGCTGAAACACCTAATTCTCTTTCTAATTGTTGCAACATTTCTAACATTAACTAGTTTTTCATCCTCATTAAGCACACATTTTAACTGAGTTTTCAGAAAACCTGCAAAAGAAAATGCAGTGCATTTCCATTTGTGCTGCAGGATATGATAACATTTTATAATTTACGCACAGTGAGAATAATCATTCAAGTATCACAATTTTAGTTTTCTCTGAAAAAATCATGATGATATGACATTTGCAGGAGTCTGTACCAAACAAACTTGTTTTCTAAGTACTCTACTTTTCTACAGTACTACAGCAATCCTGTTTCCAGCTTCCACTTTTTGGATAATGCACTTGGCCATATTGTGATTTTGATAATATTTATTTCATATATTGTGCAGTCCTAGTTTCCATATACCACCACTTAGCTATTGTTATAAGTTAAGCCCTTTTAGATAAGCAGAAATTCTCCACTCGGGTGCTATCGACACATAACTGAAGAAGGCGATGCGCTGATATGACACAAGAGTGCCCGTCAAACCTCAAACTGTGGAAAATTATGTGTAAATAGTGAATGAATTAGGAAAGTTTTGTTAGGTTCATCCAGCTATTTTACAGCAAATAGGGACAATTATCATGACTAACCATAATTATCCCAGTCAGCTCAAATATTCAAGACCAGGTGATTATTTATCAATTGTAACATACAAATCTGTCTGGGGAAGGGCCACCACTGGGGCCCATGATGGTCAACTTCATGTCTTTGTGTCCCACATGGAACCCTTGTATGTCAACTCAGTATGACCTTTTAATTATTTACAAGGAAAATCTTTAAAAGTATATTACTACAAGTTCAAAGTTGACAACTGAATCTATACTGCAGGTCTCTAGTAAAACTGACAGTCACATTTCTAAAATAGAGATGGTATACGATAGAAATATTTGAATTGATTGGCTTCAGAGCTGATTGTGTGTGTCTAGACAGACTTTGTGCTGTGTTTGGCTGGCAATGCATGTCTCTTTTCAATGGACAGTGTTCACATTTACAAATGAGTTGCAGATTGTATGATAAACCTGGTTCCCCATTTGATAAGAGCCAGTGGGGCCTGGGAAAAAACTAACAACAGTACGTATATAAATAATCCTGTGAAAGTTAATCATCACTTCTAATCATCACTGCGCTATGTTTGTTGGACTCAGGAGATTGCTGTGTTGGCCTGCAGCAATGTAATTCGAATCATTTACAAATGTAGAAACAGTTTTTGTTGGTTCCACCTGGGATCGTCTTAACAGATATGCACATGGACCCACACTATTGATTTTTATGGCTACGTGACCCGTAAACCATAACAGGGAAGAACTTTATCGGCTAGCAGGGAAGTGACGTGACAATTTCAAGAGGACACAGACACACGTTGATAAACTCAAGGCATTTTATAGCTTCCATACAGTAACCGCTCTTTTTGTGCGTATGAGTTGTTTCCTCCCCCGCTGTGGGTGTTTTTGAATACAGCATTGTTGCCTTAATTTGAATGAGTGCTGTCTGAAAGGTTCGTAACAGTGGTAGTATTCAACAGTGAGAGCAGCTCCAAACCAGCTCTCTCATTTTAGATGAGTCAGCCTCTCAGTTTGTGTTGTTGAATTTTTGAGTGGAAGAAATGGAACCAGTGGGACTTAAGTAGTGACATAATATTTGCCCGACTGCCTTGGTGACACAGATGCCTGCCAGCGAAGGTGTTTAGGTCAAACAACACTCACGCAGACACCAACGCACTCATGGCTTTCTTCTTTGAGGCCGCGTGTGTCCTTCGCTCTCTCCTCTCCAGCAATGGTAAGTCTGGTCTGGTCACCTCGTGTTTGATCGTGTAGTTTCTCTGGTGTGTAGATGTGTGTGTGGCTGAGTGTGTGTGACAGGTTCACTTCACTGCGGAGATGTTCAAGAGCGGGGCCCGTATTGATTTGTCAATTAGGTCTTTCTCCTCAGCAAGTCAGTCCTTTTACCTGACGTTGTCTCCTGTTTAATCGCATGTCATGTTGAGTGTGTCCCTGAGTTAACCCTGTAAAATATATGTGTGTGTTTGGGGACTGCTCTATTGAACAGTAATAACAGGTTTGGGCTAATGACTCCTCTCCACAGAGAAATTCCGGCACAGCATTGATTTTTCTGTTTGTCACGCACAGGGATTGTCAGGGCGCATTAGCTGACTGAGGCAGCCTACATTTCAGCCTGTCAGGGTGTTTGCAGATAAACATGTGCACGTGCAGACTCCTGTGTCATTGGCCCGTGCACATGTGAGCTTTTTAACTGACTAAATAAATCACTAAACTGGTCAGACTACTGCCCCGGTGCAACTGACTGAAACATTTAAAACATGCACAGAGCCACACTGCTTTTAGCTTCAGCAGCTGGTTTCACACGATTGGATATAGACTCAGCAAACACTCACAGTTTCTTACACTTTGCTTCGTGATCTCATCTTTTGGTTAAAAAAACTGCCTGTGTAAAATCTGTGGGTCTGCATAATTAATCTGTAACTTTAGTTTCTGCCATAAATAATGACACAATGATGTCACAATGTATGGATTGAATTTCAATTACAATGTCGACTCTAGTTAAAGATGATAAGTATGTGGTTATGTGCCATTTAAGTTTGTTTGTTGTATGTTCTACAGTGCAGATGTTGTTGATTCAGACATGGAAATTCTTTATTAAAGGCTTTAGAGATATTTTGTTTTTAGCAGCATGGCTCTTGGGATTGCAATTGGTTGGTCAGTTGGTCAGTCTGCCACTTTTTTTATTTGATTGTAACATAATTTGCTACAGATATTTAAGTTCCTTGAGGAGAAATCGTTATGATTTTGTTGACCCTTCTATGAATCAGATCAAAGTTATCTCATCAGGATATTTCACTTTCAATTTTGTGAAATATCATGACATTGATTTGGATTGATTGGCTTTGTAATATCTATACAATGAGTAGATGGATTGTAGGGGTGTGCCAAAATATAGATACTACGATATATCGCGATATTTCGTCTTGAGGTACGTTATCGATACACTGGTGCCAAATATTGATATTTAGAAATGTAAAAAAAAAATATATATTTTTTTTTTCAGTGCAGTCAATAAATTCTGAATTTCTTCAGTGACACAGATATCGTGATGTATCGTGGATGAAATTTCTTGCAATATATCGATTATCGCAGAATCGCTGTATCGTGATATTATAGTTATCGTGGGCAAAATATCGTGATAGTATCGTATCGCGAGGTACCTGGTGATACCCAGCCCTAATGGATTGCCCTGAAATTTGTCACAGGCATCCATGATGCCCAGTGGAGGAATTGATGAAATGTAAATCCCCTTGCATTTCATCCGATGCTGTTATCTTGTCAAGTTTTCTGTTTGTGTTTTCATGGTTCTTTTGCAGGTTAACCATTCACATCAGGCCATCAGCCTCAGCTGTATGTTGAGTTTAGTGCTACAATTATAAGAAAATGCTAGTCTGTTAACACGCTGAACTCAAGTGGTGAAAATGGCAAATTATGCCTGCTAAACATTAACATGGTAGTATTATTACTGTCACCATTTTGGCATGGTTTGAGCAAAGCATCCGTTTTCATGGCTGTGCTCAGCAGAGAATATGAAGTAGCCCTTGTTCTATTTAAAAAGATAAGCTAAGTTAGGAACACTGTCTTTTGTGTCCATAATTCTAATGGCTGTCCTCTTCTTGCTTAACTTTACAGCTTTGATTTCCAATAGATTACCAACTTTTCAGATTCACAGTCTGGCTTAACTTCTTCAATTTCTGATGTTTAAACAATAAGCTAGTTGACCTGCCCTTATTCCATTTCCTCTTCTTCTGTATTGTCTGATTGCTTGTAGTGTACATGTAAAACCCCATCAAATCTACAATAGTGCACTGCTCTTTTCCTCTATACTGTAAACCTATCTACCAACTTCCTGCTCTGAAGAATTATGTGTTCACTCTGTGTGTATCTGTGCAGCCCCTTTTCAGTGTTTACAGTAATTCCCCCACAGAAATGCACCTCCCACAATTAAACATTAATGAAGAAATCAACCAGTAGATGTGTTGAGCCTGCTGCTCCGGTGCTTTTAATAACATAAATGCTGCCATAAAACTCAATGAGTAATGATTTCCTCTTGAAGGTTATGTTTTTGCCTGGACAGTCTTTCAGTTTGAAATGGATGCCTATGCCTCGGTCTTATGCTTCATTTGAACCAGCAAATAACCATTAAGTCTGTTTTATTTTTTTTTAAGTAGATGTTATTGTTTACCACAAAGTAATTAATGAATCAGTGTATGTCCGGTTTACCTCATATTGCCAATGTCCACCTACTCAAGCCAGTTTAATGAATGTAGTTTTCATTTATTACAAAATTAACGCACAGTTTCAATTAACTAAAATGTGCATATGCTTTAACTGTCATTCAGGGGATAAACAGGTTTTGTCACACTGCTGGTTTCTATTTTGGGGCCTGGCAGGGTTGACAGATCAGACATAAATACCTTAAAGATATCACCTCCGCATACTACCACCACCAGCGTATGATGCCTTTTCTGCTAACTATATTGCACCACATACGGCTGTAATTATTTCTGTCTCTCTGATCTCCCACTGTTGTGGTTTTTGGTCTGATTTTGCCACTGTGGGCCGAACAGCAGCAGCAGCCGCCAGCCAGGTGAAACGGACTTCTTCACAAATGCCCTTTTCTTTTTGTCTCTGCTCCTCTCTCTCTCTCTTTGTATCCCTGCCTTGAATTAATATGGCTAATCAGACATAATGAGCAGAAATAATGACCACTTACACACCAAATTGCACGCAGAGATTCATTCAAACACAAAGTGAATCTAATGATTCATTAACAGATTTACACACAATGCATACAGAGCTGACATTAAAATACGGAAATGCATGAAAGCTCTGTAACTGTAAGTAAGCCAAATGCACACAGTGTGCACACAGCTGAGAGCTGAGGGTATATTCAGGCCTATTTGCTCTGCTTTGTCTTCACTCATCTGACTCTGTAATTGACTGTAATTCTGAATGATTTTGCCTATTGATGTTGGTGCAAAAAGATTAATAAAAAATTATTGGTTAAAGAGTGAACAGACATTGGTGCTTGTCTAGACCTACGTGCTGACAATGGTAAATATAGATATAGGTAAATATCTTGCATAACCAGAGCAGTTGTCTGTTTTTCCCTCGTGCTCACGTACAGTCACACTACTTTAGCAGATTGGGACAAACTAGCCTGTCAGGAGGCCAGAAGGTGTACAGAACAGTCACAGAGAAAACAGATGGAAGAAAGAGACGCAACTACACTTTTGCATATTGGAAGTACGGACTCACTCTATGGCATGATCGCAGCACAGTTGGCGTGGGACAAACGACCGTATCTCAGTGTTTTTAACCCTGTCCTCACCTTTATGTCTCATGTTCTACCCCAGTCATTTCACAGAGCTTTGGCATGCTGTCACTGTTTTTTCTACATGCTTCACTAAGCCAGCTCAGACCCAAATGCACCATTTGTCAGCTATTTGCCTAGCAGCTACGAATAAACCATATGGTCACTGTGACTCCCCATGGTCCACATACATACTCTCATGCAACTAACAGATGGAGGGAGTTTTTTGATTGGCAGGTGGGTGGTCCAGTGATTGTGGGTTATTGTGCGTGTCAGAAGGTGACATACGGCTGTGTGTGTGTGTGTGTCGGCCACTCAAGGCACCCATCAACATTAGTGTGATGGTGTATGTCCTCCCTGTGGGGATTGACCCCTGCTTTTATTTCCCAATTAGTTCTCACTTGTGGCTCGAAAGAGTTGTTTGATATTCTTACACGCACGAGCATACAAGAACACCTTTCTTGAGCCCATGTTTCTCTGTGCTTATGAAGGTTGAGCTCAGTGTAGGTTATACGCTCACCGGCACACTCCCACATAATTTGCTTTTGAAACGTTTGGTTCTGCTTTTACAGCAGCCCACTGCTCTGTGCCTTTTTGTAATAGTTACATAAGCTCTGGTGCATGCACTTCTCCTATCCTTGTTCATCAAAGAGATGCACTGTACTGTATCAGGTGTATAAACAGGATTTTTATGTGATCAGCGTGAAAGTTGACTTCCTGGATAATCTATATTCACTGTATAAGCATCTTTGCTTTTTTGTTTACACTATTTTCTTATTTGCAGTAAAGAAAATCCTCCCTTTTTTTAATAATATTTATGTCTTATAGCGTTATTATCATCATGCTTGTCCATAAGAGCTGCAACAATTAATTGATTTCAATTTATCGTTACCTATTGAATTAATTATTGTTAACCATTTTTATAATCCGTTAATGGGTTTCAGTAATTTCCTTTTAAAGGCTTTATTCTCTGATTTCTTAAATGTGAATATTTTCTGGTTTATTTACTTCTCTTTGACAGTAAACTTATTGTCTTTGGGTTTTTGACAAGATAAAACATTTGACTACGTCATCTTGGGGATTTTAAGATTATCAGCTTGATCGACAAGCTTAAATACACGTGTCCTCTCTAGGACATCACATATAAGGGGTAACAACCAAGCATGGCTCATGTTTGACACAGGCTTTTTTTATGCCTTTTGTTATTCCACTGTTTTCTTTTTTCTTACTTAATCTTTTCAACATTGAGATACAGTTACACAGTACAACAAACAGACAGCTGGTCACCTGTGTGATGATGCAAGCATTATGCTGATCAATATACATAAAAGGTCATATGATAAAGGTTCAGTGATCATCTTGTGCAGTCACGTACACAAGTCATTTTTCCCAGTATTGCAGGAATTTATCAGTCTGTAAATTTAGCAAAAAAGTTATTCTCTCAACCCCTTGAACTGCAATAGCAATATCTAGCCAGTAGGGCTGCACAAAAAATCGTTAAAAATCGCGATCTCGATTCACACATACACGTGATCTCATTTCTACACACAGCGATTCTGAAGCATTTTATATCTCGAGCCGAATCACAAACAAATGCTCCTATTTTCCTCCCGGATTTTTTGAAGCGCCCCCAAACGCAGCACGGCCGCTGCCTCCTCCCTCAACCTGTGGTAAAGCGTATTTACAACACGTGATTCAGTGGAGGGAGCCCGCCTGCAGTTGAGTGTTTGGAAGGAGTGTGAGAAGCCGTTTTTAGACGGGGCAGCAAGCCGCCAATCTGCCCGTCCTATTGACGACTAGGTCCGCGGTTTTAGACAGAGGGCGGCAAATTGGGGTCTGTTTTGGTCCGCCGATTTGCTGCCTCGGACGGTACACTTATTTCCGCCTCGACTGCTAGCTTGTTGTTGTAGCGAAAAAAAGCCCCCCGCTAAGAACCCAGTTCTAAACTCCAATGGGGTGCAATGCAAAGCTCTTATTTTGAAGACAAATTCGTTGTCAACTGTTCGCAGCCCAACTTCGGGCTTCACGTCACGTCACATGTTTACGCCTACCTCTGAGGCGGTTTTTGGAAAAGGAAGAATATTATGCCTCCGTTTTAGAAAGCCGATCACAGCAGCTATCTCATATCACCTAGCCAAAGCTACGGCCCCAATAAACACTGTACAACATGAGGTATTAGAGGATGTTCTCTCATCTTGGAGACAATTTTTTTTTTTTTTTACTTTTGTAAAAATAATTTCTCATCCAATGATGGAACTAACAAAACAAAAAAAAAACCATTGTAGTATGCCTCTTCCATACTACAATGTTTTTTTTGTTTTGTTCAAGTTCATCAGTGCAATAAACATTTTGTGAAAAAAATCGTGCCAGAGAATCGTGATCTCAATTCTAAGCAAAAAAAATCGTGATTCACATTTTTTCCAGAATCGTGCAGCCCTACTATCCAGTCAGTCTTTATTGGAGACTAGGTAGATATGTATTTGTCTTGCGCTAATAAACAAGCTGCAATGTTTCTCAAATACATTGTGGGAAAAGAGCAAGAGCTCCAGAGCAGTTGTCTGTTTTTCCCTCATGAGGTACACTCACACTACTTCAGCAGATTGGGACAAACTAGCCTGTCAGGAGGCCAGAAGGTGTACAGAACAGTCACAGAGAAAACAGATGGAAGAGAGAGATAGAAAAACAAATACACGCAACCACACTTTTGCATATTGAAAGTGCGGACTCACTCTATGGCATGATCACAGCACAGTTGGCATGGGACAAACGACCGTATCTCAGTGTTTTTAACCCCGTCCTCACCTAATGTCTCATGTTGTTCCCCAGTCATCTCACAGAGCTTCAGCACGCTGTCACTGTTTTTTCAGTATGTAAATTTAGCAAAAAAGTTATTCTCTCAACCCCTTGAATTGCAATAGCAATATCTATCAAGTCAGTCTTTGTTGGAGACTTGGCTTGTAACCATTTCCATGTTACAGCTTTCTTGCTTGTGGGAAAAGAGCAAGAGCTCGTTATTCTACCGTTTTCTTCACCAGCATTCCTTTGAAGGCAGTAGTTGATTCAAAGTCAGCGTTGTTCCCTTCCACCGGAGCTGTCACTGTTACTCAGGCCCTAACACCAGCGTTGTCACTGGACATGAATAGTGACCTCAATACCGACTCTGAACCTTATATATATATAACTTATAGAAGACTTTGATGCAGCAGAAACAAATGAAATTTAGAGTATGAAAGTTACATGTGAAATCTGCTGCCATGCTAGATTAAGGTTGTATTTGCCATTTTTTCAGCCACTGAGCTTTACACAACGTGCTTCAACAATCCACATGTCCTCTGCCTGTAAACTCTTTGTGTTTCTGTGCATAGCACCTTCAATCATCAAAATATTTTTCCCCTCCTGGTTTATGTTATTATATGTTTAATCTTAACATAGTTTACAGAATAAGTGGTGGGCAAAAAGAGAGTTCAGTGCCTGAAAACAGCATTGAGGAAGTATTTCACTGGAGCCCAGCAAATGGCCTTGTTCTCTTTGGTGAAATGCTAATCAGCATCCCTCTTTTTCTCTTCATCTCTCCCTCCCGCTCTGTCTCTGTCCTCCAGACTTTAACTACAACACAGATGGCTACGAGGGGGACGGAACGGAGGACGGCAAGTCTCAGGACGGCTCAGAGACGCTGCCCTATATAGATGAATCGCCCACCATGTCGCCCCAGCTGTGCGCGCCCCAAGGGCCAGACGGAGAAGCGGTCTCCCCCACGCCACCAGAGGGCCTTCCGCCAGGGGTAAGAGTGTGCGCACACACACACACTCATAGAGATAGAGAGAGGGGCTGTTGCACATAAATCACAGGCTGGATTTTTGAGATTACATGCTACATGACTGGCTCAGGTGCAGTTCTCCTCCAGGCAAGCTACTGAGGTAAAATATGTAGGAACCTAAAAGGCATGAAGGTTGATTTCTATGCAGGTTGTAGGTTTTATAAACTTAACTTGTGTTTTAGTGAAGACCCCTTCAGATTTTCAATAAGAACAGAGACAATGTACCTGGCTGTGAATGTGAGAGCAGCTTTCTAGTGTCAAACTCTGCATACATCATTCTACTCAGGGACGCTCAGACATTCAACTTTAGGAACGTGAGTAAATACACATGTGGTACTTTAACAGTATCTTTTTCTCAGGTATATTTAAGTTATTTGACAGAATTCCTACACTAGAGCTCAACACTGATATGAGATCTCAACAGTCATTTTTGCAAAATCACATGATGAAGTTTCATTTAAAGGATAGGTTCACATTTTTCCAAGTCAAGCTTAATACATTACTCACAAGCCTGTATATACGGTAAAAGAGTTATTGGTGGCTAGCCTCCTGCCCATATTGGCTGTGACAAGATTAAATTAAATTAAGTGTTTGACAAAATCCACAGTTATCCTTCTGTTTAAAAATGCACTCTAAATTTCAGCTAACATGAAGCTTTAGCATTATGAGTTAGTCTGATTAATTGGCTCAAAATGAGTGTTCATTGTATGATATCCCTTGTTTGTGTACATCCTTGGACAGTGTTTTTCTTTTCTTTTTTTTTTTTTTTTGCTGAGCTGTAGTCTAGTGATAGTAACACAAAGAGGGAATTTCATACTCAAAAAATTAGGATTTTCTACCGAAGGGAGAATTACAAGAAGCAGTAAATATTTCAGTATAAATTTTGTGCATGTTGTATTATTGCGACAAAAAGAAAAACACCTTGTTCTTCAATGTAGCATCCAGAAAAGCCTTCAAAGTACTCCCAGCTCAACTATTATATCATTGACAACTGCAACAAAAACTCACAGGTGACTGAATGTTCCATATTATTATTAGAATTTACTCATAATGTCTCAACTCAAAGATTTAGAAATATCATGAAGACAGTTAAAATGTGTTAAGCACATTCAAATGTTTTACACTATGAACAGCCTGACATCCTGTAAAGAGTGTAATACACTTAAAGCAGATCCGTCATCAGCCAGAATTTTTCCTTGTTATTAGCAGTAGCAGCTCCACCTGAGATGATTTCACTTCAGGCTCTATCTGCGATGACAGTCTTTTGGTCTTTTCTGGACAGCTGCCAGATTATGACCTAGTGTAATTGTTAGTGATTAGCTAAAATAGCTGGACTCCCTGCAGCACACCGCAGGTGGCACATTCATAGCAGCAGGAAATGACCGCTGACCCACATGGGGTTTAACGTCACCATCACCGATCTGCCAGTTTGTGCTTGAATGCAGAACACATTCCAGGCCTGTTTATCCAAAACATTGGAGTTGTTTTAAACATTTTTAAAGTGGTCATTGCAGTGATCACTTGTACTTCAGTGTGTTTTGGTGGTCATAAAATTCACTGGGCCATTGTCTTTTATATGAATTTCTGGTAGGGAGTAGCAATATATGGCTCATATAACAATGCACAATGTTTACTAAATGTTTCTGTCTGCATATTTCCTTGTGATCTTTTATGTCAGTAGGTAAGGAATTTCAGATCTCTTTTCATGACTCGCGGGTGTGTGTGTGTATGTGTTTGTATGAATGTGTGAGTGGGTGCAGCTCATCAGCAGCCCGGGGAGGCTCAGTGGGAGTCATGTTGACTATGACCTGAACCTCCCCTCCAACACGCACACTCTGACACACATAGCCACACAGAAAAAGAGGGCTAACAGGCTTTCACAAGCTGCTTTGACATGCCGCATGGAAAAAAGCATGAATGAAAACTACAGCAGTCATGATTGGTTGGCTCAGACTTTTGTTTAGAGGGATGTACTTTGTTTCTCAATATACACCCAACAGGAATATAGAATCTACCCCTCATTCGCTCCGTTTGGCCTTAAAATCTGCCCGCTCTCTCCCATTGGCCCTTTTTAAAATCTCTATTCCAAGCAGCTGTTTTATCATCATATTACAAATACGCTGTGGCCTTGATCATTGACCTTATAATAGCTTTGACATGTGAATCATTTTATTGTTGTGCTGCATTCTTTGAGTCGCTTTGTTAGGGGTCAGCTCATGAAAAATGAAAGTGTGTCTCCATCTGGTGGCTAATTGGGGTAAGAACAGATGAGACAGGACATTTTCCCATAAAGAAACATTTAAAGTGTACTGTTTTTTTTAAAATAAATAGTTAATAATTAACTTTAATGATTAACAATGATGGAGTAACTACTATTAACCACTTTAACCTCACATATTTTTTATCAGAGCAGAGACATTTTATTTATTTATTTATTTTATTTAATTTTTTTTCAAGATTTTTTCTGGCATAGACACCTTTATTAAGCAGTAGACAGATAGGCAATATGGGAGAGAGAGGGGGATGTGACATGCAGCAAAGGACTGCCGGCCGGAATCAAACCGGGGTCGGCTGCGTATGTGGCATGCGCTCTAACCACTCGACCACCTGCGCGCCCGCAGAGACATTTTAAAACACTTTAATCCTTCCACCTTTAAGAAGCCATGATATAAATAACATCACATGAGGCAAAATATAGCACTAGATCATGAAGACACACTGTTTACATGTCTCTTGACCCCCACACCTTGGTAACAGATTGAGTCAGAGCAGTTCATATAGGCGGTTGGTTTGATCCTGCGAGGGATCGTTTGGACTCTAAAGGTCTTTCCACTGTAGTCGTCCTCTCCTCACCGCCTTGTGAAGTCGGCCTTTCTTTCCGCTGAGCTTGCACTGGCCTCTCATCCACTGACACAAGAGAGCCAGCGCCGACACCTCCCTGCCAAAATGCAGCCGTTCAGCATGACGAGCCTTCAGTTTGGACTATTTTGGTGATAAGTCTTAGTTTATATTTATATTTTGGGAATGCTCTAAAACTGTAGTTTCTGTATATCTGAGGAGGCCAGAGGTTTCTCTGTTTCTCCCTCCTTTAAAAGGTTTTCCTTAGTCAAATGGATGTCTAAGGATAGAGGGTGTTGCATGTCAAGATTTCAAGCGCACAAATGTAATTGACTTCACTAGTTTTATGCTTTTGTTTTCTTCCACTTTTTTTGGTCCTCCTTCTCATATTTATTCTTTTTCCATTCTGAGGTCATTTTCTTTCCCTTGTCCTCTTATTTATATGGTCCTTTCGCTGCCCATGTTAATGGCTTGTAATGGTGGTGACCTAGAAAGACGAGCCACAAGCATAAATTTGACTATTATTTATTTTCCCAATAGTCTTCCAGGTCCTTGGCTTGTAAAATAGGTCTGACCTATAAAGTAGAGGCCAGGCGGTTAGCATCCCCGAAAAAACGCGTTGATTTTGCCAGATTAGTCCGCAGACATGGCAGCAAAGACGAGGTGTTGGGCATTTCTGAAATCTTCAGCCAGAGGGGAGAAAAGTATAGAGGGTGGTTGATAGTGTGGCAGTGGGTGTCATTTCCTGTAAAGTGGCAACCAGGGGTCAGGAGCGGGCTGAGAGGTCATGGTGAGGGAACTGTTTTTCATTAACAAAAACGCAAACTTAGAGTAGAATCGTGTCATTCACATTTTCAGTTTCATTTCCCCTCTAGTATCTAGAGTTATTGATTTTCCCAGCATATTGTCTTGGAGCACACGTGGCTTATTTCACTTTTTTTTTTTTTAATACTTTAACCACATGTTCTGCCTTCGCTAAACGGCTGCTACCAAGTGAACTATGTGACCTGTAATTAGAATCAGCCGCACTGGCAGCACATTAGCTGGTCTCGGCTCCACATCCAAGGCCATCAGCAGATCAATAAAGAGACAATGGCCAGGAGACAGGACAGGCGAGAGAGAGATGAACTCTGTAACACTCAGTAATGCGTGAAAGAGAGAAGCTGTGTGTTTCGAGGAAGTGGCTTTTGCCTGAAGATACGGAAGACAGAAATGAAGAGAGTGAAGCAAACGACTCTCCCAGTGAGGCATACACGAACGGCCCATGTAGCCATCAAGGAAGTGGCTGGATAGCGTTTGTTGTGAGGGGAGGGGTGGATGTGGAGGGAGGGCAGACCTCATCGACCGAGGTGGAACAGTGGCGCACACACACACACACACACAAACACACACAGAGTACACACACTCACACCAGGAAGCCCAGCAGAGGAAGGGGGTGGGGTTGTGTAGGCGGGGTCCTCTCTTCTTTCTCTCTCGGCGTCCAGACGACTTACTCTGAAGGGAAAACACTGATGTGTCCAGGCAGGCCCTGAAGAAGGGGATCTCGGGCAGAAAGAGGAGAGGAGGAGGAGGCGGCAGAGGGAAGAAGGGTAAAAAGAAAGAAAAGAGAATCATGGAGGAGGAAGAGGAGGAGGTGCTGTGCTACTTGGACAGGGTGCTGGAGGAGGAGGAGGTGTTTGAATATGGAGATGGGGAGCTGGATCCCATCAGTCCGACACATAGACAGTTCAAGGTGAGATAGCGGCCGGACAGCTGGATGCAGGGAACACACACACACACACACACACACAAACACAAACACAGACACAGACACAGACGGTCTAACACACCGACCAGGCTCGAAGGCTTGGCTATTTAAAGCAAAGTGGAAAGTATTGTTGGTGTCTTGGCATGATGTGGCGTCACTATGTGCTGCTACGTGTGTCTGCAGTATAAGCCATCTGTGCTGCAAGAGTGTGTGTGTGTGTGTGTGTGTGTGTGACAGCTATTGGTCTGTCAGCGTGGCCTGACAAGGCAGCTACTCCGGAGCACATGTCTCTTTACTCTGCTGCTTAAGCTTCTGGTCTCTGCTTGTAATGCTAACTTCTGCCTGTTAAGAAGCCTGTGTGCTTGCGTGTGTTTTTGTGTACTCCTCCCAGTAGATGAATGTACAAAATGCGTTGATGCCTGCCCTGTTACTGGTCACTCTTGTTTTCAGCTACTTTATCACACAGGATGCGGGTACAATAGAAAAACATGCAGCGTTTTTCTGTATGAAAAGCATAGCTGAAAAAGTGCATGCACAGGCGCAGGTTGCCATGGAAAAATCCTTTCACTGCTCATTTCTCATCTTGCCCTCTCTCGCCACACAGTAGCTCTTTGTACAGCAGAGGAAAATATTCCCAGTGTTGTAAGAAATAGTTTTCCCCCCTTCCTTTCCTGTCTATTTTTTTCATCCTGCCGTGACATGCTTGTCACGGAGGCAGTAAGCTCCACATGTCAACAGCACACACATGTTTACTTTGACAATAAAATGCATTTCTCCGTGCTGCAATACACAGACCTGGTATACAGAGTATAAAAAGAGGTAGGAAAGCTTGCAAGAAGTAGCCTGGAGATGTAATTTGAATAAAAACACAATGTCTGGAGATGTGGACACACATATGGTTTGTGGTGCTTAAAATAAATGCTGAGCTGCAGCAGTACTTGCATATGAAAGAGACATCTGAGAGTCTGACTCATTTCTTGAGCTGCTTTTGTTGTGAGCTTTAGTTATAAGAAATGTTTTTCTTGCAGTCTCTTTTAAGGAATGCCAGCAGACTAAAACAGATGAAGAGGCTCAAACCATGCTCAATAGATGCTCGTTTGAATTCCTTTATTGAATTACTGAGGTAGCGATATCAATTCAGCGCACTCAAAACTCTCAACAGTTTAATTAAGAGAGACATGATTTGTAGAATCTATCTTGGTTCTTGTTGCTGAGTTGCTGCACTGTTGCTGTCACCACCAATCAGAGGGATATAATGCATCAACACTGTCATCAAGTGTGAAGTCTCATGGATCTTGATGAACAGGCGTGACGTTTTAAAATTATCACCTAATTTTGATATGTGCCTAACACATACATATTTTTGATGTTACTCTAAAAATCTGATATAAATATTATAGTTTCTTTTGATCTTTTTCCCAGTGAACTAAATCTTAATTATCTTGCAGGGAAGTACATGATGTGGACACATGTACAGCGCCTGGTTATACAGCATATCTTGTCTTGACGGATAACATCCGTGTCAGACGGTGGACGTTGGTTGTGATTGGGTTAAAGGGTGAGGTCATGGCTCATCTTATCAGGCAGCGCTGGTGTGCTGATATCATTGTAAGGAGCTGGTAGTGTTAATAATTAATTTTCCTTTCTGCTCTCATGGCTGTCCTTTGGCCTCCGTCAGACTACATTCAGTATGTGTATCGCCTCAACTTCACTTTCACTACAGTTCTCTTGTCTATTGTAGTCTGTGTTTGTGTATGTACATGTGTGTCTTCAGCCGCTCAACAAAAGCCTAAACAAGTGTTTTCTATGGGAAAACTGTTAATTTTCTGTTAGATATAATGCAGTTTTATTGTGGAGGAATATTTAAATGAGGAGTGCTTGACTAGATTTCACACATTTTAATTGTTTTGGCCAACACATTGCTGTGACCTGACCTGTCTTGATGAGATATATTAACACCACCGTGGATTTTAACCATTCACAGTTTTGTGTGAATCATGCAGCAGGTGTTGATATATAATTGTTAGAAATAGAACTGGATTCATCATCTTCACACCGTGACATAGTGTGTATTATTTTTAATCGAAGGCTTTCTGACTAAACCACAGGGCATGAATGATGATACTAAACAGCTGTAATATGTCTGTATACAAAAAACAATAAATCTGCACGTGGTCGGCAAAGCACAAACTTTGTGTACGGGACTTATCAACACAGGTTGTGTTAAAATATAAAAAGAATATAGATTCTCATTTCATCATCTGTTTTTTCAGTCAAGTTTGGTGTACATTTTCAACACAAAATATAAGCTGCAAACTCTAACAACATAATTTATATTTTATTATTGAATAAGAGAAAACAATGCCGGCTTCCTTCTCTACATAAGTGACCGCCAGTTAAACTTTGCTTTGCTTTGAACACATTCATCGTTATATACAGTACATTTTGTGAGGTTTATGGTTTATGACTACACCCAGAACAGATGAATTATAGACATGCAAGTCAGGTAGACTGATGGGGATGAAATGCTCACAGGTGTGAATTGAGTTGAATCTGACTTGTCCGTTTCATCCTTTCATCTAGCACTGAACACCTTACTGCTTTCTGCCTAATGCATGATGGAATAGTATTCACCATTTTCCCATGGAGATGATCAGGAGCTGAATGAATGCGTATAAAGTATATGTGTTATGATAATGGAGAATATCAATAGCAAACTTTTTACCTCAGTTTTACCTTTCTAGCATACAGTTGCAGCTATTGCATTCACCTTTTTTTCCTTTTTAAGTGTTAGTAGTGTTACTAGTGTTTTCCCCAGTACAGGGATAAAAGTACTTACACGTCTTGTTTTGCTCTTGCTCTGTGTTTCTCATACGTGATTAGGGTGGTGATTCCCCTGATATTGAAGTCAAAATACAACATAGCCGAGGAGTAAGACTTTCCACAGCGGAAGCAAGCCATTTAGATGTTTTTAGATGAGCGAAGATTCCCAATAAATGGCTGCTGCTGCTACTGCAGCTCGTTCCTGCGCACTTGGGATGTGTGTGTTTTAGTCTCATGTTTACCTTATGTTGTAACTACAGTGGCAACTTGCAGGAAATGAGCTTGAGTCATTGTATTGTAATGTGGCATTGGTCAAAAATGTATCCTGAATGCTAGGAGTTTACCAAAGCATCCGTGGTGTGTGTGAAATTTATAACTGACTGTGAAATACATAATTACAATCAGGCCTGTTTTTGTTCTGCAGGGAGACATGGAGAAAGGACTGGAGATGAAGAAACTGGTGCTGTCTGGTTTCTTGGCTAGTGAGGAAATCTACATTAACCAGCTGGAGGCCCTGCTACTGGTGAGACACACACGCACCCATGCACACACACACACACACACATGAACACACACGCTTGCAGAAAGAAACCATGTTTTGAGCTACACAGTAGGTGTGATATAGTGGTGAATATGATTTCACTTTCTTTTAATTGTTCTGACCCTGATATACATATTGATTTGTTTTAGGAGAAAAACAGCATGTAAAGACTTAAGTAACTCCATGCATGTTGCAGTGTGCTGTTGCAGGCCTGTGGGAACGGTCAGTGCACTATTAGTGGTTAATGGTCATACTAAGAGAGGGACCACAGCATAGCGGCTTCCTGAAACTGAACATGCTTCCCCATGCTAAGCTAACTATCTCATATCCTGCCACTCTTAGCCACAGGCTGCACTTTGACCGACATGTCTGACTAGTGCAGCGTTAAGTTACGCTGTAATATTGTTTAGTCACACAAGAGTTATGGTATGAAACTTCCTGTACTAAAACACAAAAAGATGGAGTAGATGAGGTAAATGGATGATTGCAGTAACACTGGCTGAAATCTGGTCTGGCTCTCTCTTCCTTCTCTTTCAACCCTCAGTGACGACACAAGAAGTCAATAAAACAATTTGACCAATAAAGAGTTTCTTCCTGCCCTCCCCCACTTCCTCAGCCACTCAACAAATGTCTTAAATACACAGTGAGATCATATCTCTGTTTTTGTTTTATTGCAGTTTATATTTGGCAGGTTTTAGTTTAAACTACCAAATTCACGGAAAGCCGGGATTGGTAAACAATGTCAGAAGAAGCTCATGTGTTGGACGATGTTATGGTGTTACGGTGGTTAATTTGACCAAATATAGAGAGACTAATGTTGATATCTTACAGCCAGAAGTTACTTATACTTGGATATTTTGGTCTGCAGTCTGGTATAAACACCTGTAGAGGTAACTTATGGCAAGGACAACAAACCAGCCCATTGTATTTAGCTGGGTGTTAACATGTATTGAGGCACTTCATCGCAGATCAGATGGCAGATATGAATAGCTGCTATAAGGTTTCACGACATATGTTAAATATGTCCGGCTCCTGCTTTAATTTACAACATCAACACACAAGTGGAAAATTACCATTTTCTTAAACATGCAGACACAGACAGAAGGATAGCTTTTTATTGGTACCTATTCAGATATTGCTTTATATCTAGCTACATCAGTACATTGGCTGTTTCTGTTTATAGATTAATTCTAAAGGTGTTATAATATCTAACTATATGGGTCAAAATGGACAATAACAACGCAAACCATAAACTGAAGTAATTCAAAATAACTGTTATAACTAGTAGGATTTCAACTGTACCACTGTTATATGTCCACTTTTGGGGTTAATGACAATAAAATAAATAATACATTCATTCTATGTAGCACTTTACACTTCCTTAAGAGGACCTTTCAGTTTCATGCAGTGCCACCATATATATGGACCACTCTGTGGTTGTTGAGTATGCCTGCAGCCATTGTCGCTGCTTTTCAGAATAAGGCAGCCTATTTGATCAGCGTTCATATCAACCCCTGTAATCAGAGGGAAGCTGACTCATCATCAGCCTGAGAGAACTTTTGCCTCCATGACGTGAAAGCCTTTCTGTTTTCACCCCCCCTCATCATGTTCAGTCCACACATATCTATGATTAACCGAGTTGCTGTACAATCTGATAGGTCAGGAGCTGCACAGTAAAGAAGAGTCACCCAATTGCATTCCAGAGTGGCTAAGATTACACACTTATTACTCGTCGACACATAGCAAGACCAAAATATGTTTCTTTCAAGCTCTGGCTAAATTAGGCCACTGATTGGCCAATTAATTGACCTAAATTCACACTCTACCAAAACATGGTCTTTCATTAGACATGATTCAACCTATTAAATTAGTATTTAGTGACAAACAAACTTTATGGTTTATGTAACTGTTGAACTTGAATAAGAAAACATTAGCTGAGTTTAGCCTTGCTTTCCAGCTCTTAATCCTCTTTATTTACTGTAGTTAACTTTTTAAACTCAAGTTGTGTTCACTGGCCTTTCTCTCTGTCACTCATTCTCCAGCCCATGCGTCCTCTGAAAGCCACTGCCACAACCTCACAGCCAGTCCTGACCATCCAGCAGGTGGAGACCATCTTCTACAAAATCCAGGACATTTTTGAGATCCACAAGGAGTTCTACGACGCCCTCTTACCCAACATTCAGCAGTGGGACGAGAAGGTCACCGTGGGACATTTATTTCAAAAGCTGGTGAGTCTGACATGGGCCTAGAAATTACACTGCATGGGATTTTATTCTCCCTCTCCATCATTTTGGAACATGTAATTGAGTGTTAAAAGTAGAGTTGTCAGACTCTCACTATTTGTACTCGTGAATCACTCATCTAAATTATACAGCTTGTATGTGTATGTGTGTGCCCAGGGTTTCCACCAAAGAGCCTGCAATCATTGCAGGAGGTTATCTGATGTGTCAGTGTTTCTCCTATATGTATTCTACTGCGGGATTTTCAGCGCCGCCGTCGCAAAAAACCCCCCCAAAAACATGATTTTTGTCGGTGTAATATCACGGGCGAATGGCGAATTTAAGTTGCACACAGTGGAAGCACTACACCCTAAATTATCCTGAAATCGATTATTATTGTCATTACTGCTATTTGTATAATTTCTACAAGTCAGCGTTTAAGTTGAGTGACTGAAATCCTCGTCATCCTATTCAAAGGCTGCAACAGGCGACTCATCAAACTGGGGTGAAGTTAGTTTCAGGTTGGATATTCGGTGGATCTTCACTCGGGTCCAGCTGAGACTTTACTGATGTTCACCCAGTGTGAGCAGCAGGAGGATGTTGGCTCACCTCCAGAGCCTCGCTGAATCACAGAGACTGATTTAGGGACCGTCATTAAATTACTTAGCAGAAATATATTAATACAAAATAATTGCAGTTTTTTCAATATCTTCCATGTCATGTGGCCCACTGACCCCAAACCAGCAGCAGATTGTATCAGTAAACTTGAGAAATGAAACACAGCTCTTTTTCTCGTATTTTAGTGCTTCCTCTATTTTATATGAATATTAATATGCAGAAATTATGATTTTTTTTACTCAATAGCTTCCATGTCATGTGACCCACTGGCCTCTGAAACAGATTCTGTTTCCATAAGATATATAATAATAAAGAAAATAATGGTAAAAAAGTTCTCTAATGCTCAAGAGGTTAACATATTTTCAAGCAGCAATGTCAGCTTCTACACTATTTTGTCTCGTGTCTTAGATTCTGAACCTGAAATTCTGAAAATTTTTTTTTTTTTTTTAAATCTCACCAGCAGTCACCATTTAAAGGGTTATTTTTCAGATTTTCTTCCAGACCCCCCTAGTGTTGCTCAGTTACCAACTCAGAAGACGGCTGCTACAAAAAAATCTAGGGGAAACACTGTGTTCAAAGAATTTGGACGCGTGGGGCGAACTATTTCTTTCTTAGCTGCAGCAGAAACAGGACAAAATAAATGTAAAGAGAGACAAACTGGAGCCGTATATTTTCCTGCTTTTTTGTACTTTGCCAATCACAACTATGAGTAGTAGAGGAAGAGGAAGAAGTAGTAATTTAGATAGTTCCCTACTAAAAAACAATCAGTGGGCAATTAACAGTTAACAATTATCTCTGTGCAGTTCAGTGTTTCCTACAAGAAATCTGTTGGTTAAGGTCGTAAATTGTGAACACTTCAGTGGCCGGTCAAAACATATTTTGGCCGGTAAAATTTCAAAGCCTACCTGCCATTGGCATGTAGGTCAAAAATCTAATTTTATACCCTGTGTGTGCCCCCATGTCTGTGGTCTGAGTGCATTAGCTGTAATGTTCCAGCCTCCGATCTGTCGTATTTGGACTGGATTAACCGGCTCTCTCAGGACATAATGTTAGAACATCATTGTAGTGTGTGTGTGTGTGTGTGTCTGTGTATCGTATAAACCAGCCTCAGCTAGTCTCAAAGTGAGTTAGTCCTCCCTCTGTGTTAGATAACTACATTGTCAGATTTGCAGTTGATAATGTAATTTGAACAGGGCCCCTCAGCACATAACATAGTGTAAGAGCATGTGCTTACACAGTGTGTATGTGTCTTAATCTATTTTAGCTACTCATTACATCTGTTTAGCATACTGTGGAGAGACTGATGAAACATGCTGTAATAGAGACGTTCTACTATATATTTTGACCTCTTGTTGGAAAAATAAATCTGTAATTGACATGGTAATGCCCATTGTATGTGTAACATCCAGAGGAAGTCATCAGTAAAAAATGTGGCAGTTGTGGCAACAATTTGAATGTCATTTGGTATTAAGAGCAAGAGTGTAGTTATGATAATGCGTCCTGTGTCTCCCTGAGCATGTCCCACTGTGAGCAGGCAATAACAGTATATTGTGGTTTGTAAATTTCCTGGACTGGAAGCCGTACAGGCTAGAGTGGCAGTGAATCGCAGTAAAGCTCTTCTACCTGACAGTAACTGGAGGGTTTTGCTTTTAAGCTGGGTGTATCACAATAACACAGGAGAACAAAAAATCACCCAATTATCTATGATTTTAATTACACTTGTATAACAAGGTTCATTTGCATAGTGTTAAAATTCTCTTTTTTGCCGCCCTGTTGTTCAAAGTGGTAATATTACGCTGACTTTCAGCCTCATTTTGTGATGAAATTTGAAAAGATAATAGGCAATATATTCTTTATTACTTTCTCTAGCATCACGCCACGGCAGTAGATATCTTGTCACTATCTTAGATGTGTGTTGTCATGGATTTGATGTTTCTTCACAGTGTGAAACTTTAGTTTCAGTATCTTTAGCTTTAAAACACACGGTACAGCTAAAGTGTCAGACACTAGTATCGTCAAGCTTAGAAACAGCTGCATAGATTTGTATCAACAGTTTCAGACATCTCCCCTTACATTTTGTGACAATGAACGGATAAATATCATTACGTGATATGGAAGCAGTGATTGAATATTCAGCTCATTCCATGTTTTGGGATTTTATGAGATGAAATTGAATCTCACTAATGAGCTGTGAGTTAATCAGATGTCCCATTATGAAAGATCCTATGACATTTTGCCCAGTCATGAGCATACTGTTGTTTTGACTAGAGTGTCATGCCAGCTCAGACAAATAAACTCCTTAGAAACAAGACTTCTATTTGAGTCTCTGATAAAGAGAAGTAACTGTATGAAGTTGTAACATATCTCTGGCTCTTTCTACTGTATCTAGCCTGTGATTCAGTGTTTGTTTTAGTGAGCTGGTAGGTTTGATTTAGAACCGGAAGTGTTTAAAATAGAGGGCTCATGTCAAGAACAATGAATCAGATCTTAGATTTTTTTTTTTCAAACTTTAAATAATAGAAAAAGCATATAGTAGAATGTAGGGCTGATCTTCATCTCAACTTACAGTTTTCAAATGTAAATCCACACTTAAATGCAATACTTCTACACATTTACATCACTGTTACTCGGATACAAATTCTGACCAGCTTTTTGGTTTGACAGACCTGCTTGAAAACGTCATGCCACCATTGTGAGGAAACTGAAGAATATGTCTGAGTTATCTGATATGAAACTGAGCTCTCTGCCATGTTGACATCTTTCATTTTTGGTTTTCAACCGCTCTTAAAAGTTTCAGGTACATTTTGACGCCAACACAACTAGGATTATTTTTAGCAATAACCCATCCCAATTTGGATATCTGTGACCATAGAAAATAAATATCTTTTCAACTTATTTTCAGTATACAGAGCTGTGTTATAGGACAGATTTACCTACTTGAAGATTGTTGTATCAACAGTCTGAATGGTTGGGAAAGTCTAGCGCAAGAAACTGATGTAACCGACTTCCCTTTAGCCCTGTTTTTCATGTTATTTTTTTTTGTTAAAAAATATTATTTTGATATTGAAAGGCTACTAAAAATCAGTTACTGTAATTATATAAACTTTTCGAGTCTTCTACTTTTCACAAGAGTTAAGGACTTTCCAAACTTCTCCTTAAAGCCTGTGGGTTAACTTTGTGTGCAACAATTCACCAAATTATTCATTTAATAGGACATTTATTTGATATAAGATTTTATCTAAAATTCAAAGGGGGAAATGTGTTAGAAACTCAGAAAGATTGCTTCTGTTAAGCAGCAGAGGAAATGAACGTAGCTCTCATGCAGAGATGTAATTCTTTTAGGAGCTAAACTACATCCTGTCGTCCTCCCTCCTCTCTGTGGACCCCAGGCGTCGCACCACCAAGTGACACCTATTAGTGTAGTCATCAGCTCCCATCTGTGCTGCGTATATATGCGTACATGAGCATGTCATGTGGCAACTAAACATTTAGTCAGAGTGGCAGTGTGAAAGTGCAGATGGCAGTGTAATTAGCCGGTCTACTCCCTCCTGCTCCTTGTCAGCTGCAAGGAGGCCACAGGAGCAACACAGAGGGACAGAGTGAAAGAATAAATGCAGGGAGGGAATAAAAGCAAAACATAGTTCCAACTTTTCTCACCTTTTTCAGAGAAGAAAAAGAGCTCAGCTGCAGTGCCAAGATATAATTTGACCAACCAAATTATCAAAGTCCCTGGAGGCATTGAGTGGGAAGGGTTTAATCTGGCTGCGGTCATGGTTCTGATGAGCGTTTGGGCTAATAAAAACAAGTCTTAAATGCATTTTTGAAGACACTGAATGTATCTTTAATCCATGTATTATGTTATTGTGTTAAGCGGATTACTGCTCCTCCATGGTAACATTTTTAGCCTTGCTAGTTGCACAGTCCACCTCTTTGGACCAGAGTGAAATATCTCAACAACCATTCTATAGATTCCCATGAGAGTCTGTGCCGACATTTTTTAGTCTTATCACTGTATTATTGTATTTTATTCCAGATAAAATGTGGAGGGGATAGTAGAATCTGGCATGATATTTACTTCAAGGTCATCTCACTTTAAGATGTGGATTTATTTACAAGTTGTGCTAGTTGTCAGACCATTTGTGGTGGAATCCCCTTTTGATTGTACTCTGCAGTCATTTGTCACATGACACATGTGTCTGACTGAAGTTTGAGTGTTAAAGACGAAGGGGAATAATGTATTTCAGCAACAAGAGGAAGTGTGGCCCACTATAGACGACAGACTGTGGCACGTAGAGTATCTGAATGTGCAATTGCTTGTATAGCCTACTGGGAATTCTGCTGCAAGTCGGTTGTTGTTGTCAACCATTTGTAGAATACAGATACTGCTAATAGCTAGATATTAATTATTAACCACCCTGATGCCAGGACACTTGAGATTTAACTGGAAAAATACAGAAACGATTGCTGACTGATAAAATAGAGGGTTTTACATTTTTATTCAAACTGTGTACTTTTCATAGTGTTGAGTGGTTGGCCCCATTCACAGTTGGATAAGTCTTGTACGTTTCTAATCAGATATGATTGAAATGTCTGTCATAGCATTGTCTGACTAATTCAGCATTTTTGGTAATGTTGCAAGCAGGCTGTCCTGAGGCTTAAATGGTTCTTTTGGATCGTTGGAAATCACTAGTTTGGAAGCACTTAAGTCTAAAAGTTTTATTGCTGTGTTTGTCTTTGTTTTACTAATCATAACCATATGACTAGTGCACAAACAGAGCAAGGCGTCTTCTGGTCTTCAAACATGGTTTTGACCGCAGCTTTCTGCTATGCAACATGTCAGTGAGGATTTTAAATATCTATAGGCATTTCTACACAATTGAGCACTGTTACTTCTTTCCTTTTTTTCGCTCCCTTTCTATCTTCTTCCCACGCCCACTCTCAAAACGCAAGCTGTTGTTTTCCCACCTTACACTTTGGCCTGTGATCTGGTTTTTAGAAATGTAGGCTCTATGTTCAGAGCGCTACTCACAGCATCACAGCAATGGGCAGAGCTGGAGATGTTTCATATGGGTCACAGTGTGTCCAAGCGACACGATGAACCGATGAAACACCACAATTGCGTCACTGTGCTTGGTTTGTACGGCAGCCAAGCCAAAAGTTTCTATCTTTTGGAAATTCAGTCATCACACGTGGTGGTTTCTCGCTTCCATCCAAAGTTTTAATTCAACATAACAAAGTTCACTTCAAGTATGCTGGGATGATATACCGGCAGTGACACTTGTTTGGCCGTCATCACGTCAAAGTCTGGTTAAATGTTGGGTCAAGATTGTGATTGGCTATTTATTTGTTTCTTTTCTTTATCATCTGTTCCCATTTATCTGTGCCGTATTAGTCCGGATGATTTCCTCTTGAGCCCAACTTCACACTCTGAGGGGAAGTGGAAGCAGAGGAAATGAAAACAGTAGAAGTGGGGGCTTAAGGACAAAAGTAACAAGTCTTACTCATTCACTCTATTCAGCTGAATCCAATCTCATTGCTTTAATAGGGTGCAGTCAGCTCTTCAGCCTACTCATTCAGGCATTGCTGTAGCAGGATGCATATTCATGCACTGCTGGTCTGCAGCTTGTGTTACAATGCACATACAGTGCAGCAGAGAGGGGCTGTTAATGAAAGGGGCAAGGAAAGAGAAAGAGAAAGTGAATCTGTTATAATCTGGGGGACTGCACAAAGCCACCACTGGAGTGGCATTATAGGAATATGATTAGCCTGTGTGCATGGACTCTATGTGTGTGAATAACGGTGTGTGGGGGATAAATTCATGTATGCTGATGCTGGGCAAAAGGAAGACTGCAGCGCTCCTTTCACCCCTTCACCTCAGGCGAAATTATAATGGGAATAGAAATTAAATCATCTGCCAGAGCTGTATAGGAATTTTAATTTACTGGGGGAACGTGCAGAAGTTTGGAAGTAATATTTGAAGGTGGATGCAAGTTGTATTCAGTCTGCTGTATTTTGGTTCACTGCCATGACAGACTTGTGATGTAATAGTGCATTTATGAGACAGTAAACCAGTTGTTCATTGGTTCCACAATGTCCTTAAAGCACAAGCTGTGTTCTCTTGTACCTTAACGTCTCTTCTTCTCCTGTCGCATGTGCCAGGCAAGCCAGTTGGGAGTGTACAAGGCCTTCGTGGACAACTACAAGGTGGCACTAGAGACGGCGGAGAAATGCAGCCAGGCAAACAGCCAGTTCCAGAAGATATCTGAGGTAAGTTAACTCAAGGTTAAAGTGTTTTTTGACTGTCATTATTATTATTCTATTATTATTACAACAATAGTTTGAGGAGATTATGACAAAAATACTTGCAGCTTTACAGTTCAGAGAACTTTTTTCCTGTACCAGCAAAGTGATAAAAAAAAAATCAGCTCCTAGATTAAGGTTTACTACCATAATAGTAAGTGAATTACTGGTGAATATTGAAACAATCCATTGTTTGGCCTTTCAAGTGTCTAAAAAAGATCACAATGATTAATTCTCTTCAGTAAAGCAAAAGAGAAAACAGATGCAAATGGAGCGACAGCACAGAGGGGAAGCATGGCAAGCTGAAACATCCTCTTTTCAACAGGAAGAAACTGTGTTTATGGGAGATGTGTCCTTTTTTTGAGGAACAATTAAAACACAATTAAGAGATATATTGATGTTAAAATATGATACGCCTAGCACATTTAGACTTATTAGTTTCTGGCCATATAAGCAGGTTTTCGATTACTGTATGTTTACTGTAGTTGTAGCAAAGAAGATGAATCTTGCATGTAGAGCTGCTGTTGAGAAGGGGTTGTCCTGAGATTTTTACAATTAATTAACAAAACATCTGTGGTGGATGTGAGTCCTCGTCAATTTAGTGGGGACGAATGAGCATGCGCAAAGATAATAAAAGTAAATCCATCTTTTTGTTTTAATTATGATCATTACCAATATGCCTTTAAAGGAGCAAGTAGTAGAAAAAAATAGATCATGTAAAGAAAATCAAACATTTTGCATCAAGTTGCTTAGATACCTGTTTATCATATCGCAACCATATGGATCTAGTTTCCATGCTAGCTAGAGGCATAGGAATGATTCAAGTAATGGAAATCTCATTTGGATCTCAGAATATCTGACCACCTTAAAACCTTTGTCTACATAGCATTTGCACATCAGAGCATGACCACCATTAGTTTTGAAGTATTATCTCCTCAATTTCCTGTTCTGTGCTGTCGGCTCACGTGACACCGGCACTGTAGAACTGTCACAGACTGCCAGCATGAAAACTTACATGAATCTCCTCTGTCATTATGGTCAGAAACAACGCCTTGTTGTAACACTGTGCAAAACAGAGAACACCGCTGTACCTTTATTTTTTTGATCAAGACCTTAACCCTTTAAGGAACACCGTTCCAACATAGGAACGCCCTTCACTAAACGAACACCCTTCGTAAAAACTAATAGTTTTTTTGCTAATAGTTTTAAGCATCAGATCTTAACAGTATATACTCACTGTTGGAAAGCTGAGACTGTCGTGATTATTTTAGGCCCAAACACAAAGGAAAAAAGTTATTTCCAGACCATGTAATAGCCTTCTAAACTTACCATGACACAGCGTTAGAAAGAGCCCTCTATCGCAAGAAGCAAGAATGCCTACATACCTTTGGAGTGTTCCCCTTTTCCACAGCTACAACGTCATGCCACAATTTTTTTATCATAGTTCGCCAAGAGTCCATAGAAAGGGAATATACATGTAATTTTACCCAAAACTAGCTACAAGTGTCGAACAAGCAAGAAACCCCGGGGTCTTAGCTTTCATTTGAGACCAAGATTCTGTTTCTAGGTAAAGGGGTTCTCAAGTTATAAGCCTTTGAATCTCGGTAGGACCCAAGCAAAATGCACAGACATGCATGTAGAGGTGTGTTGGTGGTCTTAAACAGAACTTTCTGTGAGATAAAATTGCGAAGGTTGTACGATGCAGCCTCATTCAATGGTTTCAGTTTGCTGCAGTGACCCTATACTTTTTCATTAATGAAAACCTCCACCAAGCAAATAGAGGGCTGTGTGTGTGTGTGTGTGTGTGTGAGCGCGAGCGTGCCTGCATGTGTGTGAGCGAGCGTGTGTCTGTGTGTGTCTGTGAGTGCGAGTGTGGTTGTGTGTGTATAATTAGTAAAATTGATCATTCCCCTCCCCTGTTTCTTTCAGAACCTCAAAGTGAAAGGACCTAAAGACTCCAAAGATTGTACCACAACTGTCTCAATGGAGGGTGAGTTTGTGTCTTTGTCTTTGTGTGTGTGTGTGTGTGTGTGTGTGTGTGTGTGTGTGTGTCCTTGTCTTTGTCTTTGTGTGACTGTTAGTGAGTGTGCATGTCTGGGTTGGCTTGCTGCTTTAAGACTCCCCTCTACTTGTGTATGCAGTGGCGGGCTTTGGGAGGCAAACTGGAGACACACACACACACACACACACACACACACTCTTGCTCTCTCTCTCTCTCTCCCTCTGCCTGTGTCTATCTCTGGCTGAGAAAGGAGGCAGTGAGCAGAGAACAGAGTGAGGAGTGGAGATGAGGGATATGGAGGTGCTGCTGGTCCTCAGACTGTGTTGTAACTGCACATACGGTAATGACTGCATGATACGAGCCGCCGCCGTTTGAATTAGACAGTGTGGAGTGATGCTTTTTCTTTTTTCCTGGATGTCACCGTTGTTTATTCTACGGTAGATTGGTGGCATACCGCGTTTACTGCGAAGTTGGGATAGTTATCAATAAGATGCGAGATTGATTTGAAACACCAGCAGATCTGTTTGGAGCTCATTAACCACATTCTGGTATCTGTCTGCTGACGATTTCAAACTGGACTTTTTCTTTACATTTATGGTGCTGTATGTAGCCCACACAGTGAGGTGATAAAATTAGTTTCTTCTGAAGCTTTTGTGTGGTTGCTTGCTGTGTGACAGTCCCCTGGAATATGCCGCTCACGGGGACTGACACTGCTGCTGTTCTGGTCTTTTAACATACAGAATATACAGGAGGAGAGCAGCTTTTTGTGTGGCGTGTGTGCGTGTTTTTTTGAACACAAGGCACATTTACTGTTTAAGGACCGCTGGCCCAAGACTGCTTCTCTTAGAAAACACTTATCACTAGTGGATCCGAATAAATCTGATGTGTATTTAGAGCCTTTACCCTGCTGATGTCTTGCAAACTTCTGCTGTTTTAGGCTCGACTCAACCAGGGGGTAGCCCTTTTGCTGCAGGGCAAAGACTATAATGTTGTGGGCTGTCCAATTATGCAGTGATAAGCAAACATGTTGAGTGTTGCTTTGTCTGGCTCAGAGAGTTCATGTGTATGTCACTTTTCAGCAGCGTGTACCTGTGAAGTGTATGTTAATTTATGCAGTGTAAATGAGAAGAAGAACCCAAACATGCAGGCTATTATAACCACATTTGTTTCTCATCTTTACTATTATTACTATACTTGATAGTACCATGGGCTACTGTGGTAGTTAAGTGGCATGATGTTTCACATTCCCTCAACAAAACAGTGTGTCAGCAGCACCCAGGGCAGCTGCTTTGATTACGGTTTGGTATTGCAGTTCCTTAATTACCTGGCGAGGTAGTCGAGGGATTTCTGGAGCTCAACTCTCAAACTACCGCTTTATCTTTAATGTCCCTCTGTTTCTTTCATCATGCTTTCATCCCACCTGCCTTTCTTCCCTCTAGTCTGTACTGTTCCATGTGATTTATCTGGCCGCCTGCCAAATTAACTGACATGTCCTTTTTTGTATTTTTCTTCATGGGGTTGAGTCAATTTATCAGACTTATATAGTGAAGCCCTGTGTGTCATCTGCCAAGTACTTTCTATGAATGGATGCAAATAGCCACACAAGTGCTAAATCAAACAAGCATCTGACATCCTGTTTTACATGTAAATGGGGACTCTTGCTCCGCACTGCTACAGCTTTCTCATTCTTCCTCAATCCTCATGTGCCCTCTCCCTATCTGTCATTCTGTCTTCTTTATTTTTTTGCTCCCGTTCTGTCCTCCACGCCCTCGTTACGGCTCTTGCCTGGCATTGATAGCTGAATGTCGTGCCAAACACTGAGGGCTGAAAGCTGGCAGTCACCGTGTCCTAGCTGTAGACCCGTGCAGTTTGTATGTTGCGCCAGTTCAAAGACTTCGTCCACATGGTGCATCCCCTCATTAGCAAAGATGAATCCTCTGCCCATCGGCCAAGATGTCAAGGAGACCTTGAGAACAGGATCAATCAGAGGCACCTCGAATAATCTGCCTCTCCCGTCTGATCCCCTTTCTTTCTGTGTCTTCTCATCCTCCCTTGTCTTGACTCTTGACTAGACTTTGAACTTTGCTTCTCTGTCCAGAGTCCAAATGGGTAACACCAAAAACATGTAACTTCTAAATGCTTATAAAATCAGCACACATTTATCCTGCATTAGTACTGCAGAGTAGGTTAGCAACCTAGCTATAATCTCTGTCCTATCTTAAATCTTATTCAGGATGTGATGTTTCCTTGTAACATAGAGTTTATTATAACGTTGTGTGTTTATGAAAACGTTGGAGAAAAGGTAAAAAGGGTAAGATAAAGGAAGGTCACTTCCTCTGAGGTGATCACTGAGCTTTCTCAGTAAGTTCAAAACCATTAAAGATGAGCCATGCTAGCATATTGAAGTGTCAAAGGTGTTCTCGAGGTTACGTGACCTTGTTCAGTTTGAAATACCTTTCTAAAAGTTTTGATTTTGTTGCTTTAATTGCATTCCTAATGCATTCCTAACACACCTGCTTGCCTCGCCTTTCTGTTTCTCTTCAAGGATGTGTCTGCTCTATTGTTTTTTGCACAATCAGTAGTATGTGTAAAAAAGTCGGCAAAAAAAGTATTTTTAGTAGCAGGTGAGCTGTGTTTGGAGGAAGCTTGTGGGTAATTGTGTAGCCTATCAAACTATCAGAACCAACATGGTACAGAATGACATAATGGCCAGCACCTAGTACAAAACAACGGCACAAGTAGACCCACATTAAATTAAAGGGGTTACATCACCTCTCTCTTTCTCTGTCTCTGTGTTTCTCTACAGCACATGTGCATATGTCAGTAGACGGGAGGGTTAAAGCAAGGATGGATTGTCCACTAATCGGTTTTGGATGGCATCTGTCTCTCTGACTGATTAAAAAAAAAAAAAAAAAAAAAAGTAGAAAATACTACAATGAGTTGACAAATTTATATACCTGGGCGGCCTGCTCAAGTAAAGTCCATGTGTGGGAAACACTGCACGATATATCTCTTGATATTTTTAAATCTGACTCAAAAGCACTTCATAAATGCCAGGAATCAAATATCACAGTATTTCTGACAAAATGCTCAGTATTAATAATGCAACAATGTTGAAGGGACAACAATTGAAACTTTAACCAAAAAAATTGACTTTTCATAAATAATGGTGGTAATGTTGATTTAATGTGGGAAAGGGCAAGTAATACAGTCTGATAAATTATGAATATGATATTGCTTTACTGTAATGCAGCCATCAAAACGTAAAAGACAGTAAAAGACAATGCTTCTGCCATATTATGTTATATCAATATCTCAAATTTAAGAGTACCTAATATATAGACTAATTTAACATAACAATACAAATTTTTATATTGTACAGCCCTTCTTTGGTTTCTGACCAAACACCTGCAAACCCAATGAGATTCCATCATCCCTAGCTGAACTTTATGGTTATCGCTAATTAGCAAATGTTAGCAAGCTAACTCATGAAACTGATAAACATGGTCATTATTATACCTGCTTAACATTAGCATGTTAGCATTGTTTTAGCAGGCCGATGTTAGCATTTAGTTTAAAGTACAGGCAGCAGCTAACATGACTCTTTTTCAAAATAGAACAGTAGTGTCGCATTACTTCAGACATGCAGCACAAAGTAGGACATAAATAATCAATCAGCTGATACACTGACTCACACAACCAGCTAACATGCTCAAAACTAGGAGTAGTTGTGGTAAATTAAATGTTTTGTACTATCATCTGGTACATGAATTGTAAACAAGGTAACCAAAGTCACCTTAACTTTATGAAGTACCTGTACTTGAGGTGAATACAAACCTGCAGATACACATAATTAAAGTGTCCCCAACCCTTGCAGTCACTGAGGGTCCTCTAGTTGATCCTCCAGGAGGTTCTGCTGAAGTATTGGTTCGCTGAACCAGGACCATTGAGGGAGGCGGCGGTATTAATGACCAGAGGGTGGAGAAACTTCAAAGAGCATCAGCAAGGCCCCCTAGAAGATTCTCTTTGGTCTTATACAGTAGCTGATTGCATGTGTGTATGTGTGTGCATATTTGAGCCACATATGAGAGGGAGTATAGACTGTGTAAAGTTTAATATGACAGGCCTTATCAGGAGATCTGAGCATGTTCCCTGTAGGTTTCTGCCTCACTCTTTCATTTTCTTTAGATTGAAAGAAGAGGAGAGAAGAAAGGAGGATGAGCAGTTAAATTGGGGGTAGAGAGGGAGCGACGGAGAGACAGAGAGAGAGATAACATGTCTGTAGTACTGTACTGTTGAAGGGAGCAGTGTTCAGTGGTTTAAACAGATAAGTATAACATTGGAGGGGAAGTGTAGCAGTGTTTCTACCTCTCTGTGGGAGCAGAGTGCTGCCTCTCTGTGACGACCTGCCCTGCATACAAAAAGCACATCACTTCTCTCTGTTTCACTTGGCTAGCTTTTCTTCCCCTCCGTTTAAAAGTCAGGTGCTGTAAGTCTGTCACTGTAATAAATGAACATTAGCTTGATCACTAAGTGGAACATTGTCAGCTGGTTTCCAGATTTCTATGCCCTTGTGGAATGGGGTTTGTTTTAATTGCATACCCTTATGCTTTTACTTTTTGAGCACATGTACAGAGCAACATTATTATGATTTTATATTTTATATAATACATCGTGAGGCTGGTGGCATTATTATTGTGAGACCTTGAGACGTTTTTTGGCATTTCATTACATTGCCAGAAAAGCAGGAATAAAAGTCCTCTCCCTCAGCTTTCCTCCTCCTCCTCATCTCTTTTTATAAATCTATATGTGTGTTTGCTTCTCATTCGTCACTCCCTAGGGGCTCTCACATCTGCCATCTTTCCCGCCGCCCATCTCCCCTGTATGATTTTTTTTTTCCCTTTTTTATTTCTGTCTTTCCCTCTGTCCTATCTGTGGGAGTTTCTTACCTAGAGCTGTCATGTATGTTAGGGCGGCTGCTGTTCACACCACCTCAGTAGCCAAGCTGTCCCACGAGGAAACCAGCCAAGTGCGGTGATGCAGGCTTCAAAGTGTGATTCAGAGGCAGGATTGGGCATGACTGTGCACGTGTCTGTCTTTTTATATACATGATTTTCATATAGACATGTGTTGATTTGTGCCATTTGTGTTTACATCCAAGAGACGCTTTGTAAGGCTGCCGTTTACCTAGCAGCAGCCTGAAAATTCAGTGGAAGCAAACTGTTTCAGAGCCAATAGAAGGCTGCAGTATCAACCCCGGAGATGGACAGCATGTTAAGCAGCCTGCCTACGGACATGTGTGTGTCCTTTCAGTCATTGTGCAGTAACAAACTGCTGCATTTTTCACACCTTCTATCTGGAGAACAACACACTAAAAAACAATGATATGATCTTCTGTTTATCCCTGTTTGTTTTACTCTCTCCCCGTCACAGGGAGGTCAAAGGTCAGGGTCAGCTGCACGTATTGCCAATAGGCAGTCAAGCAGTGTGGATGCTTGTTGTCACAAGTTGAATGTCGTCAATCCAAGTATCATATTATCAGTTCGACTATAAGTGCCGTGTTTAACTCTGTGCGATCAGAGTGGGAGTGTTTGTCCTTGTTCGATCAGTGGAACTGTGACCTTCTGTGTGTGTGTGTGTGTGCGTGTGTGTGACTGTGTGTGTGACTGTGTTTACAGACTTGTGTGACTCAGAGCTCTCCTCTTCTCTCCCCCACAGCTCTCCTTTACAAGCCGATTGATCGTGTTACCAGAAGCACCCTGGTCCTTCATGTGAGTACACATCTTGCAGTTTGTACAAATTTAGAATCATTTCACCCCAGTTGGCAACAAAAACAGGACACTCGTCCAGGAGACACTGCTGTGTTTTTGAAGACAGATATTTGAGACATGTATTTCACAAAGTAGACATATGAAACTAGTGGAAGAAACCTACTTTGAAATTTCAGCTACTACTGCTACTTTATACTTCTAGTCCACTTCATTTCATATAAAATGTCAGACTCTTTACTCCAGCTACATTTACCTGACGGAATAAGTTACTTTGATAATTAGGATTTGCATTTAAAAAAACATACTATATTCCTCTTAAATAAAACAAATTGTATTGAAGATTAGATCTTTAATACTCAACCTTTTTGGCTTATGACTCCTTTGCAAATAAACTTTTCTGGGGCTTGTTCCACCCTTGACAGTAAAGTAAAACTCTTGGTTAGCTGCTCCTCACAGTAGTCCAAGTGCTATAAAGCCAGAGCCTTTTTTTGTTGTTTATCACAGTGTCCTCCCAGCCTAAATAAGTCTACCTCCTTGGATGAGTAATAATCAAGTGGAGAGTGTCAGTCGCGCAAGCCGAGATGCCTGGATGTGTTTGGTTATGTTCCAGGAGTGTGCTGCATGAATACATTTGCATAACGCTGTCAAAACAACAAGATGCCCAGTGCATCCAAGGCTGGTTTACTTGTTTATATAAAGGTCATGTACCTGTCATCCATGCAAAATAGGAGGCAGTGAAAATTTCTGGTGATGATTTTGAAAGACAGGCGGCTACTGAAGCCTCTGTTGTCAGCTGTCCGTATCATCTCTCTGCTGCACTGATGAGAGCAGCTTCAATAAAAATGAGGAAATTAGATTTTTAGAGATAAAGTATGAGCACTAAGTATTTAATAAGAAAGCTGTGTATCTGCAGCGCAACTATGTTATAAATAAGAAGACAACATTTAATAAGCACTTCTGCCCATGCTTGAATGATTTTATGTGTAAAGGCGAGGCTGAATTTCTGACCATAAGGTAAAAAGTGCTTTGATATTAAATGGCATTTTTACATCATTATACATGGCAACAATTATTTCCGTGTTTCACAGTATATAAAGTTTTAGGTATGATTACAACGATGACGGTTTGTAACTGTGTGTTTGTGCTCATGTTGTAGGACTTGCTGAAACACACTCCCAAGGACCACCCAGACTTCCCTCTCCTGCAGGATGCTCTGCGGATATCTCAGAACTTCCTCTCCTCCATCAACGAGGAGATCGACCCTCGCAGGACTGCTGTCACTACACCCAAGGGAGAGGTGTGTGTGATTATTTATAAACAAATTTGATATTTAATGAGATTAAGGAAACATTATCTAGCTTTTTAACCTTATAATAACAACTTCAAAATCATTCTGATGGTACAGTGTCTTGTAATAGTTTGAATGGTTCCTCTGTCTCAGCCACTCCGCACCATATCACTTGTTTATACACTATAACTTCAGTGAGAGGGTAGGATCACAGTGTTACATATATGCATAATTATAATGTTGTGAGTTTTGTCCGTAGTTTGACAAGTTATTGCAGACCTGGGATTTTTATTTATGACAGTGGTGTTTGACATAGTTTGAGTGTTGTACAATTAAGGAATCCGTATAAAACCTTTCAAATTCAAAATCAGGCTTATTTCTAAGACACTTCATACAAATAGAATTACTTTTCACAAACACAAGTCATGTTTTCACACGGAGTTTCTCCTTAAAAGTACTCTACCAATTTTGCAGTACACACCTCCAACATTGTTGGACTCACAATGTATTAGAAGAACACATTCCACACATTGGTCTTCAATGTCAAAACCAGACCCCGACAATGCAACTCGACCTAAGACGGTTCGACCTTATCAGCATTGTGTTATTTTCTCTCAGGCCCGTCAGCTGGTGAAGGATGGCTTTCTGGTGGAGGTGTCGGAAAGCTCCAGGAAGGTTCGGCACGTCTTCCTCTTCACCGACCTGCTGCTCTGTGCCAAGATGAAGAAGACGGCTGTGGGGTGAGTCCACTTTACCTTTTATTCTCCAGCATCAAAATAGTTTATTAACTGCAGAGCCATTTGCATGTGCAGCTTTAAGTACCTACTACTGTGGGATTATCCTCTTTGCTTCTATCTGTATGTCATTCATTTTTCCTTCCACATCAGCACGTAAACCCCCGACAGTGAAACAGAAAAGGATGACACTGGCACTTTACAAAAGATACTGTCGCCCTGTCTGTTCCCGCCTCTGTAAAGCAAGAGAGCTTATTGAAGCCTCACTAACAAAGAGAAAGACCAGCAGGCATTTTGCCTCTGGATTTTTAAAAAGTTGAGGAGAGGAACAGATACACACAGTGAATAAAGAGTGAGGATGAGGGTTATTATTCAGCACAAGAAGAGGTTCTGTGTGCCAGAGAAGAAATCTGTTTGAGCTTACCTGTGTGTGATGCCACATCTAAAGGCTCTGACACATGTACATAGATTAAGTGTCACACTTACAGGATTGCCTGTCGCTCGCTTCGTCAGCACGGCGGCCGCTGTTAGCCTGATTGGATCTAATTTTGGTTGACATTCACTGTTTGTCTGTTTCATTTGCAGCTACCTCTCACTTGGAGGAACACATGGCGTTGCCATAGCTACCAGATCTGTAAATCAGTCTATTATGGTCTGGAGTGTTATCTCAGCGTGCCACCTACATACACAGTTAGAGCTGAGCAGCCATCCAGAAACTCAATCACCTTGGGTTAAGTCACTGAGGATCCTTAATCCCATTGTGTCCTTTGATTATCTCACCTCCATCATGTTGGAATTAGTCATATTTACACGCATTACCACTTCTGAATACATATTTTATAATTATTATTATTTCTATTCCACCATTGCTATTGTTACTAAAGGGATACGAGATTGGATGTAATTATGTTTTTTTGTATTCCACTCACTAATGTATCCCACTGAGCTCCACCCTTTTATTTATGGGTGTGATATATCTGGAAGGTTGTGTTATGGATGAATGGATGATCTGTAAAACAAAGAGATTTCCCAAAAGACAGAAGAGCATTGAGACACAAAGGGTTTGATAATGGAGGTGGAGGGGGGGAGGCAGAGAGATCAGAGGCTGGGGAATGGCTTCAAGGGCTGTGAGATTAATGCACTTGGATGATAAAGAAATGAGTAGCCCATCTCTCCTGCGATGCTGTGAATAAGCTTTGAATGGAAGTCCAAAGTAAGCACACACACCAAGGGAATTCAGTGTGTTTTTGTATTTGTGTTCCTCTAATTGGTACGATCCAAACAATTCCACCTTTTCCCCTCTAATAATAGCCATCAGAAATCTATTTTGAATCTATTTTAAACAAAACTTTTTCCATGTTCGTTAATTAAGATTTTAGACGTAACATTATGTATGAGAATTTTGTTTCTAGTATGGATTCTCATTATCCAGCTGCTCACATTTCTCTCTGATGGAAGTGTCGCACTGGTAATGAGTTAACTATGTACCACCCAGGAATACTAATGAGTCTCATTAGTGTCAGTGCGCATCAATCTTCTCAGCAATGCTGAAAGTAGCACTGTGCTGAGCAAGCATCATTTTCATCCATATAGATTAGATTAGAGTAAATAGGCTGAAAGTGATTCCTTATTTTGATGTGTTTTGATCAGTTAGTCCTGAGGTCAAACCAGCGTGCTGTATAGAAAAGTATTTTTTTTATTGTCTGAGTCTGACCTTCAATAAGCCAATCAGTGTCATTTTTAGGGCTGACAGTATATTGCATGTTTTCTTTTTATAGAACTGTGAATGTTAAGTGTTTCTGTTGTTATGATGTGCATCCATTTTAGTGATGTCTTTACACGACAGTGACAAATTTAAGGTCTGACTAGGAATCCTTTCTCAAAATTACACCAGAGATGTATTATGGCATTTCAAAGCTTCCTTAAAGTGAGACATCTATGTTATTGCCTCTTTTGCATTTTTCTCAAAATCAGTCATCTAGACAGATTGAATTTGTTTTTGAATTTTTCCATTATTTGCTGATGTTATGAAATATTCTCTCACAGTCTCTGTTGTGTAGATCTGTACAGCTTTCTGTGCGCTTAGCTGACTTTACAAAAGGACAAGGATGTTTTGTATGATTGCCTAATAGTGTTTCAAACCCTCCCTCTACATCCCTATATTTCTGCCTCCTTTCCCTCTATTTCCATCTGCAGTCGCCATCAGCAATATGAGTGCAAGTGGTACATCCCTCTGGCAGACTTGACCTTCCAGACCCTGGACGAGTCCGACACTAGCCACAGCATCCAAGTCCTGCCCGAGCATGAAATTGAGGAGATGAAGATCAAGATCTCAGTCTTAAAGAGTGAAATACAGAAAGAGAAGGTAATCTTGCCCTGAAGTTTTCTCATACTGTCCAGTGCTGCAGTACTGTACTCCCCATTCAGGGTTCTCCCCGCGATTTTTTGCGGGTTGCGAACGCTCGTCAACGTCAGTCCGGGGGGGAGAGACACGGACAGACGGTCATCAACTCCATCAGCCGGGGAACGGACGGACGCTCATCGCCGTCAGCCGGGAGCTCCTAGCCGTCAACCGGGGGACAGACGGACGGACGGACGCTCGTCACCGTTACGCGCGGAGTATAGCGGCGCTGACCTAGCGGTATAGCGGTGTAGCGCCGCTGTTCCACCATCTGGGGAGAACCCTACTTAGGCGGGAGGCAAAAATGCTTGGGCACCGCGCCTAAGCCGTATAATGGCAGGGAAAACCCTGCCATCTATCTGAAATGCTCCATTCTAGTTTTTGTCTCTTTAATACCCCCTCTCCTGAATATAATGAAATTTGGACTGAATGGTTCAGTTAAACTTTCACACAGACAAAGTCTTTCATGAAAGACCCCTTAAAGGAACAACGGCACCTTCCTTTTAACTCTAACACCCACACCTTAGTTTACTTTAGACAGGGTCACAATATGCCTTGTGAGGAAACTCGAAACAAAAACATAGCTTTTTCATATTTAAAAAAAGGTTCTCCCTTCTGTCATCGCATCAGCCTTTTCTGGTTTACTCCTTACAGAGCTGACACAAGTTACTATCAGAGGTTGATTCAAAAAGATGCTGTAAGCCCCCAACAATTACAAGTCTGTACACCCCCGCGCCCCTGGCTGAGACACTCTCAAGGCGTCGGGAGCTCAGAGTTCCTGTTATTCCCCTCTCGTAACGTTAAACACGCCCACCCGGGGCACAACAAGTGACCGCAGCTGGTATTAAGAGTCGGAGGAGGCCAGAGCAGTGAGAGTAGGAGCTGACTGAATGTAGGCTCTGACTCACAGTTTCCTGGTGAGGGCTGGGAGGGTGTGTGTATTTGTTTTCCTTCAATACCGACAAGAAGCTGAGATCCTTGAGAGCAGGACGCTCAATTTCAGGGGCTTATCTGCAGCCTGTCCCTGAAAAAAATAGCATAGATAAAGATTTCAGGAAGCCTGTACCATGCTGATTAGAACTGATAACAGAAATTGTAAAGTACTCTTGAAAATGTAGTTCTAATTTTGATGTCATTATGAAATAAACACAAAATCAATATCAGCATTTTACTTTATAGCCGTTTCTCTCTATCACTCTATTGATACATTTAGTATTAGTTTCAGCCCTAAATGAGATTCTGAATATCTGGTTACTTTTTTTGTGTATGTCTGTAGAAAGCACCGAAGGGTCAGAGTCGCGTGGAGCGTCTGAGGAAGAAGATGAACGAGCAGGAGTCGTGGCTGCTCCTGCACTCCCCCACCATCCCCTTCCGCATCCACAACAAACATGGAAAGGTGATCTGCTTGTCCCACCCTCTCACTCTCTGCATCTGTGTAGCTGTAATGCTCAAGTCTCACCACTAGACGGAGACATGTAACTGTCTAAAGAGTCCCATACGTTCAGAGTTGGGTTAGATTTGGATTTTCAAACTTAAAGCTTTTGACAGCATGACATAATTTTACATCATAGCTTTTTTTTATAGTTTTTCTTTCTACTGTTTATAAAATCAGCACTATTCTTGTTAAATGTATTTTCTTTTAGATCTTCCAATAATGATTTTAGTGCAGAGGTGATATCCTTGATGTGTTTAACAGTGCTTTCTGTGTTTGTATCCAGAGCTACCTGTTCCTCCTCTCCTCTGATTACGAGAGGTCAGAGTGGAGGGAAAGCATCCAGAAACTCCAGAAGAAAGGTAACACCAGCTTTGAATACAATTGCTCTATTGACTGTTTCTGTTTTCTTCTAGAACCACATTATACGCACTGTACCGCAGAAAAGTAAGAGTTTGTGTCTGTGTGGTTGCTGTGTGTATTTCAGATCTCCAGGCATGTGTCCTAAGTTCTGTTGAGCTCCAGGTCCTAACCAGCTCTTGTTTCAAACTCCGAACTGTCCACAACATTCCTGTCACCAGTAACAAAGACGGTAAGAAACACTCACACAAAATATCTTCTTTATGCTTTTCTTCTTATGTCTGGATGCCTTGTGTGTTTCTCCTTTTTTTTTCCAATCACAAACACAGACAGTCTCCCATTACTCCTTCCTCTCCTCTCTGCTTTGAGTTTAAAATTCAAACAAAAGCCCCTGTTACAAAAAGCCACATAATGAGAGAGGGGGGCCTTGCTGGAGATTATCTAGGTTACAATATGTTTTCCATCTAGCTTGTAGCAGTCAATGCCACGCAGTGTGTCGACGGTGGCCTGCGCTGAGCTCCCAGTTCCTATATGTTTGTTTTTGCTCCAGATCTCCACATTGCACGGCTTTCACGGGCTGGTGGTGACATTAAAGCCATCTGGCCAACATTTTCTGATCTCACATGCCAAAAAGGGTCTCAGCATTTTACAGAGAACTTTCAGAGACACTGAAAGGCATTCTTTTTTAATTCTTTTTGGCATCATACAGACAAAAGGTTTTCTTCTTATACAATGGCATCTCTCTGCAAGTCAACCATTATTTTGACATTCGATACGTTTAAAGTGGAGATCTCGGAATATCTTGCTTTTTATTTTGCATTCTGGTGTACATCAAGGGAAAAAAGAAGCCAGTATTGCTCTGTGCTCTGAGCCTTTTCAGATGTCAGTTGCCAGCAGCTGAACAGTGAAGTATATTTTCTGTGACTTTTTATTTTATTTTACAGAGATGGGTGCTTCTTTTCCTTTTGTGCTCATGCTAATTATCCAGTTCCTACTTCAGTTATCCAAAACAAACTATAAACATAAAACACATCAAGTCCAGGTACAAGACAGCATGTTTCAATATCAATTGCCAGTTTGGTCATGTGTAGATTTCTAAGTAAGGACTGAGACAGGATATATCGATATCAATATTGACATCACAGTAATTGCAATGCGAAGAAGGGCAGATTCAGCCATTTTATATTATGCATTATGACATGATAAAGGTATTGAGACAATGGCAAAGGCTAAACACAGACAACCATCAAAAGCTTTTTGGGGTTTAGTTATGTATCTTATCCAAGAATACTTCAAAGTGCAGCCAGAGGGATCCAACCACTGACCTTCGGATTAGTGGATGACCCGCTCTACCCCCTGAGCCTTAGCTGCCCCAAAGCTGTGTTTCTAACGTGACAATGTGAACAAAGTTTGCTTAGGCAACACGTCAAATATTGCAAACGCCCTCCCAAATTGGGTTGAGACAGATTATGTTACATTTTTACAGCAAATGGTGCTAGAAAGCTTGTGTTCTTCACCTCAAGGATAAGTAATTAAATACTGTATGTATATATATATATATATGACATTTCTTTTTGGAAGTTGAAATGTTGAACATGCTCCAGATTTATAGTTCCCATCCAGTAAGTCCCTTAGATTGATTTTTTTTTTTTTTTTGCTTGAAAGTCATCATGGGATGGTGATAATCAAGTATATGCCAGTGTCTCCTTCAAATTTTAATTCACTGTTCAGGGCATTTAGAGTTTTAGCTGTGAAAACAATATGATATTCCTTTTTATCCTTTGATTTGCTCCAAATTAGATCTGATCTGACTTCCTTTTCCATTTTTAATAATAGCAGAATTTATTTGATTTGCATTGTGTAGTCTCAGCATGTACTGACTCACTCACTGCAGCTCCTTTTTTAAGTAGTTTGGATAATAACATTAACTGCTTTGGCGGAGGTTTTTACTTGCCTTGCTACTTACATTGCTCGGCTGATTTGATGAAACCCTCAACTTTGTGCTCTGAAACATGTCCTTCATTGTGCTTAAGTTTTGTTTGAAATTACATCTTTTTTACAGAGAGGTAATATCCCTGTGTGTTAAAACAGAGCTCGGGCCCCACATCATAATCACACAACGACATATACGCAGACACACCTCGATGACATGCGATGCAGGGAGCAAAGTAGGGTTTAAATGGAGACCAGCTGGTGACGGAATGTTTCTCATAACTAAGAGGATGGATGATATTGCAGAGAGCCTTAAATGCTCACACTTTTATTTGACACCTTTTGATAGGATACTTAAAAATTACCAAACATAAGTTAATGGATTTCCACAGTTTATTGTAGCAGTTGGATTATTATTTAAGAAAATAGACCTCAGTTTTAGTTCTAAAAGCAGCGCATAGGCCACCTCGAAGCTGAACCCTTGAACTCTCCCTGTGTGAAACTCTCACTTATATACAACACACACCCTCACATTCAACCCCTGTGGGGTTGACTGCTCTCCTCTAAGCCGCCTACAGTGGAGCTCCAAACAGCCCTGCAGCCCTCCATCATAGTTTATTTTCCAGGAAACAGCCAGGCTTCACAGGCCTCAACCTAAGCAAGAGTGTATCCCCTTTATGTGTGTGTGTTGGCGGGGTGGGGGGTATATCAGGCCATCATACAAACGTCCACCCATGACCCTCCACTCGTCCGCCAGCTCAGTTGTTATGGCAGAAGACTGCTTGTTGATGTGTGGTCTGATACTTATCCTACAAAAGGTTGTAATAACAGTTAACTTATTGTAGGAAACTAAGTGAAAATTATTTTCTTCAGCCATTTCGACTGTATTTGTGTTCAAGTTTTGGCCAAAAAGTGTCTTTTCTCAAACATAACTTGGTGCCTGGATGTTGCAATGGGTGAGAACAGTTATAGGAGTGGTTTTAGTAATGAGTTTTATCCGCAGTTTGGACCACCCAACCTGAAATGGATGAAAAGCACGCATTCTTCCCGATTAAAAATTTTGATTAGCCCATTTAAAGATTTTTTAAATGGATCCAGACATTCAGGAAAAAAGAGTTAGACATTGTTTATAATTCCATTTTTTATGCTCCTAAATCGTGATTGATGATTAATCAAATCATCAGCTGCATGTCCTCAATCCCTCATAAATGCAACTTGTTCACTTGTTCATTTTGGGAAATAAAGGCCACATAGCTCCATAGAGTTGTCTGTTCTGCTGAGTTTGTGGTCAGGTTTCATGTACAAAAATGTTACCAGATGGTTAAAAAGTCTTTCTGCTTTCGATAAATCAGCAGACAGAAACCTTTAGTTTCACAAGTCGCATTGGAGGACACAAAACAATTCGCATCAGAGTTCGAATCAGCTTCATTGGCCAAATATGCGTACATATACAAGGTATTTATATTAATCTTTCTGTATTACACAGAAATAGATACATAGCTAAGAACGAGGACAAAAATAAAAAACTTAACCAATAAGATAAAGAATGGTTAGTAAATGGTCAGAACTGTACTGTACAATAGCATGAGGAAAGAAAGTAGTTGTGTATGCAGTGTGTTAGGGGCACAACACCATAAATGGCTGAATGCAAGTAAATTGCTCTTGTGTTGTAAACAGCACAAGTAGTGCAAAGATGAGTATTTGATAAATATGCATACATGGTGTTGATGGATTATGTCCATGATCTGTATGTATACATATCTATATATATTATGTACAGCGTGCAGGATTTACATTGACACATTATGAACAAGGAGCAGAATATATATTGGCCTCAGCAGCGACAGTGAATAACGATACATACATGTTGACTGCAGTGTATTTGAGACTGTAAAAAAATCTATTGTGGCGGTAAGTGGATGTTTTTGTGTTGGAGGTTTATTGACACTGTAGATCAATAGTACAGATGCCAATAACCAGTCCCAAGCGTAGCTGTGTTATAAATGAAAATGAAGTGGTTTGGTTTGAAGATAGAAACTGAAAAACACATTTTAGAAGCAAAATTACATGTGACTAATGTAAGACATGGTAAAAGGGATGTGACAGTCATGGAGATATCATCAAAGAGAATATTATAGCCTAAAGTTGGAGGTGTTATACTGTCAGATGCAACAGAGGAGGATACTGGACCAGGGCCTGCATAAAGAGCAAGAGGCTATTGTTGGAGTGAGAAGATTTTCTACAAATGTCCCATAATGATGATAACGCGGTCAACAGAATATTGATTAAACAAGTCAAACTCCAAATGAAGTTAGTCCATCATCATTATTTGACTCGTACTTCTTGTGAAGTTTGTTTTAACTAAAGAGAAGAATAATTGCTACAAGTTCCTGAATCGCTTGTACGTGCAGAAGAAACCTGTTTTTGCATGATGTCCAATGTCTTGAAGTAATTAGATAGATATATATATAACACATTTTCTAGGTGTATGAATCCCTTCATCAGATACAGTAGCACTCAGAGGGGGATTTTTTTCGGTTTCTGTCTGTAAATCTATCTCTTACGGTATCCTCATGATTGTTGTTATGGAGATGCAATGTGCAGGAGTGGCTTACAAGTCATAATTCACAATGACTGTTTGTCTTTGCATTGTTTTATTTACACAAACCATTCTGAATGTTTTTTAAATACAATACGTCACCATATTTACGCTTGGAACGGGACTAATTGCGCTGTGCGCTTGTTTTCCAGATGAGGAGACTCCTGGCCTGTACGGCTTTCTGCATGTGATCGTCCACTCTGCCAAAGGATTCAAGGAGTCAGCAAGTAAGTTGGACAGAAACAGCATTTTTTTCTGTAATTTTTTTTTTTGCTCTGCCTCAGCATCCCCTCACACATAGTTGTTGTGCACAGAGGCGTCTGCCAGCGAAACACATGATCCAGTCAATCACTGCAGTCTGCACATGCAGTTTCAATCATGGCGTGGCCCAATACGGAGATGGCCAGATGGACTGATGGAGGATAAGAGCATAGAGGACAGCACAGGGAGAAATAGATTCAGAGGAGAAGTGGAAGCCACAGTGGAATTTTTGTGGTTGTTTTTATTTAGAAGACATCAAATATGACACAAAAGAACTTGCATAAAAAAACAAAAGCGAAAGATTGTGCACAGCAGACAGGGACAATTTTGAGAGTGAACTGCTGGCAAACTTACTGCCAGTTGTCTCTGATTTATTGCCTACCGTACACAAATGTTCCTTTGTATAATAATGTGCGCAGATACAGCTGTGTGTGTGTTTATAATCAGTGAACTCGAGCGTGATGTTGGCAGGGCTGTGTCCATACTGGACAGCTGGTGCCGCGGTACACTTTGTGCCCTCTTGCACAATCACCAGTTCAAATATCAAAAATCTGGAAAAGACACAGAGATGAAGCAATATGATTTCCTCAGTTACCATGACAGCCTTTAGAACGTGGAAGCTGGCTCGCTAGAATTTCCCGGGTAATGGATTGGAAAGCTCTCTCCTCTGAAAGCCTGTTTGATCCTCGGTGGAGTACGGTGAGCTGAGGGGTTTAAAAAAAGAAAGTGTGTGTGTGTGTGTGTGTGTATGTAGAGAGAAGTTGGGCAGTTTCACGGATACCATTTGCTGTAAGTGTATCCAGTGAAGCGTATAGAGTCAGGGTGGGGCATGCAAGCAATGGAGGTAGTGTGGGGTAGATGTTGTGTTGTTGTTAAGGGTCACTATGCTGGTGATGATAATGGCCATTACAGTGGCATTTATCCCTCAAATGAATTACTGTGACATACACTGATTAATGTACAAAGAGGCTTTGTAGCTGGTGTAATTGTTTTATCAAAATAGAATAAAGTATTCCTCTAAATGGGGTCAGAAGTTAGCTCAATGTAATTATCAGGCTTGTTATGGAGAGTGATTGCACAAACTGTAAATGTTGTTTACTCAACACTGAAAATCTGAAATAGCATTTACACACATCCCTTGGGTTGTTTATGCTGAGTTTGCAAAGGTTCAGAGCCTTTTTTGCACTTTTTCTTTTGTAAGTACTCGGATCGCCCATGCCACCCACTAGTGCCAGGTGAAGAAAACAAACAAACCCTCCTCTTTACTGGATCCAGCAAAAAGACAAGAAGGAGGCACTCATACCAAAGACCATAAGTTTGATTATCAGCCCATTAGAGCTGCTAAGCTATATCTGTTAGTAAGTCAACTATTAAGCTACTTGACAACTATTTTATTGATTATTGGTTTGAGTAAATTCTCTGATTTCAGCAACTTAAAGGTGAATGTTTTCTGGTTTATTTTCTCCTTTATGACGGTAAACTGAATATATTTTGGTTGTCGGCACAATAAGACATTTGAAGACTTCTTTTTTTGCTTTGGGATACACCGGTTGTTATTTTCCACCATTTTTTGGCCATTTTATAGACAAATCAACTTCTCAAATAATCAGGAAAATAATCAGCAGAATGTTTGACAATGAAGATAATGGGAAGATGCAGCCCTAAATCCGAGCGAGACGTAAAAAAAACGATAGTGGATAGTTAGTGCAGAATTAATTGTATTCTGTATTGTATGTCTCAGTTCAGTTTACACAACACAGTTAAACAGTTCAGCTTTTCTTTTTTTTTTATCAAGCTGTGTTCAGAACTTTCTGTGCTAAAGTGTCACCAGCTGCACCCACAGAACCACACCGCTGCTGCTGAACACCTGTGTTTTTAGGTTAGAAAACTGCTGTATTTGTGTGCGTGTGTGGGTGGTTGATTGTTCATATGTGGGAGTACACTGGCTGCGCCCTTGATGCTGAAATGAGTTCTATTTACCACTACGGCTATTCATAGTCAATAAACCATTTGATATGAAGTGTAAAACGTTTATTGACGCAATTACATCAAATTAATACACTCCTGTTTCCATGATAAATAACTTCAAGCCGTGCAACTTATGGTTTAATGTACTTTATTTTATATGTAATTATTTTAAACTCAGTTCACTTCAGACCTAAATGCACACATCAAGATCAAACATTGTATTTTGTAAAGGTTATTTATTTTGCATTGGATTAACTGACTTTTAAGGTAATAAATGTGTGCCAGTTTGTGTCAGCAGTGTGTTATGGTTGTTGTATTTTTTAACATTCCTGTAGAATCCTGATTGTGAAACCTTTCCAGTGTTGGCAGCAAACATTTTCTCAAACAGCTCAGAGATCATAGAGTTGATGGGAGACATTGTGTTCAAAATCCTGTTTCTTCTGATTCCCTCCAATACCACAAATTAGAAAATGTGCACCATTTCCTCCAGATGTAGCTTAATGATGGCATCAAATGTGACTTTTTCTGTAGATTGTGTGTGTGTGTGTGTGTGTGTGTGTGTGTTTTTGTGTATGTGTGTGTTTGTGTGTGTGTGTGTGTTAGAGCTTGGATGTGGTTTTATTTGCACTGTTGATGTCTCCTTCACTGTCTCCGCTTAAGTCATTTGTCATTGTGTTGACTTTCCCTGCAGGCCATGTGTAAGGATCTTCACACAGTTTTTTGCACTTTTACATAATAGTGTGCAGTATGTGCAATCTTTTAATGCACATGGTCATTATCATATAATAAATGACATAACAGCCATTATTCAGTGATTCAGATTGGTGAGTAGACGTGTAGTCATCGCCTCTTTTTGCTCCGTCTTTGATTGAAAAATGACAAAAAAAATGCACTAGAATATCTTATTGGAGCTGTTTTATTTATGTCACAATGATACCCCCAGTGGGAAAGGGCTTTAAATTCAGCCCAGGGCAAAGTAGTCAAACTGGGTCACAGAGGAGGGAGCTGAGACTCGAGCATTTCCCAAAAACTCTTGCAGAGAAAAAAATGATTGGAAAACATGACCTAGTAGAGAGGTGCAAAACACGTTCACTTTGTTCTCGACTTATTTTCGGGGATGTGAGACTCAAAAAGTTGTTTTGTCGCAATACTGGAATAGAAACACTACCTTGAAAGATCCTCATTCAATACCTCTTTTGATACCATGGGGAAACAATGACATAACATTGAGGGTGTGAAATTTTAGATTGTCAAACGTTTCTTTTCTTGGCTAGCAGCAGCAAATGGCAGACTGACTGTAAAGATTAACCATCACACTTTATTTTTTGTTAGAAACATTTGGTATTTTTCCTCTTTAGATCAGCCCTTTCAAAATGTGTGTCAACTCACAGTCGGAGAGAAGAGATAGCGAGAAAGCGCAGCTGATACTGGTGTATCGATACTGCAGAAATTGAGTATTGAAACCGTTTTGAGTATCAAAAACGTATTTCTTGACAACAATACCAACAAGTGAGTAGTGAATACTTCCCCCCTATGTGTAAAACACCTGCTGCAACTTGATGCTGACAAGCCCCAACAGTTGTGCAAGCTGAAAGAAATCACAAAGCTGTTTTAAGTGAGCACAGCTACAGTAATCTTTTCCATTTTTCAGCAACATTTAAATAGATTTCAGTTGAATTTATATTTAATGTAGATTATCAATAATGGAATAAAAGAACAGTAGCTTCAAGACAAAGTAAAGTTATGTAACAGATGTATTTTGGTAGTTCTAACAGTCCAATGCTTAAATCAGAATCAAAGTTTTCATCACCCACTACTGTTCCCAAAAACCCTGCAGTGTTCACATGTTCTCATGACGCTTTTTCTACGTGTAATCTAATCCAGTCATGGCTGCATGCATTCCCATTCATTGCTCACCATGCTTTTATTAGTTTTCTCCTTCTGGATTCTATGAAAACAATTTAATTATGCCCTGTTCCCTCCTCATCTGGTTCTTTTAGCAGAATATTTTCTCCTGAGGCCCTCCAGCTAAACATATAGACAGTTAGCCATTCTGTCGGCGGCGACTTGAAGCGGTGGAGACACTGATTAGTTTAACTGATTATCACGTGTCTCCTAATTCTGTGAACCCGCAGTTTGACCCGGCATTCGACACAGCCTAGGGCAAAGACTAGCCCCCTGTATAAGAACGCACTCACACCACAAGGGCTGCAGGCCCCAGTTGATTGAGATGGAAAAGGATGACATCTATTAACTCCTGCATTTAGAGGTCAGAGACCCCATGCTGACCAGTGTATCCCCCTCATAGTTGGAGCCTGATGGTGACCTGCCAGGAAAATAAAAAATCATGGAGTTCCAGGCCTTTTTTTAGTTCGTCCTACTTCTCATATAGCTCCTTCTGGATCCAGTGCGAAGACACAAAGAGACCTCTCTAAATAAGCTCTCTCTGGCCTTGTTTGAATTTTAGGTCTGGGCACACAAACCCATTTCAGATGGAGAGGAAATCAGATTCCAGAAAAAAAATTCTGGGAGCTGCTCAGGAATACGAAGACACTGCTCTTCTCTGCGGCTAGATGAAAAAGAAGTTTAAATCACAGTAAAATCTCAAACAAATGCCCTCGCTACTTTTTGAAACCGAATTGCAGCTGTGTGCACGAGTATACACCAGCTGAATGGCTTTCCATCCTTTCACAGAAGCAGACTCTGACAGGTAGTTTGTGTATTTTTGGGAAGTCAGATGTCGAACCAGAGGTGGGGGACATGAGCTGTTATGCCTCCTGTATGTAGCGGAAGTGTACGATAACTGCTTCATTTCATAAATATCCTCCAGATGGTCACACTGAATTCCCCTCCACCGAACTTCCCTCATACTACGGCCACTAATCTCTTCCTCATTGGGAGTAATTATGCCCGAGCCATTCAGGATGCTGAGAAAACAAACAAAGACGGAATGAAACCAGATGGAATGACATTCCAGTATACTGTATAGCCCTGTTAGGGATAGTTGTATGACTACATATGTGAATGTTTGCTCCGGTCGGGCATAGTTTGGCATCTCTCCATAAACCAAGCCTCAGGTTGAGCTGGTGTGTTTGATGTTGCAATGTAAACATCTTCTCTGTCATTCTGCTAGTGTGTCTGCCTCATATGTATATAAGACTCATGTCTCTGTCACCCTTGCCCAATCTCAGTGATGTTCTCGGTGAAAGGTCAAGCAGTACAATCCATCTATCATGCTGTCAGATTAACCCCAGGGACTAGGTCCAGGCTGCGGGAACATACTATAGACACTTTACAGACAGGCGGTAGCAAGGTCTGCAGGAACTTCTACGGCAGCGTTTAAAGAAACACATTAACAGATTTAATTGCTCTGTGTAGGAACTGAGTGTTAGCTGATCCCAGGGGAGCGATGACTGTGGTATGAGGATGTAAAGATCTGAGGATGTGGCTGGTCCTGAGTGTGTACACAGGCAGAAGATTGATGTCTTGTCAGCTGACGAACTAAAGCATATTGACAGTTTGAAGGACTGTTTGACTTTAATGGAAGGTTACCTTTTTTAGAAATCTTTTAAGTGCGCATTTATTATAATCTGGTACCAAAATAAGACAGTCACTTGTTGTCATTGTATAAACCTTAAACACTTTTGACTGAGGAATTGTTTGTACCTGATGTTTTCATTTAAAAAATGATAAAAATGATTGTTAAGAAATATATAAATGGTTGTTTATGCAGTTTTAAACTGCAACTAAAATTATTGATTATCTTTCATAATCCGAATGCAGAACGAAACTTTGTGCAGGTCAGTCAGTTAACAAAACTTGGGATCCTAGTACCATGTTAACAAAACAATTCCATACTTTTATAATACAAGGTGTTCGCTTTTGGCCTTTGACCCACCATTAAGATTCAGTTTTAGCCCTCCAAGAAAAAGTTTGCACATTAGATTAAATTAGATTAGATTAGATTTATTGTCCACCCCAGTGAAAATGTTCATTTGGCTTCTCTTAAAGAACAGAAAAACTACATAAAGGTATATACACATACAAAAACATACAAATATACAACATCCAATAGTGCAAATCCTTGCTCTAGATAGTAAACTGATGATGAGACTATTATTAATATTAGTCGACTCATCAGCTAGTTAAAAAATCAATCACCATCTATTTTGTAGTAACCAAAGTATTTTTTTAAGATAAAAGATTTTTAAAAAATCATTGGTTATCCTCTTTTAAGATATTTGAAGACCTCTCTATGGATTGTGGACATTATTATGCTATTATCTGACATTTAATAGACCATACCAATGATTTATGAATTGAGAAATAAATCTGCAGATTATTTATGATAAAAGAAGATGTGAGAAAAGTGTTAGTTGCAGTCCTACATGAGCATTATGCAATATTATAACCTGACTTCAGTGTAAAGAAACTAAATGAAGAAATATCAATGGCCTGTGATTACGCTTACCTTTAATGAGAAGACATAATTTCCTCTATACAATGACATCATTACCCACTAAAAATCCTTTTAATGGCTTTTATAACTATTTAATGGCCACTCTGTTCCTACAAAATTTTAAAATTGGGATTAGCAGAGACATGTAACTTTAGGATTACACAATATACGCCACCGAAACACAATTAGACAAGAAAGCTAATTGTTTATTCAGTGCTTTTCAAGGCTCCAGTTTTCTTGATGGATCTGTCCTGTGTTCTCTCCTAGATCTATACTGCACCCTTGAAGTGGACTCATATGGATACTTTGTCAGCAAGGCCAAGACCCGCGTCTTCAGGGACACCACAGAGCCACAGTGGAACGAAGTCAGTCACCAAGACATCTTTCCTTTAGTGCACATCTCTCCTTTTTTGTCTCTGCAATTTCAAATATTGAATCATCCTTTTTCCATCATTTAACAGGAATTTGAGATAGAGTTGGAGGGCTCCCAGTACCTTCGGATCCTGTGCTACGAGAAGTGCTACGACAAAAGCATGCTCAACAAGGACGACAACGAGATTGTGGACAAGATCATGGGAAAAGGGCAAGTCCAGGTAAGAGGACGACTGCTGACAGGCTGTTACAGAAAGCAAGAATACACAAAGAGAGACTGTCTGTGTCCTCTTGGGGACATTTCCCAACATGTGACTCATTTTAATTGGCTGTCTAGCCCCTATGCACAGCGTAGTGGTTTTGTCGTGGTGGCCTCTAATGATGCTGGTTGCATTAATCGTCTGACAGAGTTTATTAGAGGGGGATTTCCCCTGTCGTGTTGTGAGAAACATTCCCATAAAAATCTCTTTCAATCTTGTTAACTCGATCCTGCCTGCACAGTGGAATCTGTGGTTTCTTGGTATCAAAACAAAACGTTGTCCTCCACTCTGCGGCCTTAGGTTTTTGCAGAGAGGGGAGTCAGATTTCTAATTTTCCAGAACTCCGGAAACTCTGTTCAGTCAAGTGAAGCTTGACTCCTGTCATTTTCACTGCAATTCAGTCCAAGTGCTGCAGTTGTACTTTCCTCCTCGTTAATCGATAGAGCTTCTCCTTATGAATTCAGGTAGACTCTGAGGGTTTTGGTAGCTCTCATCATCAGTTAATGTCCTCTTGTCTTCTTCAAGTGATGCATGTGTCAGTGCCAGAGGTGAGCTTGAAGCAGGTTATTTTTGAACCACCTTCTGATACTTTTTAACTCTCCGAACTTAACAGAAAATATAAATCATGTCAATCATTAAAGATTTGTTTTTTGCTGCTAGAATGACGTTTGGAGTCGCAGGTAAAAGCAGTTTCAGTGACAAGTTGCACTGGGAATACAAATCTCCTGTCTCACATTGAGAGAAAGTGGGGCAGACATGAATCAGTCACACAACGTAGCATTTTAGAGGAAAGGATGCATCTCAGAAACTAGTGCATTGCCCGTGGGAAGCATGTATTCCTATAGAAAAGTGGGAGGTTCAGTAGCTTTTTCATGGATGGCCAAATGAGGTTGTGTTTGAAGGTGGGACGTCAGGGATATAATTGACTGTTTTTGACTACTTTTGATTATACTTTTATATTTCACCTTAAAAACAATACCTTGTCTTGTTTGGTGTCATTATTTTCAGCACAACCTCACATGTGTGACTGTATAGTTATTTTTTCATTTTGACATATAATATTAACACTATGGACCTAGAATCGCAAAATAACATAAAATCAGAGTAGGAAAAATGTAGATTTTTAGACCAATTGCATTAGTTATAATGCAAATATAAATTGTTGTTTGCTAAATTTGTGCATACTTTTTTTAAAATTTACAAAGTTATATGTAGGCTAACTATTTACATTTAAATGCAGGCAATGCCTCAGGCTCAGCTCATTCCTGCCTGCTCCACATTCAGCCGTCTCCTCTTCGTTTTGACTCACAACACAAAAAACGACTACACTACACACTAAACACACCACACCAAACACTACATTACACACTAACTATACACTCCAAACACGCTATATGTCACAAATCTCTCAACTCTAAAAACTCGCCATCTCTGTCGCTGTCTGTATCACTGCCTCTGTCCCTCACACAACTTCCTGTTCCTCAACAACCAAACTTGCTGCTTGCGGACACTTTCGTGACAAAAGCCCGTTTTTACCATTTCTTCCTGCACCAGACACAAAGCAAATGTGACGGCAATGTTCGCGAAAAAGCGTGGCGGACATTATTTACCCGAAGTCCTAAGTCCGGTTTTGGACGTGCCGGTGCGTCCGGTCCGTCGCCTCGGGAGGTGGGTCGGCTAGCGGCTAGCAGCTAGCAGCTAGCTACACACAAACATCTACAGATTCCGATTCCACTTTGTTGTCCGCGCGTCTCCGGATCTCCTCAGACCCGAACAGACTCTGTCCGGACTCGTTTAGTCCCATTAATCCACAACAGTCAGTTTAGATAGACAGAACGGGACCGAACCACCGGCAAAATCCCGGTCCAGCTCGCGCCGCTGCAGGTATAAATCCGCTTGCTTCTTAAGGTGGGGGGTGGCGGTGGTCTCTGCAGTGATTGGCTCTGGTGCGCACGTGACTATGGTGGCTACGGTTAGCAATGCTAGCGGAATTCGTAAAACATTTCTGAAATAAATTATTAACGGTATCATTGTAGTACAAACAAATGCAACATTGCACACCCTTGAACCACGCAGCAGCCATGTTGAAACTCTCAGGTCAGTCTGATCCTGATCCGCAGAGATATCTGAGGCAAACACAGACAGACAGACAGAGATTCCTTGCTTTTATAGAGAGATGACTTGTGAATCTTATGTTCATCTTGAGTGAGTTGGTTGGTTCTCTGCAGAACCAAGTTCCTGTTGCCTATCTGTCAAACAGACTATGAATGGAAGAAAACTCCCACGACATATTTGTTGCAGCATCTCTCTTTGTCACTGTCACTTTCCATGCTTTCATCTTTCAGTTTGATGGTTTGCGTCCTTGATTGTTGCCTTTGACTTGCTCTGATGAGCATATGGAAATACGAGTCAGTATGCAGCACACAGAAATACTTAATACATCTTAATGTGGCATTGGATTTACTTTTTTATGACATTGGATGTTTCTAAAATAATTAATAGAAACATCTTCTGTGTGGAGATGATATCAATCTATGGATATACATCAGTCGTTTTCATTTCTGAAAATAATTAAACCTTACCATTGCCTGCGTATTTGGGTTAATTGGGTCAGGAGTCAGATTAGCTGACCTGTGAGAGGATTAAAAACATAATTTTGCACATGCATGTATGTATGTGTGCGCATTTGTTTCAAGGTTGGTGTGTGCATGCAGAAACAAAGTACTTTTTTAGTTATCCATTAGTATGTTGGTAAGTTTGTCCTTTCTTTAAACAGGTTTGTTATTGGTTTAACCTCAGATTTCAAGCAGAACCAGACAGATGAATACCATATACTTCTCTTTTCTTAGTTAAAGAGGACCATCCCATCCCAAGGTGCAGTGGTTCATCAATGGTTCAGCACTGTATCTCACATGACAGTAAAACCCGCCCTTTCTGGTATGGCTACCAGTCAGAGAGACTAATGCTGCTCGTGCTGCTGTTGCTGGGAACATCCACTTCCAGCCAACAGTCCCCCAAAAAAAACACAAATAAAAACACCACATGTTTGCTGGCTCACCGTGAGAAGAAGAAAATAGATATGGGGATAGAACTGGAGAGGGAGAATGGCATGTTCTATCCCAGAGTCTGAGAGGGTGGGAATGGTGGGCGAGTGTGTGTACTGTAGAGAGGGTTGTTAGGGGAGTGTAGTTAGTGGAGAAAGAAGTGGATGATTTTTGTTTGATTGTATCAACTGCATAGAGCTGATGAATTAATTTGTCAATTCATTGTAATAAAATTACCACCTATTTTGAAAATTTAATCATTTTTAAAGCAAAAACTTTGTCACAAATTTTAGTTGGTTCCATATTTTTAAACGGATAGGTTTTATGCTTTTCTTTGTCATAAATGTCTGTAAACCAAATGTCTTACATTATTGGAATGTGGTTGAAGACATTTAAAGGAACTACACAGATGTTGTGGGAAACTATAATAGACATTTTTCACTATTTACTGACAATGTAGAAGTATAACAGTTAATCGATACATTAAGAAAAAAATCAACAGATGATTCAATAAGGAAAATGGTCAGCTGTAGGCCTCCAATACAATGTCAGTGATCAAAGGCAATGCTAGTCCAGGGTTGTGGTAATGAAACTGGTGGAACTGATGTCACACCGTTCTACAGCGTTATCTAATGTTCTATGGATTTGGTGTAGCTGTACATTTTTAAGAATAAGCTGGAGGGACGTCTGCTCCACAGTCCAGAGTGCATACCTAAAGAGACTGTCACTTGGACCCGAGCTGTTTGCTTTCCTGGTGAGGCTGAGCTTAGAAGGAGCCTTCAGTGTTTTCCTTTCCTCTCTGGAGACCCTCTGATTTATTTAACAAGCTCGTGAAATACTGACTGACCGTACATGGGCATATTGGGCTGGAAGTTTTCTTTTTTTACCCACTGCTGTTACTTCACTTTGTTACCGATGAGAAAGTTGATCGCCTCAGTCATCAGAAGATGTTATGATTCTGGCCAGAGATTTTATTTTGATAGTCTCCAAGGAAACCTGCAGGATATTGGGTGCATTATTCTGTGATATGCCTTTTTGTGCAGGAGGTGTATTGTTTGTGATGTCCGTGAGTGGCACACCCATGTTAGCATGATTGAGTTGCTTGTCCACAGGAGGAAATACCACCATTTAATTCCAGCCCTTCATCCCCTGAGCAGATAACCTTTGATCTCTGAGGTCACGTTTCTAATCCTCCATTAAATGGCAACAATGTCAGAGGTTACTTTCCCCCGTCTCTCAAACTGATGATATAAATGGATTCTTAAATGTCTCCAAGCAAGTAATTTGCAAAATTGATCCGTATCAGCTACCAAAGTTGCCAGTTAAAGAGAAGCTTCCAGTGTGTGATTTCTTTGGCGTGTTGTCGCTGATGGTGTTGTGACCACTTGTTGTCCTCTGGCTAAACAAACTTTTGTATACATGGTGTGAGCTCAATTACAATCTAAAACTTTTTATTGTGTCTGACACTACATTTGATGGTAGTTTTTTAATTACAATCGTTGTTGATTTCTGATAACATTTAATTGCCGGTGTGATGCTTCACAGGTCTCTGGTTGCCAGCAGTGTGTTCAGAGTTGCTACGAAGGGACACCGAGTTCTGAGCTGGTTACGAATGGAAAGAGAAAACAGTCTTCTGGTTTGCCTCATGAGTTCTTCCCAATGGCCCTTATGTGTCGGCTGAAGCTTGCAATACTTGTCTTCAGAGGACCAGTTATGTAACTGTTTAGGTTAACAGCCCCAGTGCTCTGTGTAGCAGGAACACATCATATCACTTGGCTTCAGCAGCACTTTCATCTGATAACCCATCTCAGCCTCCCCTGGGCTCACCTCTCACAGTTTTTATATCCCGTCTTATCAGAGGCAGAGTGTGTTGTCTTTCATACACCCACCAGCCCCTTCAGTCGTTTAGTCTGTTGCACTGTTGAAGACTAGTTTGAAAGAGAAAGTGGGATTTCACTTTAAGTACTAATTGCTCTAGATTGACATCGAAGTTGTTTCCTTGGAGCAGAGGTTATAAAAGTGCAAACAGAGAGAGACAGATGCATGCTGATGTTCTAAGAACAACAGGAAGTTAGTTATTGAAGTATGGCCATCTTATCAACATGTTCAACAGCTGGAGCTTCAGAAGAGGCTGTGACACACAGCTCATGGAGCCAATTAAGATACTTCAGAACCCCTTAGTGCCTGATTGCAACAATTTGCATCTAAATGCATGCTCACACAGACATGATACAGATACTGTTTGATTCAGTGTGACTTACTGCTCAAGGATCATTTCACCTATGTCCATCTTAAAGAAATGTCCATAGTTCTGCTTAGAAATCGTAGTAAAAAAAAAACCTTTCTTATATCTACGTATTTGTAATAATGTTTTTTTTTTTTTTAAGTTTTCTTCAGTATATAAGTAACCCAGTGATACAGGATCTTCTAAAAGCGAATTCAGCATACTTTTAACTGTGCCAAAGGTGCTCAAGGTATAGCTCGCAGGTAACAATTTGATTCCATGATGAGATAATTCTTCCTGTCTACATTTCCCATCCCCAACAAAGTATCCCAATTTACTGCCATGGTGGTTTCAAGATTTAAAGAATGATTATGGACTATATCGAAGGAAGGCAAAGAATAATTAGGGGGTGTTGGGGGAGTGTTGTTGACTCAGTTTTGTGAGAGGCTGTCAGAGTCAGTCAGTGTCAGAGTTTGAAAACTCCTGTCTCAGAAACATAGATACCACTTCACTTGTGATATCACAGCCAACACCACATGCTACACTGATTGTTGTCCCCACGGTGCTGCTTATCTCACTGAGGAACTAAATGTTCTTTGCAGTGTCCTGTTCTGTCGCATCTGATGATCCTATTATGCGTCATGAGTCTCATAACATCTCCAGTAATGCCCCCAGCAAAGGGACACCACCTCAACCTCTCAACCCTTTCTTCCCCTTCTCTTCCCAACACTTGCACACCTCCCTCTGCACAACGCTGGGGGTTGTTTTTATTGGTTTGTATTCCAGGTTGAGCACAGCCCTCCATGAGCCGTAATCTGATCATTTTGAACGGCTTCCCGGAGATGATGGGAGCCAGAAATGTTGGGCATTGGCCGCGAAATGGAGAAAGGGGCGATGAATCTGTTAATTCCTGGTAGCTCTTAGCAGAGGAGCTGGACTGGGGTGCACGCATTAGCCGGCGTTACTATAAAACTACAGGTGCAGAGGGGTTGTAAAGTTTTAGGGCGAGCATCTATCTGCACTCTCATTCCCACTTAAGAGCCAGATCGCTTCCCACTATGTGCAGCATTAGATGCAAAGTTTGACATTTATATGCTATGTGAAGGGTTTATTGGTGAAAGTGCCGTTGTTTGAGCTAATGGCAGGCTGGCCATCTGGAGAATTGGTGGTGAAGCTCGTGAGCCAGTGCGGAAAAGTGCGCGCCTCAAGTTCTGATCTAATCTCTCAAACATCATGCCGACATCAGGCGGTCATGAGAATCAAATATAGCCTGTTGAGTCCAGTCGGTAATATAAAAAGTATGTATGATCAGGCAATTTTAATTGAATTTTAAATTCAAAACCAGTGAGGTGGGGAAGTTTGCACCAAATTTTTTTTGATTCTTGTATTTTATAGTCATCTTAAATAAAACTGTTTCAGTCGAGCACAGAATTAACACTGATGGGGAACAAAACAGTTTTTTTTCCTTTGCTTTCCATGGAAACTGATGGTAAGATTCACAAGAGACTGTTTTTTTCTTTGTAATTTCTGTTAAAGAAAGTCTTGCCTCTGGGGCATGCAACGCCATGGTATTTCATGTAGTATTTGGTTTGCACATGGAGCTTAGCGATTTTAATGAGTGTGTGTGTGTGTGTGTGAGAGAGAGAGAGAATGTGTGTGTTCATGCTTCAGTGTGTAGGTATTAATATGAATTAGTGTCTAATATATGGAGGCATCTATTTTGTTTCTGCTGGCTGTCATTTAGGGCTGTGATCTGTCATGTTTCCACCCTACACACCCCCTGCGGCCACACACACACACACACACACAGAGCTGTCACATTAACAGATGAGACGCTGCTGTGTGTGTTCAGCCCCCCTGGAGATAAACCTTGTATAAACACAAATGGATGCTGGGCTAATGCATTGTAAATGATATCAATAACTTTAGCCTGCTACATTACCTGGTGTTTATTAGTTTGCATCTCCTTTGTCTGATGAGGTGTTTGTTTGTGTGTGTTTAGCTGGGGTGGGGGTCGTAGATGGATGGAGTGTGTACGTTCATTCAACAACAAAGCTCATCCAAGCCCTCATTGATCTTTTCCCCCTAAACTCACTTATTCTTTATGTACCCTATAGTTGTGTTTTTTTCTCTCTATGGTTTTTAATGAGACTTGAGCATATGGTGCTTTTTTATTGATGAGTCCCAATTAAGCCGACTTCCTCATCAGACGATCCTTGATCAGTGGAGCTGATAGCAGCGTTTTGATGGATTTTTAGTCTTTCCTTGTCATCTTCCTACAAAGAAGCTCCTCCGTCACAGCCCTCACTTAGACAGCCTTTGTTCCCACTTAAAACATCCACTTCCTGCCACTTGGGATATGCATGCCCTAAATAACTACATGCACTCTCAGATCATGCAAACGTGTAGATACCCGCATTTTTTCGCTTTGTGAGTGGAATAGGAAAAGCCCCCAACCTGCCCAAGTTTTTATTTATTAGTTATTTGAGAGTCAGTGTTATATCATGAACCTACACTTAAATGTTCCATTAAGGAAAGGTTACAAAAGTGTTTGCTATAAATTATAGTTCTTAGAAGAAAGAAAGAAAGAAAGAAAGAATCAACAAAAATCGGAATCAGCAGGTGACACTTTTAAAAACTCGTAAATTGGAATGGGCCAAAAAATTGGTGTATCTAATAGTAGCAAGATTTGGTGACCCTTGGACTTGTGCTTCTAGCTCCATCAGTTCACCCAGAGGAAATTATGGGACACAATGAAAAATGGCAAAGTTATTAGAATTTAACTTGAGGCAGCCATGAATGTCTAAAGCAAATTTCATGACAATAGATCCAGTAGTTTTAAAGGCATTTACTAAATGGAGAACTGTCACCTCATTCTACCAACCTCATGGTGGCACAAGAGGAGAATAGGCATTCAAGGACCTTTGTACTAAATTTCGTGGCCATCCATTCGATGTTTGTTGAGATATTTCAGTCTGGACTATTTCTGCCTTCCCTAGATCCAAACTGCTTATGCAATGGTATGAATGTAGCTTTGAAAAATGATGAACAGAATCCTACTAAATTCACAATCTAACCATTTGAGTAAACAAATGCCAGAACTGGTTAAAATCCGAGCTGCTGGACTAGCTACAAGTCGGAGGCGTTGGACAGCCTTTTGAATCTGCAAAGGATAAAGAGTGAACTGTGAACTGCGTGGGAAGAGCAAAGTAGAAAAGCGTCGCTGTAGCTGTTAGATGACTGGGGACCCGGTGAAAGAATAAAGTGGGAATATAAAAAGGCCATTTAAAGGCCAGAGGAACTGTGTGTGTGACCTCCTTCACATCTCTCTGTCTCTCTTTCCCTCGCCCTCCCATTTATCCCTCCAATGTATTTTTCTCAGAAAATACTAACACATTTATCTCCAGCAGACCTCGGAGATGTTGAGGGCAAGATGGCTTTGTAATTGGTCCTCATTATAACGTTACATAATGTTTCAGGGAAGTGTTAAGGATTAACAACAGATGTATGACTTCCTACCATGAACGTGCATATGCAGCACATGTGGAGAGCCCAGTTGGAGAGACACAGAGGAGAAGGAGATGGAGGAGGACAATAGGAATGAGAGCCCCAGATGGTGGCCAATTATGTGATGCTGAGAGTTAAAGTGAGAACAAAGGAGCTCATCACAGCCCGAGAAATGAAATGCTCTCCAGAGAGACGCCGTGAATCTCTCAACGCATTTACTACCGCCCTTTTGTCTAGTGGAAGAGTCCGGGTTCAGGAATAATTGGAAACAGTCTGAAGGAGGGGGGATCAGCTAATACAAAGAGTGTCATTTTTGAACACGGAGGGCAATTCAAGTTCAGATAAAAACCGTGAGAGGTGATGATAGCCCCTCAGTCCAGCCATAAGAGCTTGAGTTTTACATTTTGACCAATGTAGATCAGTTAACTTGGCTGTTATCAAAAAATTCTCAGCTTCTCTCTTATTGTTCAGCTGCTTGGTAGCTTTGGAGAGTGTGTCTGATGGAACAATTCAGAGGCTCTGCCGTTAAGGAAGCAAGAAGTGGTCATTAATGATGACAAGTTGACTTTTTTTAACACCCCAACATTTCAATTTCTTTGTCATCCTGCCTTGCTTAAAACAATCAACATCTTATCCAGATTTCAGTTGGGGACTACAGCTAGCAGACCACACACAAAAAAAAAAAATGTAATTCAATATCAAAGCGAAATCACTCTTTTCTATGATTAACCTTGTGGTTACCTCTCTGATTAACAACAGTTTTTCTTTCTTTTTATCCTAGGCCTTTCTAAACTAGATTTCTGATTTTTTTCCCCCTTGGTCCTGGACAGTCATATGTCCCTCCAAATCGCATTTTAACTCCACATTCACACATTCCCTGGCTGCTCTCAAGCTGTGGATTTATAGACAACAGATGACATTGGAGGAAGAGATTCACCTCATCCCTCTCATCACGGTCCCAGTCTGACTCTGTGAGGGGCAAAGCTCATTTCATGCTTGGCTCTGCCTGCCAGCGCACTGCGAGGCTCAACCCATTGTTTGTCTGGGGTTCACCTCGGCTGTGGGTCTGTGAAAGCCCCATGTGGTCAACAGAGGAGTGTCCTCGTTTTAAAGCCTGCCTGGAGATGTTACCCTTGTTTCTGTTACTAAGGTTTACCTATTGTTCAATGTTGGTAATCGAATCTTGTTGATATGAAATTCATAGAATACATAATTGTATAATTGTAACATTGTAATTTTTTGCCACGAAATGCCCCAAAAACAACATTGCTGAACTTGTTGTTATAGTGATGAAGCCCTTGAGCGGCCGAGTAATTTTGACTCATGTCTGTTGGGAGCAAGAGAGGAAGTCAGATGACCTTCTTATAGAGCTACTAAGGTCACCAGAGGGAGACGTCAAATGTTGAATGTTGAACTTTAACAAAAGAGATTGCTGTTTGTTAACTGTTTCCAACTGAATGTCAACTTTAACCAAGTGCTTTTTATTATAACCATGTAACCACGATTAATATCCCTGTTAAGTAAATGAAGTATTAACTTAACCCAAACAGAAATGTTTCCCATCTTCCATGGCACTAACCAGCTTGTTTTTGTGCTTAAAAAAGAACCATTTACCACCATCCAAACAGCATTTTTTCTTTTTAAGGGCAGTTTAGTGTCTATTTCTTTAGCTGGGATTATGACTTCCTGTTGTCACTATGATAAGCTAAGCTAACTAGCTAGATGCTGGCTGCAACCTTAGATTTAATGGACTTTTATGAAAGTGGAATCTATTTTCTCATCTAAATCTCTGAATAAAAGAAAATAGGTGTATTTCCCATAAATGTCAAACTATTCCTTTAAATTAGCCTCCCCTTTCTAGTCTACACTTTCTTCCTTCGTCCTTGGTTGACTGGTGGAAAAGCTCTACAGAGACACCACTCAGTGTCGCTCTGCCTTCTTTTCTCTCTTAATCAGATTTCACATCACTGCCAGAACCAAGTCTCTGACCACCAGATGCGACTCTGTCTTTTTATCCCGCCAAACCCAGTGAGACCAGAATACTTTCTCCCTATCCCTCTTGTTGTTGTTGGCAGCCGTTCGTCCCATATTAAAGTAAATAAGCCTCAGCAACACACTGTGTCCCAGCGTGGAGAGACCGCTCTGGCTTTCAAGTGGCCAGTCGGGGGACCAGAGCTGTTCTTACAGCAGTAAAATTTGATGGATATCCATCTGTAGCTGTTGTTCGCTTGGGGCTGCGTTTGTTTTGAACTCTGCTCCATCCCTGGGAAGCTGGTGATAGGGTATGAAGTTGTAGGGTCTACTCAATGCCCCTTTTGTCAAAATGATCTCCCTTCAGCTGTTTGTTTGGACAAGATGATTGTGCAGGAACTTCAATGCTTTCCATATGGCCATAACTGGGGTCTGAGATTGAGCAAGGATTTGCCCACTGTGGTTCTGCACCTCATTACGCAGGACGGTTTATCATCAGGGTTCTGTATGAGGGTTTGTTTCTTCTAGGAATTGGAGATATTGTGGGGAGGACAGTAGAGCAGTGGTCAACACTAGGAATACATGGAATTATAATTACTGTCTGTATTATTTTATGCTGAATTGTGGGTTTAAATGTCTCATTTATGAGTTAGTTGATTGTTTGGTCTCGTTCCAAACTTGTCGAATACTGACACTTTGGGTTGGCCACCAACCCAAAGTGTCAGTATTCAAAAAGTTTGGAATGTGTCTAAACAATCAGCAATCTTGCAAATTGGACCTTTAATCCAAAATATGTTGTAGTATCTCAAATAGACACAATTTTGTTATGGTTGATCTTGGTAGAAATAAAGCATTGTAGGAATCCAGTGTCTTGGTGAAATATTTCAGAAAGACAAATGGATACTTGTGTGTCAGGATGAGCTCTGTGTTCTCCACACTTCCCTACAACATCCTGTCTACTTTGTAGTGTTTCACTCTAAACGGTTTCTCCAGAAGCGCCCATAAGAATCTGGTGGTATAGTGTGTCTGAAGGATAACTTACCTCCTGAGGTTGTAGAACGAAAAACCAGGATAAGCTTCGTGGCACCCGTGATTGGAAGAGAACATTTTGTATCAGCAGAAGTGGTTCAGGTCTAATGATGTTTAGACAGAGTGAGGTGGCCTTCCCTAAAAGAAAAACAGCGAATGGTTTGACCATCATGCTCATATGAGGTTTAGATATTATCTGTCAGTATTTTCCAGTCCTGTTTCCATTTTATTATTCATTGATATCCCTGTTGAAAATTCCTATGATTTTTGAAAGATGAGCCTCACCCCCGCTGTCTGCCAAGAACTGTGAGTGTGTATGTGCGCCCGTGTATTCATTCCAAGTGTGCTCCTTGTCCTTGAGCCCTTTGTTGAAGTACCTACATATCTGTGTGTATGCCTCAGTAAGCTGTCAGATCTGTCTTTATACTGTACGCTCTGCTTGGCCCCTAACGCCTCAGTCGCTCTCTCACTCAAGAAGGTATACTTTTCTCAATAAAGGAAGATGTAATAAAAAGACATTTGGATAAAATATGAAAGTTCATTAAGATACACAAGCCCTTGGTTGATACCTAGTGCTTAGCTTGTGTTGCCCCCAAAATGAAACAGTAGCTGATTGTTAATCAGTAGCTAGAGGTAGTGCAGCTGTTATTTTTGGTTTCCTGCATGCAGTTTTTGCATGTTAGAGTTTTGCAGCGGCATCTGCTCGGTGATCTAGGTTCGTTCATGAGTGAGTCAAGAGAGAAAGCCCCCAGCCACAAACACACATGATGAATTTGCCTGCTAGACGGAGAAAAAAAAAACGAGTGGACATGAAAACTGCTGTCTGAGGGAAATGCTTATTAATAGTATTGTTCCCAGGCTTGTAGGAACATTTAAATAGTCATTTTAGCCTGTAACCTTATCTAGACTGTGATCTTGAGCCCAATGTAAGCATGAGCTGATGTGATGGAGGAGATGTGATTTATGGCATCCAGATTTATATCCAAACATAGTGGTAAAGTGGGCCGGAAGCAAATAAAGAGCAACATTCAGTCAGTGCATAACAGCTACTGTCGAATAACAGTGAGATTTATCAGGTTTTAGTTTATGTTGTGGCGGTGGCACCAGCTGCATTTCAAAGTGTCCTTGGGCAAGATACTGAACCCCAAATTGCTTCCAGGGGCAGGTCCATGAGTTAGTGTGAAAAATATTGTGGGGCACTTTGGTTAGGAAGTGCACTATCAGTCCTGATGAGCAGGTCGGCACCTTGCATGGAAGCCTTTGCCATCAGTGTATGAATATGCGTGTGAACAGGTAAATGTGTTTTGTTATGTTCTTTGATTTGTAGGTAGACTAGAAGGCACAATATAAATGCAAGTTAATTTAATGTTCATCATTTAGTTGTGTTAGTTTTGTTATAGCTCAGTGATTTGCTAAAAGCAATTCATTTTGAATGATTACTGGTTAAATACGTGGCTCAACAGGTTAAAAAGCACTTCACATATGAATCCTGTCTAATGAGGTGTTCGGGTCAGGAGTTTCAGGTCATGATTCAAACAGACATGCTGTCGTGTTTCCCTCTCTTCACATTTCAGCAAATCCTGCTGACCTTTCCATATTCCTTCCACTCCACTTAACAGAGTGTTACAAGGCCTCTCCATGTTTAATGTAAATGCACAAGAAACTTGCCAGTTAGGTTGAGTAATACTGAGATGACCTAACGACTTATGTACAGAATCTACACTCTGCAAACTCCCAGCTACTTTCAATGGATCACGTTTTCATAACTCCGGTTATTGCAAAGGCTTTTGAGTAGGTTGTTGAGTCTATGACTTCCCATGACATTATGCTGTTCATACAGCAGGACCATGAGTGGTGCCAGGCATTTGATCCTGCTTTATGACTTCCTGTCCCAGGGCAAAGGAGGAGAACTGCCCATTTCCTGTCCGGACTGTGCAGGCTAAATGAACTCTGAGCTCGCTTGTGGACTAAAGGCACAGACCCTTACTAATGTGTTTTTTATTTTGTATCAGTAAACACCGGAAACCCCTCCTGCTCTTTAGAGTCCAGAACTGAGATTTTATTAAATCAAGTTTTGTGGTATTAATGCCTGCAGAAATGCAGTTGTGCTTTACAAATATGCATCCAGACTGGCAGCTGGCCACCCTGACAGGTGTTTGTATTCACTGATGAAACAAAACATTCCTCACTTGTTATATACATACACTGGAATGAGTGAAAATAATGTAAGCATATACCAATAATTGCTATAAGGTGGTTTCTACATGTTGCTTAACCTTTTTCCAGCCATAAAAACAAAGCTTTTTTTATTGGCTTCTCAAATTTCTGACTTTGGACCTCAGTGTTGGGCCCCTTTTGACACGACAAATTACGCTAATGATGATGATGCAATTGTTTTCCATGGAGGAAATGTTTCCAAAGTCCCTCCAGAGTCCTCACAAGGATGTTTTGAACTGGTCAGCTGTGTAAAAGATGAGGTCATTGCCGATGCTGTTATAGAGCGTTTATGGCCTCACCAAATCCAGTTCTGGTGGCTCATAGTTTTCCAACTTGATTTTTTGCCTCTGTCCCACATTTAAGGAATAGTTCACCAAAAATGGAAAATCTACTCATTATCTACTTAACCCCATGCTGCTGGAAAGTAAGGTGAAGTTCTGTAGGCAACGCAACATTCCTGGAACTTCAAATCAAAAACCATCGTGTGGCATTCTGCTTAACAACCGAAGTGACTGGGCACTTGTCTTAAAACATATGAAACACTCAGCAAAGAAAAAGGCTCCATACAGCTCATCCAGCATCAACCAAGTATTGCACCTGCGGCCTTTTAGTTCACAAAGCTCTTGCCAATGAATAAAAGCCAGTCAGAGGTTTACTCTTGTCTGGCCTCTTGCTTGGTCATTCTCCCTCTTTCTCTTTTTGCCTTCCTCCTTAAACCTCCTCTTTGGTCTCGTCACCTCTAACATGATGATCAAACTTAGAATACCAAGCTAGACTCTTCTTATAGCTAGCTCAAGACCCATAGTTCATACTGTGTGATGTGGTGCTGTAAAGTGTTGTGCACTTCTCATTAGACATCCTACCTGCGCAACCAAAGTAACATAGTGCCAGAACAGGCGATGGGGGGCATGGAGTGGGTATGAAAAAGGTACCACTCTCCCTATTAAAACTCGGCGTACTATTAAAGCTTTGTTGAAGCTGTATTGTAAGTTAAAATAGTTATATAATGTTGCTTTAGACCTTGTTGTGTTGTTGTATAAAAACACAACATCCAGTGAGGCATAATGATCAAGCAATTAATGCACTTATTTGTATTTGCTTTTGTTGTTATATAAAACTTGAATAAAGTAGCCTTTTAAATACTCCACAATGACTTGACCACTAAAATGTACCATTCTAAACAACCTTGGAGAACAACACCAATCTCTGTAGCTCTTAGTGTTTCTCAGATGACGAGTGCTCTCTGAGCATCACTTCGCTTGAAGCAGCCTGTTGCATAACCAGCGTGTCGTGCTGAATTCATCTTAGAGATTTATTTTCTTTTTAAAAAGTCCCTGGCAGAGTCATAACATGTGTTGATCCGGCGGGGGTGCCAGCCCGAGTGTGTACCTGTTCCCTCTGCCGGTCCTGCTTTCAAAGAGCTGAGTGGGTGTTAATGAGGGAGGGCACCTCAAAAGTCTATTTCACAGAGTCACAAATAATTTTAATTATGTAATGTGCGTTGTATAATAGCCGGGAGAGAGATGTGTACTGTATGCGTGTGTTGCAGGAGCTGCAGAGGAGTTGTTTGGGCTGATTGCAACTCCACCCACGTCTGTGTTCTTCTGTCCCTCCAGTACAACCTGATGATGTTTCACTCAGCCACTGTGAAGGAGGCCGGTCAGCTCTGGTTAGGTTAGAGAGAAGTGAACCAGCCTCACTAATCTCGCCACTGTCTGCTTGCTAAGTTGTTTAATCCATCTTCTTTATCTGTAATTTGAAAAGAGAAAGGACAGAAAGATCAAGGATCAAAGAGGAAGAAAGAACTTACAGAGTTGTGAGGTTCATCAGAGCCTGAGGTGATTTGCTGTGCTGCCCCGCTGACACTGTGACACAGATTTGTCATCATAAGAACAGCAGTCATCGATGTGCTTGTTAGGAGCAAGGCACAGTCACATTGACTGAATGATTGATTTTCCGCTTAGAAGTTGATGACTTCTTCACCTGCTGATGAGAATTTTACCTGACACTTTAATGGTCTTACAATGTTGGCGAAAGAAAAGGGAGGCTGCGAGGGTGTTGATGCAGCGGGGAATTAGCAAACCTAAAGAATTTCCCAAAAAATAGATTTGATGATGATGGGGATTTCATGCCCATCATTAAGATGTAAAGGGAAATACACCACCTTGTCCTCATTTTGTGCTGATGATAATTTTAGGAAATTGTGAGTCGTGGTTGTGCATTATTTGAGGGAGCTGCCATGATATACTTATCAAATAAATCTGCAACCATTTTAATCATCGTTTAATTAAGTCCAGTTTCACTTATTCCAGCTTCCGATTCTGGTTTCTTCACTCCTCTATGACATTAAACCAATTATCTTTGGGTTTTGGACAAAGCAAGACATTTGAGGACACCATCTTGGGCTTTGGGAAACGCTGATAGACATTTTTCACAGTATTTTGACATGTTATTGACTAAACAATTAATGGAATATTTGAGAAAGAAAACAACAGATTAATCACCGTGAAAATAATTGTTAGGTGCAGCCCCTGTTATTTTGTTTTCATGATTGCGCCGGTTAAAGGATTAGTACGAAATTTGGGAAATACACTTATTCGCTATTTAGAGAAGGACATTCTAAAATGAAGGACCACTGCACTAAAACAGTAAAAGTTGTTTTTGTGGTTGTGAACTTGGTTCGAACTGAACTGTTGCTGTTGAGGTCGTGGAGAAAACCAAATGGATTGTTTTACTGGCAAGTCTGGGCCGGTCTTTCTAGGGCTGGGTATTGTTTCTCAGTGCTGTTTTTTTGCTATCTGATATTTGCTTTGTTTTATATGGTTTGACGAAGCTAACTTAATTTCTATTTAATAATATCTGAATAATATATATATTTTTTCGCAATATTTATCACGTAAAAGAAAAATATCCACCTGTCAGTTAATATTCAGTCAATATTGTGCAACCCTTAGCTCTTTTTACTATAACCTCCAGTTGCATAACACCTCCTCGTGTCGTTCGTGATCATCCCGCCACCTCCTCCTCTCTGTTAGTCTGACCACGCTCCTCCCTGTTCGTGTAATCTTCCAGGTGGCTGTGTCCAGTCAGCCGTGGGTTTACACCTCAGACTGAATAATTCAAGCAGGTCAGCAGCGTCGCCGTCCTGTGAGGTTGCACTCTCTTCATCACTGGAACTGGGTCACGCTGTTCGGATGTAACACAGCCTTGTCCCAGTCAGGCAGCGGGCACAACGCGAAGATCACAACTTCTGAGTAATGGATTCACATCCGCATAGCACTTAAGGGGCAGGATGGCTTGGGTGAAGAAATCACAGTCAGCTGCAGTGTACATCCCAAACTGTCGCTGAAACAGAGAACAATGTGTCATCCCCTTTAAGACTTACTTCTTAGCTTTGCCCTATATACAACCATTAAACTGATGGTATCTATGTTGCGACTGGAAATCATGAATGCATCATGCGAGTGCTCTATTCAAAGAAACCTGGACACAGCGATGATGGTTAAACCTGCTGTGGAAAGATTCCTTATCAGCATCTCCTCTCCTCCTTGCAGCTAAGGAAAAAAGTGGATCCAGACACTCGGGATTATATGGTTGCTCATTTCTATGCTGCTTCACAGGCAATGAAGTCTTTACGCTCAAAAAATTCCTAAAAGTTATTTTGCACACCCACTTGGGGTTTCAGAAATGCAAATTTATCCTTTGGAGCATATACTTTATTTTGAGTCATGGGTTTATTTAAAGCAAACTCAAGCTTTAGCTCGGCTCAGATTGAACGCTGTAATGTTTGGCAGGGCTCGGTGGATCAGTTGTAATTAAAGCGAGTTCACTGTGTTGTTTAGCTGTAATTATCTCCACGAAGGAGGTTCTGTTGTTTGCTTGAAAAGATCAGTTGTTTGGTGAACAAACACACCCTTAGCCGAGGAACGACACATTCGTATTCTGTCGGTGTCGGCTGTGTTGTACTTCTCTGTTGGAACTCCCCTGGGTGACTTAAATGACAATCAAATCATAATGACAATAGAAATTCAAAAAAATCAAGAGGGGACCAATTAACACAACAATTATCAATAACAACAAAACATCTGGAAGTACAACGATCATAAGATGGAAAATTGTGGAGAACAGCATGTGTACAGAGTGTGACCTCATTGTTTGAATGGAGGTTTATCAAGCAGAACCTGCAGCGTTACTGCTTCACCATTTGCTCTTGCATCACCCTGCTTCCCAACCTCTTTTTAGGCTTTGTGTCCTCTTGCTCAGTTTATCTCTCCGTTCCTCGAGGCTGTAACTAACAATTTTTTTCTTAGTCAGTTAATCTGCAGATAAATTTCTCAGTTTATCATCTATTTCTTTTGTCTATAAAACATCTGAAAATTGTGAAAGATGCTGTTCAGTGTTTCCCAGAGCCCAAGATGATGTCCTCAAATGTCTTGTTGTCCAGAACCCTACAATATTCAGTTTGCTGTCATAGAGTACAGAAACCAGAATATATTATAATATATTGAAGAAGTTGGAATCAGAGAATTTTGACCTTTGTTTCAAAAAAAGAAGAAGAAACTGCAGATTTGGTGCTAAATTTACCACTAAGTAAATGCAAAGGCTTAAAAATGCTGAGTCTATTCATATCTTTTCAAATCCTGAATGCTTTTCCACCCACTCTCTGTCTCTGAGAGTACACACACACACACACACACACACACACACACACACACACACACACACACACACACACACACACACACACACACACACACGCTCCTCATCTCAACCACACCCAGCAACCCACAACAGACTCAAGCTACATGCTAATGAAACCTTTTCCTGGCTCCTTCCCTTCTCTTCCCTTTCAGCTCTCCATCACCACTTTTGCTCCAAAGTGCTTAATAAATGATGGAGCGGTTAATCTGTGGAAGATGCCCCCCCAACGGCTCAGATGAAAGAGAAGCAGGAATAAGCTGCAGAGCACCCTAAGGCTGTGATTTCCCACCCTGCCAAACCCCCTCCTGCTTCTGCACTCCCGTTTTAGTACTCCCACTGTACCCTGAAGGACCCTCCCTCGAAAGCCCCCGTTACACACACACACACATGCACACACACACTCGCCTCCATTTTGGCTCTATTTTCCTCCCTTCCGCCTAGACTCCAGTGAAGGCAGCAGGAAGATCAAAGAGGTGGAGTGGGTCCTCCCCTAAACATACTTATAGAGACTGTTTGAATTAAATCTGATTGATTTATCCGCTCACAACAAGGCTCGCAGCTATCGATATCACCCTGCCCTTCGTGTCAGCCAATCATGGCCCTCAGAGAGACAGACATGATGAAAATGCAGCAATTTGTCATTTTTGATGAGTAAGTCAAATAAGCCCGAGGACACGTCTCCTTCCTTTTTGATTTCATCATTTTTTTCGATAACCAAGTCCCAAATGATTACCTTTGTTCCTCCATTAGCTGTTTCACAGGGATTTACAGTAAAGTCAAGAATATAAATGCACACACATGTACACAGAATTGTGTATCATAAGTTGAGGCTGCAGCTCAAACACCAGGTAGGTTGTAAAAGAAACAAAAACCTAAGTGTGTTTTACAATGAACAGACACAGTGTTTGTTGGAGTCCAAATGTCCCTTAGATAAAAGAAAAGAAAAATGCTAAAATACTGGATGAGCCCCTTTTTAAAATGCTTTTTGACAAGATTAAATGATAAAAAAAAAAAGAATCTGAGTTTAACGCTTGAGCTTGCCAAAACTTTTAAATGATCTACAATGATAAACTCCGAAATGCTCTGGTGTATTTAAGAAATAGTTCAAAATTTTCGGAAATATGCTCATTCACTTTTTTGCAGAAAGTAAGATAGGAAGACCAGTAGCTCTCTCATGTCTCAGTCCAGTCACTCATTCAGCCTTTAAAGCCAATAGAAATAGTGCCATGCCCAGTGGGAGGCAAAATTCCAAAGTGAAAGCATGTTTAATAGGAAACGTAATAGGAAATATAAATGCAGATGGTGTCATTATTCTATAGCCATTACTTTATGCAATCAACATGTGCTTCAAAAGCATATTGCCAGTTTTACTATGGCGCTAGTGTCAGGATTTGTCTAGTTTAGCTTAGTATAAAGACTGGAAACAGAGGAACTGTCCACAACTGAAATGAGGGTTAGGGTTAAAGTTGCTCTTTTTACTGGGAATTACTTGCTGGAACTGTTTCTCTGAGGGTAGTGTGCGATCCTAGATACTGAGTTATGATACTTGAACTTTCCCCCAAATTACAAAATATTCCTTTAATAATGTAATATTCAAGCCATCCATACATTTTGTACAGGTCAACCGGACAGGACATGCAAGCACAGAACGATCCCAGCTAGGGGGTTTTGTTGCTGTAAAGGGAACCACTGCAAAGCTTCCTATTCAGAAATCTGCAGTTTTACTTCTTAGCTCTTGCTTAAGTCCAATATTTCAGCTGTTACTCAGGATGGTAATTTAATAATCTTATGAAAAGAAATCATTGTGGACTGCTTAGCATTATACTCACACACATGGTTTGTTTCATACTAAGACAGAGAACAGTGAGGGTCAACAACAAAACATTTACAGGCAGATGTTTTCAGCAGCTGTGCAACATTCTCAGGACGTCTTGTTACACACAAACGTGCTGAAACACCAGTCTTGCTGCAGTGTCAGGATCATCCCAGGTGCATTCGCAAGGCATGGATTCAGAGCTGCTCCATATTCATGTTGGCGCATCGTAGCCGTTAAATTGATCATTCATCCCCAGCTCTTAAGGGTCTCTGTGATTGGCAGAGCCGTGCTGAAGCCTGTAGAGTGGAGGCCGGAGAATCGCAGAATTAACAGAATCGTGGTTGCTTGTCAGGGAGCGGCCACAATCCCAGATGGGGTTTGGAGTGGAAACCAGGAACTAGTTCAACTCTCCCTTCCCCTTCCCTCCTGTCTGGTCATATGGAGCGGCTTTATGAGGGGCTGTGCCACCCAACACATGTATAATTAAGAGCCAGGACTGGTCCTGATGTCACAGCATAGGCACTCATGGCTGAACCATCTGCTGTCTCACCTTTTTTATGGTGTAGTCATATGGTTTTAGCTTCATCTTGAAGTGAAAATCAACTTTGTTATTGTGACCAGCGCTAAACTTAACTTAACCTTATCTCCTTAGAACATTTTACAATTGCCCTTTAAAATTCTGGGGTCGTCCTCGGGGCATAGATTTTAGAGCAAAAAAGAGAGTTGTTTGTGAAAATATAAGAAAAATAAAAAATGAGTTGAATAGTTTTAAAGATCACAAGAGAATGGGATTCACACAGAGCATTATAGATAGTTAATTTAATATATACATAAAGGAAAAGCACAAGCAGCCACACTGTGCTCTTTGCAGCCATACTAACACCATAGCACCAAACCTGGCAGCCCGAACCCACCTCAAGGATTGCCGCCTTTACTAATTACTCCTTTTTCTTTTCCTTTCATCTGGTCTTCCATTCCCACAAGAACTCTTAATCTCATCTCCCCATTGGACTCCCTCCTCCTCCCTTGCTTGCATCTTTTCTCATTTTATCATTCCCATGTCTCCCCAGCTCAAGGCCCCACGCAGTTCATCCTCTCATACGGTTAATTTATCTCTGCAGTACATTTTTATCTTTTAGGTAAATAAGGGCCCATTATTCTGCTCTTCCTACTCACAGCAAAACCATCCAACCAACTAAAGCAGGGAGCTGAAACAGTTTGCCTCCAACAAGACTCAGACAAATGTCATCCTGGCTCATTGCTATCCTCTTATTATTTTGCATCTAAATGTCACGTATGGAGTAAATTTGGGTTTTGGGGAGCCGTGGCGGTCTGGATTGAAGTTAGCGTGAGCCACGGTATTCTGAGTTATAATGTCTGGATGTACAGTATGTAGACGTGTTTTCAACACCATAAATAGTGCATAAGTTGACGCTAAACGAAGTGGAGCACTGGATGTATAAACCTACACTATGCACTCGTGTTTATGCGAGCATGTGTGTTCACTCCATGATTTTTCTGATGTGATGCGTAGTGAAATGGTGGACTCAAGTTGACCCAGTAGTAAAGACGCCTGAAAGCTGTTGCTGTACTCTAAATTCTCACTGTACACTTACGTGTTAGTTTCCTTGGTGAGCTTTCATGCCGTGAGATTGGACTGCTGTCAGTGTCTTGACTTTAAGGATTACTCAATAGTTAAAAGAAAAGCCAACAGCCCAAAAATAGGGATGCACCATATTGGATTTTTGGCTATTCTGCAGATATGCCTATATTTTCCTAGTGAGTTTGGTGAATGCAGATATGTCAACAATCCTCGTATCATGATGGCCAAATGGCAAAAGGTCAAAATGTATGTGTTTATTAAGCAAAAATAAGGAAACTACTTAGTCATCAGTTCGTATCCCATGCATCATTACAGCATCATCTAATTGGGCTGTTATTTCATGTTCATTTCAGACCGATCTTGATATTACATTTTAAAGCAGTGCCACTTTTATCGTTGATCTTTGCCCTAAGCATTGCATACATGTGCAGAAAGCCTGCGGTGTGGGGTGTGACAGAAGTGGCCATTAACAAGGCACAGGGGGCTGAAATGAAAGGTTTGATTCATTGCATTATGTAAAATATAGCATCCAGTGTTTTTCAAACTATTCTCATACTAGAATGTAAAATTCAGGATATCTCAGCTTCTGCTGCTTCAATTTTGACAATTTTTACCTCCCCCAAGGAGGAGTTTTTACTCGTGTCCAGGGGCCTTGGCAGAGGTATGCACTCTACTCTATGCCATTTTAGTTTTTTAGTTTTTGTCCCTTGTGAGTCCCCCAACTCTCTGTAACTTCAATACTAGATTGCTAAGATATCCCTTTAAAGCATTGTGGCTTTCATCTGTCCACTGTCAAGCTTCCAATTTTGAAATGTCCGATTTAGACAATTCCTTTTTTAGCTAATGTTAATCGCTTTGATGTACGTTGTGGGAGCAGATCCTTCTTTTAACAAATCTTAAACACTTACATATTGTAACAGTTAACACATATACAGTAGAATTACACCCGTCAGTATCTGCGTTCTCCTTCTGTCTTGCCCCCAAAATATCTCCCATCTCCCCTGAGGATTTTCTTTCTCTCATTTCCAAAACATGGTTTTCCCAGACATTTGTTCCAAGATGTGACGCATGGAGTGTGTACGTCTCGTAGTTAAAAATACTCTGTGGCGAGGGTTGGCTGAGGTCTCCTCCATACTAACCCTCCATCCGCCCCCTCTTGCTGCATTGTCGGCCACATAGTCAGACATGTAGGCTCGCCTTGTCCTATCCATTCTGTGTTTTATCTTCGCCGCAGAACACACACTCACCCACATGTTTTTACACCATGGTATCATAGTGTCTAGTGCTATCTGGGACGCCTTGGGATGACATGATGACTGTGTTTAGTTTAAGGTCTGTTTAGAGCCTACATGAATGTCAAGTTAACCCCTGAATTTATTCTCTTACACTTTTTCTGCTGGTCACTGCTTTTTTAGAGCGAATATGGAACAACCAATTCATGAAATGCTCATCTGCAATATGAATAACCTACAACTTCATTGACTTCAGTTTATTTCAGAGCACATATTTCTGCTTCTCACTTGACATCCTCGTCAACACAGCTCCCTCCCTCCATATCAGTAAATCAGAGACATTGTTTAACATCCTCCTTTTCTTTTTTTACCTGAATCTCTTTATGAATCAGCCTACCTACCAGTCCCATCCGACTCTAAATCACAACTACCATTCAGCTCAGGAGACAGTCTGAGGCTGCTCTCGAGGCTTTAAAATGCATCCCCGTGTCTGTAACATTTCCCCAGCAGAATATTTCTCCCCTCTAATTCAAATTGGATGGGACGCACGGCGGATGGAGATGGGGTTTGACAGGCATACATGCCACTCCCCTGCCCCTATCGATCCATTATACAGAGGAATACGCCTTTTAATAGCAGCCGGCTCTGGCTGTCCTGTCGAATAAAGATGGTGATTTGCTCAGCATGTCTCCCAGGGTGCACAAGTGTGCGTGCATGTGGAAACCAGGGATGTGTAAGAGGGTAGTGAGGCAAGATAACTGGGAGAAAGAAGAAGAGGAGAAGAAAAAAATGTGACTCTTGTCATATTTTGAGAGGCTATTAAAGCCTCTGAAATTTCAGCTGAGATAAAGTATTTTTCACCATTTTAGACATTTTATCCTCAAATCCTTTGCTTTCTTTACATGGCCGGAGAAAGAGAACGTATTTCATTTTCTCGTCATTATCATGACATTCCTCTCTTTAGTCACATCCCAAGTGTGCTGACCAGCTCTGGGAAAGGTTGACAAGGGGTCAAAGCACTAAACAAAACACTGTGTAGCCGTCCCTCTATCCCTCCGTCCTTCCCTCTTTCATGCTCCTTCCTCATTGACTGTTTATTGCTCCCTCCCTCCTCTCTATGGAGGTGTGTCCATCAACATCTGGAGAAGCAGTGCCGCTCAGTGACAACAGGAGCTCATTCACTTCCCCTGGTTTCCCTCCCCCTTCTCTCTCTCTCTCTCTCTCTCTCTCTCTCTCTCTCTCTCTCTCTCTCTCTCTCTCTCTCTCTCTCTCTCTCTCTCTCTCGCACACTCTCTCTCTTCCTCGCTCTAGTGCTCTGTATCTGTGTTTGCCGTGGTGGAAGTCAGATTGCACAGTGAGGAGATGTTGGCAGCTGACTGTGGAATGAGCTCACAAAGAGAACGTGGAATTATTATCAGGCTTATCAAGGAGACAATGGCAGAATCTCATTCTCCTGCCTTTAATCATCACTCTCTCCGTTTTTTGAGTATCTGAGTGAGTGAGTATCAGCTGTTGGAGTTTTTCTCTTTTTTTGCGGCTCTCCTGCACCTGGTCCAGTGATCTGTGAGAGGTTACGTGGGGATTCATCCTCCCTCCTCTTCCTCGTTGTTGAAGGGGCACTTGCAGGCTTTTGGGATGACGGAAATCATGGTGTCGGATGTAAACTTGAACTCGGTGTGCGAGCGCCTGGAGCAGCACTGCTGCGTGGACCAGAACCAGCACAATCTGTCCAGCCAACCACAGACCCCTGTGCTCAAGAGGCACACCAACACCGGGGCCAAGCTATGGGGCCGCGTCCGCAGCAAGCTGCTCAGACAAAAGGTCTCTAGCTGACATATGCACACACACGTCACATACACATGCAAGCTGTTTCCTCTCTTTTATCATTTGTGCTCTTCTATTTATCACTGTCACTTCCATCTGTTTGTTCTGCCTTTCTTTTATGCTCAGTGTTCCTCTCCATGTGTGCTCACTCTGTCTCTCCCCGGGTGTCTTTCTTTCAGCGCACAGTTGACCATTGTTCTTATCTGATGGGTCGATTGACTGCAACAGAAACACTGATGTAGTGCTAGATAAAAAGGTGGCTAAAAGTGTGACCTGATATGACACCAGCCACAGAAAAACTCAAAAGTTTTAGTCATGTTAGAAGCCTAGATTTATGCTTTTTTTTAGTTCCTTGAATGTAATCTCATTCTAAAATGCCTGACTTCTATTTGACATTAATATTAAATATGTGTTACTAAGCCTTATGTCGGCTTTTAAAAGTGGTTAGTGTACCAAAAGCAAGCTTTTCCTGATGTTTAAATTTTGATAAATAGCACAGATGCTAGACGGACCTGTTATCTACCGGGACCTGGAAAGGTGAATTAACCATCCCAACAGAAAACACAGTTTTTTATGGATGAGACAGAACGTGAATTTACAATTTCATCCCTATTGTCTCATTCCTATCATTTTACAACCCTTCTTCCTTCATCAAATGCTGTTAGTCCTCATTTAAAGCTCCTGATGATGCGTTCATGGTATGTCCAACTAAACTGTGTTGCCTGATATTTCAGCATCAGATGAGCTCCCTCTGCTGGTCATTTTAAATACTGTCCTCCTCTGGCTAAGCTGATCTGGTGCACCTTTGGCATTTCAAGCACAGAATCCACTAATTAACTGTCACATTATCCCATATGGCCTCTGAAACATGCGTTTAGCATAATTGCACCATTTTTTTTCAATACAATTTAAATCGCAAGGTTCCAGTTTTGATTGAACTCTGACATTTTTATTATTATGTGACCACTTATCAACAGTTTCGCCACGATGTTTTGTTATATTAAATGAACATTGAAGAGCACTTAATTGCTTAAGGTGGTTAACAATGTAAACAAATGAGGTATAAATTCACATGTTTTTATTTTCGAAATCACTTGGAAATGTTCCATTGCCGCAAGTGCTGCTATAGGATTGAGGCTGGTTCAGCAAAGGCAGTTATTGTCATTTGTTTTAAACCTTCAGGTTGGACTGAATGACCCTTGTGTTGAGGAGTCAGTTACCCAAATCTGGCAACACACACATACGTCTGGTATGCCATAGTTTAAAAGCAGTGTCTGGATTGTGACTCATATGTGGGAGCAGAAAAACGTCTCCTTCATTTTTTTCCTCCAGATGCTTTTTATAAGTGAAAGACAGAGAAGAAACACGTGAGCCTGTTCTGTTTCTATGCATAGCTCTGCACAGGCAGCTAAAACGGTGACTAATATTTTTATTGTTTTATTTTTTTTTCACAGTGTGTTTACACGTATTTATTCAGCAGTTCTCCTAGTCTTCATCATGAGTGCAGTCGCCAGCGTTTTGAGCTGTAATTTGCGTGCATAACAAACAGGTTCGGTACAAAGAATCCAAGTCGAGAGTTTGTCTGACCTTTGCTTGAGTGCGTTCCATTATTCAAAAGAGAGGCCTGAGGAAGGTTGACCACTGGTTGTACTGAGCGGGATGAAACAGGGCATTACATACTAAGCTCGGACTTAACTGCCCTGACCTGCAGGTCCTGTATTGATCCATTCCTCTCCTCTATGACACACGTCTGCAAGTCTTACATTGTGGTTAAACTCAACAGAGGTTTCTGTATTTCATTAATGTCCACATTTGTCAGTTTTGCAGTTAGTTTTAAGTGATACTGCCCCAAAAAAGCTCTCAGAAATCCCCATTCATCAGACTGTTCTGTGAAGTCCCATTCATCCTGTCAGTCATTTTGAATGAGGCTTTGAACGGCAGGTTTTACGAGTAAACTGTTTCACTTTTTCTGTGCTCTGTTGCCTTTTGATCCTATCAGCTCTTGTACAATTCTCCCTTTCTTCTCCCACCGGCATCCTGCATTTCTGCCTCAGCATGGTGGGGAAGTCTTGATGGGGGTTGAGAGGCGATAATGTTAAGTCACCCGCCACCATCATCTGAAATGGGAACATTACAGGCTGCCCGAGGGTCTTTAAGGCAATCTGAAAATGTGCAAATCAGCAAAAGTCTGAAAAACATGTCTTGTTTTTTTGACAGGACAAGGTTAATACTTAAGATTATTTTCATTATTGATTATTCTGCCAGTTTTTCCTGATTAATCGTTAAGTCTATAAAATGTCCAGAAAGTTTGTCACAGTTCGAAGTCTACTTCGAAAATTGTCTTGAAATATAAAATGTTACTTTCTAAAGACATGCAAGATACTTTTAATGAGGAAGGGCAACTAAAAGTATTCTCTTGAAGGGGGCAGGGAAAGCAGACTTCAGGGTATATTGCTGTGCATGTGTCTGTGGCATTACATGGTGTTAGGTGGAATGTGGATATTAGAGGATACGTGAGGGTATGGAAGCACACTGGGGGAATCGCCCTCCTTCAGCCTAAAGCGGCACCTAATTAAGACGCGATGTGATGAGTTGGGAGGCTGGCTGAGAACACTAATTGGACTAGAACCAGATATAATGTATGGTTTGTGTCCCAGCATGAGAACAAATGATGATTACTTGGTTGTTAGTCTTGGTTCTTGGCTGTGTGTTTAACATCGTGTTCTTTTGGCTGATGACCTGTTTGCTAGGCAGGTTGGGTTTTACTTTCTTTGTCAGCTTAGAGGGGAGAACAATGGAGCTGTCGTGTTGGCTTAGCCACGGAACGGAATCAGATGCAACCATTATCCTTCGCCCAGCTCATCCCACCTCTCGCCCCCACTGCATTTTAGCCCACATACGAAATTATGCTCTCCCATTTGAGTATGTTGATTAGTGCAGTTGAGATATCAGGGTTTCATCCCTCCTGTGTGCCTAAAATGCCAGCCAGTCCCCTAATGGACTTTTATATAGGCCACATAAATCACCGTCTGTCCCCACTGGAGGGCATAGCCCTTTATTGGCCCCAATCCATCCCCCCGTGCACAGGATCTGTGATTGGTTAATGAGCTCCAGGAGGGGAGGCAGGTCAGTAAAGCATTCTCAGGTTGATACCCACAGTGATCTCCTCTGGGAGGAGTCCAGCCCCATCACTTCTGGCCATATGCAGGTTGGGTTTAATCTCAGCAAGGTGACAACGAGGCATTAATCACGTGATTAGGTGGTGAGAGTGAGGAGATGTGGGCTTCTGGTATGTTCATCACAGGCTTTAACACTGTTTCGGGCTTGGGTAATGACAGTAGAGTTGTTGCGGTTGTACACATAAACAGTAGTACATAAAGAGAATGACTCATGGTTACCACATGGATTCAGGGAAATTGAAACTTACCTGAAACAGTCAAGAACTGTGGTTTATGACTTGTTCTGCTGGTTTGTTTCAGAAGATGCTGAATTTCCCGAAAGTTGTCTTCCACGATAAACCTGAAAGAAGACATTTTTTTGCTCGTGGAAGTTCTCCAACTTATTCAACTCTGACCAAAAAAAGCTGGTGAATGTTACATCAGAACCGAAGTGGTTCCCCTGTGATCTTTGTACTGACATCTCATACTTCATCCGCTGACTCCACTGAGTGAACATACGTCAAGATGATCTAATGCCTTAGAAATGGTACATGCTGTTAGAGGTAAAGATCACAAATAACCTGAATAGTGACATAATGAGCTAGCCCACAACTACGCAGAATCCCCAGAAGGCCCGCAAGTGGAAAAACTTTGCTGTAGATCTGTCCAAGAAAAACATGAGGGCTCATCAGAGGACAAAAATGTGACTTAGATGGCAGTCTTGATAGTATATGTGAGTTTTCTCACTGCCTCATGAGATTAAACCTCTGCACAGCGGTTAGTGTGTATTACAAAGGAATAAAGTAGTGTTTGTATCTGTGACTTAACTATGTGGGTTTTATACTGTATGCTAGATAAAGGCCTGGAATTAAAGAAAGAGAATAGTATCTCATCTATTGATATTGACGCATACAAAACATGATACAAATCGGCAACATTTTGAGGAATTATAGACAATCTAGTGTTCCAGGGATAAATGAAATGAAAGCTAGCTTTCAAATTCAGACCATTGAAAGTGCACTATGTAGCTTTGGAGAAGAAATGTTCAGATCTTCATTGATTGTATTTAGTTTGTTGAGGCAGAAAAAAAAACTCTTTGTTTTAATGACTGAATAAACTGACCTTAAAGGACAACACAATTTCAATTAAATGCAACTGTTATACTTTGTTTGTATTTAGCTGACCCTACCAACTTTCTAGCCTCAAACAGTGTTCTGGGGACCTTATACTCCTCTGAAAACAGCTTGTTTCTTCAGTTATAATACAAATAAATGTTTTGATATTATTAATATTACATTTCTGAGTTTGAATATCATCTCCAAAACAACAAAGTGCTAAAGGGGTATTTAGGGATATTTCTCCCTTTCTCTGCTTGTAAGTGTAGGTTGACTCACAATGCTGTGTGCTGGCTGCAGGCAGGGTCGTGTTGCATAAGTGTAGTACGTGTCTGTGTGTAGCTGTTTACAGGCCACACAAGAGAATTACACACTGCCTGCAGAGATGGCAAGGCTAGTCTGCAAATCACAACCTTCTGCTGGCTGGAAGCCCTCGCCGATTGGCTCAAACAATAAAGTTGGAGAGGAAGGCAACATGGCAACGGAGTCAAAGACATCACGTGATCGTTGTGACATCAGCAGCTGTTGAGTTAAGAGGCCTGGCTGTCACTGATGCACATATAAACTTTATGCTTATGCGGTTCATTTAGCTAAAAATAGTCATGCTGCTTGTGCTCAACACTGCAGCTTGATGTGTTAGCTGCGGGGGGAGAAAAAAAAAGGCTCAATCATGGCACAAACAGTTCCTGTAATCCTGCTAAAACCAAGGAGCCGTGCAGCTGGAGCTACGTTCTAATTAAAGGACTAATAAAAAGCTTTCTGCAGCCGAATGAATATTTAATCAGCCATAGCACAGCAATGGAAAACTGCGCGGAAACACAAAGGAGAAATTAAACAGAAATGTATTAATTTAGCATATCAAAAAGATCAAGTTGTGTTTAGAATACTGTCGCCAGCGTGCATTAACTCTCCAGCACAGCAACAATGGGCTAATTAAGTTTGTAGGGATTTAATTATTTGAGGCTTTAAAAATCATTTCAATAACTCACTGTTTGGCAAAATGCCTCTTGCCATTTCAGAACACACTTGCTTGGATCTTTTTTTGTCTAACATCAACATAATCAGCACAAGTTTGTTGGGAAATATGTTCTTATGACCTTATGCATGGTTCTTGCATGGCCAATGGGCAATTTTTTTTGACAAATTTAGACCGTAGATATAAATGATTCTCCAGCTGCATGTGCTGAAGCCTCCTGTGTGTTCTGTAGGAAATGTAAACAGCTCCAGAGGGCCGCAGACCTCTGACTGTCCCGCTGTGCCAGGCTGTTGTTGCTGTCAGTCTCAAACAGGCCTCAGGAGCATGGCTCACATGTCGCATGCTGGCGGAGGAGGGCAGGATTATTTCAACAGAGCAGGGGATGGTGGTAGCAGCCAGTTCCCGTAGTGTAGTGGTTATCACGTTCGCCTAACACGCGAAAGGTCCTCGGTTCGAAACCGGGCGGGAGCAGCACCTTTTTATCTTAGACACAGTGATTGTAGTGTTTTTTTTTCAGATATTCTTTATTAAATGCAGTAATTTTATGATAATAAAAAGGCTAATCTGGTCATTGATATATGTAACAGTTTTTGTGAGATGCATTAAACCTTTTCTTTTGCTGTTTTTTTTCATTATATTTACTACACTTTTGCTTATAATTAATCACCCAAGGGTCTGAACCACCAAATAACACTCTGAGTCCCTATAAAGAGAAATGAAAATGGCAGGAAATAAGTTTAGAAGAAATGTTTCTCACTCTGTTGCAAGAATGGAAAAACTGAAAGACCATGTGGCAGCAAAATGCCAGGACTTATCTTATCTGCTTTGTTCTGCCCCTGTAGATCAGCTGGGTTAGAGTGCAGGCTGTGTGTACATCCTGGCTCACGGCTGTCAGCTTTTTCTTTTGAAGTCAAGACTTTTGGCCGTGATGTTTCTGCCTGTGTTCTGCTTGATTGACAGAAAGCTCCAACCAGAGGCAGGAAAAGATGCTGAAACCAATCATCAATTTTCTATAGGGCCTACAAGTGGGCCACATCACATGGCAGACACATGCCTCCAGTTCTGGCTTATTTCTGATGCTCAAACACACCGAAGCGAGCAATGAGATGAGGATGTGTGTGAGCATACTGGAGTCAGGTTTAGTAGGCCATACACAAGGTTGAGAGAAAATAAACAGGCAGCAAGTTGACAAGCTGAGCCCCAAACCTGGTGCACACAATGCTCACAGAACATAACGATGAGTTCCCATATAACAGAGCAGATATATGCTGGGTGGATTGCTCTGTCCACTAAACACACACACACACACGTGTATTGCATTCTTTTTAAGGAAAAAGCTCCCCAACTGGAATGCATACAAATTGGTTTGTATAGCGGTCCACTGGATTTGAAGTATTTCTGTGCTTCGCTTCAGGCTGCAGTCTGTTCTAGCCTCTCCTCAATCATGTATATCCATGATAGTTTTCACAGCCCTACAAAGAGAGCTTTGCAATCATAATCAGAACCATATCAGCCTGAGGATGTCTAAAAAAAAAAACTACACATGAGACACTTTTAGACTTTTATCTTTTCTTAGACATGTGCATGAATGCACACGTACATATAGTCAATCCTCATGTGTTTGAAATCTCCTTCGAGCATTCTTATGAGCGGAAATTGGTCATTGAACCTTTCATCTCCTTGGAATGAGATGAAAGTAGACTAGAGCTGTGTTGTTCTTGCAAAGGTCTTTAATTGCACTTTGGTTTTGTACACCGCACCTTATATTTTATCTTGCACAACAGTTACTCTGCTTATTTATACACTTTATACACACTTTATACACATTTATAAATTTTGTACATTTTTGTATATTACTTTTTTCTATTGCTATTTAATATGTCTAGGTTGTTCCTCTTATGTCATTGTGTTGTTATTGTCTCTGTGTGTAATGCTGCTGCTACACCATAATTTCCCAGCTTGGGATCAATAAAGTAATCAATAAATAAATAACCTACCTACCTACCTATCCACCCACCCACCCACCTACCTACCTACCCACCCACCCACCCACCCACCTACCTACCTACAAAGAAGTGAGGCTATAAAATATATCATACCTACCTACCTACGAAGAAGTTAGGCTATGAAATATATTCTTGATATTCCTGTAGTGTATCTCCAATGCCTTTGTGATCTTTCTTTTATCCACATTCAGGTCTTAAAGGGACAGTTCACCCCAAAATCAAAAACACATATTTTTCCTTTCACATGTAGTACTATCTATCGATTTAGATTATTAATCACTGTTTTTGTAAGCTACTATCCAACAATGTTTGAAAAAGTTCTTCCAAAGATTTTTCTTTTCAATATTTGTACCAAACAGGGTCCAACCCCTTCTTAAACATCAAATTCAATGGCTTTACAAGGACTTTCAAACATACAAAATGGCATAGTTTGTCAATTACTGTGCCTGCTGCTGTGTTAGAGGGTGGTAGAAAACTGCAGGAGACATAAGTAGACAGCCCAACCTACATACATTGAAGCACTTTCAATGACCCATGTATTTCTTATTTGTTAAACTTTGGAATATTGTGATTTTTCCTCAAATTGACAGCCCCCCCCCTCCAACAAACGAGTGTGCAAACATAGTCTCAAAGCATCCATTGAGAAATACTTGCTGAGGGAGGGCTGCATCTGACATAGTTTCAGAGTTAGTGAATATCAATCGCAATTTCAAAGTGCCTCCCTCCCCTTCTCTTAAGTCAACCTTTCTTGAGCTGAGCTGTTTCATGTACACTGTATCAACGCAAAGAAGGAAGCGGGTATTTACTCATGGATGAAGGCTCTTGCTCGTCACGGCGAGGGATGTAAACATAAATGAGCTGTAACATTAGCTAGCTTACTTGCCTTTCTTCCTTGAGTAGACGCACACTTCCTCCTGCGCAGAAAGAAAATAGTTCCGACACGAATCCGCTCACAGCAAGATCTGTGGAATATTCCAAATAATTGGGTCAGGATTTCTGGAAAGACGCATTGCTTTTTAATGTTTTTAAATGTTTCTTTCTCATTGAATATCACAAGCCGAGTGCTGATATTTTCCAAAACTATATTATCTTTGCTCCTCTGGTCGCTGTTCGTCCACCCACTTCCTGTCAACGCCTTGAATGAGCCATCATTCAGGATAAAACCTCATAATACGTTTTTTTTGTCTTGTAACATTTTGGGCCTAATTCTAAGCATTATATTGAGTATAAACTTAGTCAGTCTGACTTTGCATCATAGAGGCCTCTTTTTTTAAACTGTTTGCAGTCATCCCTTTAAGCCCACTCGATCCCCAGGACAGCAAAAGTAGGGAAACACGTTCCTCTCAGAAGTGGTTTTTGATAAAAGAGCCCATAAGAAGATACAATATTGAAAGGGGTCATTGAGTATAACCACTGCCTGTAAAAGATCCTCTTTGTTTTTGCAACCCTATTGCAGCACATTTATTTTTGATAAATTAGCAAAGAGTAATAGGAAGGAAATAGGTAGGAGGATGAGCGCATTTGTTTTTTTCACTGACTTGGAGGGGTTACAGGAGGCGTCACCAGTGAGTCCTGGATCTCTGCCCGGTCCTGTGTAAAGACCCAATTGCAGTGATTACCTGTCCCCCATCTCAAACCCAAACCCTGCTGGGAGACCAGGCTTTAACGATAATAGGAATGCGTGAAACTGATGCCAAATGTCCTTTTTACGAGGTAATGAAATACGCTTGCTGAGAACTTTTAATGTTTGCAGCCTAATGCTAACAATAAGAGGAGTGTGCTGCCCTTGTGCTCACCCAACAATCATTATTTTCCTCTGAGTTGAGCACATCACCACACAGGGTCGTAATGACATAACTGTGGGTAGCTGTAGCGCGCAAACAGCCTATAAAAAAGGCATTAGCTGTTGTGGCCTCACGCAGCTGGCACAGACTCCAGGAGGCTTCAGACAACAACAGGCTGCCATCTCTTAATTCTCAGAGGACGTGTGATCCAGACTTTGAGTATGTCTGCGGTGAAGTGGGCCAAGTGTCTGGAGCCTATCTGGAGCCCTTGTTGAAGCCCCAGGTGACTGCAGAGGGCATATGTGAGAAACTGAAGTGGCATCTTTCTTTCCCATAGTAGACTTAGTGAGTGTAGTTTTGTGAAGCAGGACAGCTTGACTTTGATCCGGTTCATAGGTTAGAAACTGGAGCAGCCACAACAAGAAGGTGAACTGTGGACTTGGTGAACATTAATCGCAGTTTCAAAGTGCCTCCCTCACCTTATCCTAACCTTTAAACTGTGTCAGCTGCAGCTTTCCCTGACCAAAATGGGGGGTCAGGCTATGTGGATGTCAGTTCCCATAGTGTAGTGGTTATCACACGCGAAAGGTCCTCAGTTCGAAACTGGGCGGGAACAATTCCATTTTTTTTTTTTTTGTCTCCACCAACAACAGGTAGTGTGCTTCTTTTACAGAGTGTGCCTTAAACTATGCCATGTTTGGTCCTTGAATGTGAGGGAACTGGTTCTGTAAAGTCCTGGAAAAGCCCTTGAATTTGATGTTTATGAAGGTGTTTTGTACAATCCCTATTAAATCTTGAAGGGACTTTGTGCTTTCTAACAAGAACCCAGGGTGATCGAGAGGCGGAGCCGTATATAAATGGCAGAAATACTTCTTAGACTTCTTTCTAATTCATTGTGATGCTTGTTAAGTGAAAGTGAATGAGGACATTTGATAATCATGTCTTGTATACAGCTTTTTAATGTGTGTGGGTTAGTGTGGTGTGGGTTTTTGTTTAAAACCTGCTTTAGTGGCTTGACTCTGGTGAAACATCGGGTAGTCAACTTTTCTCTGCCTGCAAGAGAAAAATCCAGTCATGTATGTGTCGGAGTAAAGCAAACTGTTTCCTTTTTGGTGAATGTTCATTCCCATAATGCTATCCTACAGAAACTTTTCCACAGTAACAATTTGTTAACTAATGATTTGATTAGTCAGTCTTCCCTGAAAGTAAAATCCCTGTATAAATTTAGCAATGTGTACTTATTCGGTCAAAAGAATTCCCAGAAATCTTATCATTTAATTTCCTTCTGTTTCTGTTGTGTCTTTCAGCTGGATCCTCAGACGGTGCAGTCAAAGAACTGGCACATGGACGTCATAGAGATGAATGGGGTAAGACACAAGCAGCTCTACTTCTAGCTTGGATTTTGACATATTTACAGTATTGAAATGAGCTGTTATTTCTTATAAAATGTGATGTAAGGTTACACAGTGTCTGTATCTTTTTCAAAACTGTATGCTCCTATATCCCTGAAGGAGGTCAAAGTGAGATTTATATTAAGTGTTATCTCTTAATAACTTTGAGATTCAACGTTTATCCAGAAAAGAAAATCTGTTCAGTTGTAATATTTACAAAAATAATTTGAGGTGTCTCGTATTGTAACTGTTCCAGTGGTTTAACCTCAAAATTCCAATGTTAAAACCTCCAAATCTAAACAGATAAAAAGATTAAAAAGTGGTTCATGAGGCTCACAGAGTTCAGCTCTGGCTCATTTAAGGAATGTAGTTTACTTAAGCTGTGTTTGTTCATCATCAGATCAAAGTGGAGTTCTCCATGAAATTCACAAGTCGGGACCTCAGCTTGAAGAGAACGCCGTCTAAAAAGCAGAGTGGGGTGTTTGGAGTCAAAATCAATGTGGTGACAAAGTAAGCATGTTCTCCTACTTGAGGCCCGAATGGGCTGTTTCTTTAAGCGCAGCTGTCTAAAAATGAAATAAGACTCAAGTTTATGCACATTCGTTGTTGAATCTGAATAACTGCGCTCACTTCATCGGAAAAAGTAACATGCGTGCTGTTTACGTCCACAGGCGCGAGCGCTCCAAGGTGCCTTACATTGTCCGTCAGTGCATTGAGGAAGTAGAGAAGAGGGGGATTGACGAAGTGGGAATCTACAGGATCTCAGGGGTGGCCACTGATATCCAGGCCCTCAAAACAGCATTCGACACCAGTAAGACTCCACTCACTGTTTCTATGTCAGATACTCTTTTTCTCCCATCACCTTGCCTCGAGAACAGTCTAGCACTATGGTGTACCAACAGATTACTGTATATAAAACAGAAACATGTTTAATAGCCGTCCCATCACTGAATCGTTGTAATTTGCCTTTAAAATGATAGTTTGGTTTGGCTTAATACAAAAATGTATCCTGTCAAATCACATAATACCATCTGAGTCATCAAGCATTTGCCCACTTTGTTTCAAGAAGGGTAGTATGTGTATAAAGGCTGTTTAGGGTGAATATAGTTTGAGACTTTCCTGCAGCTTGGGGGTCTCTGTAATTCCTTCAGGGAGGCCTTGACAGATGAGGAGCAGCAGCTGTCAAGCAGTCAAGTTTCTGTTGCATAAACGTCTCTCAGCATCGGTCATGGCTGCATTTACATGACAGAGATCGCACCGACCAGAGCCTAGTATCGCTTTTCATTTCTGTGTGAAACATTGAGCACGTATCCATGTCCATCTGGATTGGGGGTTATTGAGAGATTACATCATTCCTGGAGACAGAGCAAGGAGAGAGCAGCTGTGTTATTGTGAGCCTTTAAAAACGGAGTGTGTTAAGCTTCTAACCGCTCTTTGTTTGTGTCTGACCGGCAGATACCAAAGATATCCTGATGATGCTGAGCGACATGGACATCAACGCCATAGCGGGAACACTGAAGCTGTACTTCAGGGAGCTGCCAGAGCCTCTGCTCACCGACCGCCTCTACCCTGCCTTCATGGAGGGCATCGGTGTGTGACCTTTAGTCCCTACAGTGTGTGTGTTTGCCATTAGTGGGTGCTTTTAGAGTTTTACAAGGGAGTCAAAGTCACCCCACCTGGAAGAGATGAGGGCCAGTGAGTTAAAGATCTGTCCTGCCATAATCCGATTTGACATCTTTTTCCTCTCTCTCACAGCGCTCTCAGATCCAGCAGCCAAGGAGAACTGCATGATGCACCTCCTGCGCTCCCTGCCAGACCCCAACCTCATGACCTTCCTCACTCTACTGGAGCACCTCAAACGGTAAACACACACCACCCGTCAGGAAAAAACAACCAAAATCCGTATATAGTCCAGATTCCCAAGAAGTTGGGATATTTAGTAAAACAGAATTCAATCACTTGTCAACAAATTGTGTGTGAAAACGGTTTTACGAAGTGTTCCTGAGCCCTATCTTGGGCTGTAGTAATATCATGTTATACCATCAGTTTTGTAAAGTTTTTTGGGAGCATTTCACTTGTTTGAATTTTTTTTTTTCTGGCATCAAATTTAGAATACGCATATATTTACAAAAATCAATGAGGTTGGTGAGGGAAAACATTAAATATGTTGTGTTGCTACTGTTTTCAACTGTCCAAAAGGAATAGCTTATTGACACATTGCATTTTATTTACGTTTTTTTAATGTCCCAACTTTATGGAATAAGGGTTGTACTTTGGAAAGTTAATTTGTGGACTGATTGTCTCCAAACACTTAATTATTCTTAATGTGATTAAATGATGTGTTTACCTCCGTGTGTTCCGTCCTTCCTGACTGATGGTCCGTTGTTGTTTGTTCCTGCAGGGTGGCTGAGAAGGAGCCCATCAACAAGATGTCCCTCCATAATCTGGCTACTGTGTTCGGCCCCACCCTGCTCAGGCCCTCAGAGTCAGAGACGACAAAGGGACAGCACATCACCTCCGCCTCCGACATCTGGTCACACGATGTCATGGCACAGGTACTGACACACTGGCTTAGGAGAAAAACAAATGTGGGTAAATAAACACAGAATCGTGGGAATGTCAGACAAAGTTCTATCTTTTGACATTTTTGGATGACCACACTTAAATCCTGTGTCTGTATGTGAGACATAGTATTATTATGCCTTAATTACTGTCTGGTGCTCTCTTTCCCCTAGCTATTATTGAAGCTTAAGGGGCATTAATAGAGACTCCGTCTGTGATGGTAGACTGGTGTGTACATGGACATTTCCTTGTTCACTGCACATCTTTTCCGGATGAATTTTACTCCCACGTCGCTAAGTGACCCATGTCAATGCAGTCTACTCTCCCAGCTGTATTTAGGCTGCAGGCCATACATTCATCTCTGCTGATAGATGAGTTTCCTGTGCACAAAGTTCTTTTCTTAGCAGAGTAAACAACATCCAGAGTAAATCATCATAAATAGGGCATTCTGAAAATGCAGGAGGTCCTGTCTGTCCATTACAGAGAAGAGAGTGTTTGTACTGGGGCTTATTTGAATTCCAAATGTTTAGAGCACAAGTACACAGATTGTCAAACGAAAAAGAAAGATGCTTCCTCCACGGTATCCTTAATATAATCTCATAATGGGACATGAGTGATGGGGGTCATCCAGCATTATTACATAGAGGGGAACAGTCCATGTTTTTTACAGAGTATGATCAAGTCCCCTGACAAACAAAAAGCACCCTCTCTGAGTAGTCAAATGTTCACTGTAAATTCAATTACTTACCAGAAATGTTTTTTTCCTGGTAAGCTATTAGAAGCATCAAACAAACAATCAGTCAAATTAAATTTTCCAGACACATGGCCGCCTGGTGAAACTGATTAAAGGGGAGATTAAGTCAAATTTGTGGAGCAATGAAGATGGGGGCATTAGACTGATTCACCTGTTTTAATAAAGCAGATTCTGATGTTAAAAAGTGATTTTCCCAGGGCTTGTTGACGGAAAGAATTTGAACTACGTGTTAAAACAGTCAATCAGAAACAGAATTTTGTTTCAACTTCATACTACCAGTTTAGTCCCATTGATGTCGGGAAAAAGGCACAAATAAAGATGAAATGCAGACACATGTCAAGTAGCAGAGAGATAACAGAGGGAAGTAAAACTTCCAACATAAGTGCTGAATTAGGCAGTCAGACAGCCCTACTTAAATATTAACTAAACATTAAATAGTTCTTAGCAGTCTGACACAAAATCCATAATAGCAATTTGAAATTTACCAAAAGTAAAAACCATTGTGTAATGAGAAAAAACATGAGAAGATATATCTGTGTGGCTCATGTGGTGGATTTATTGGAGAAAATAATAAAGAGGAAGCAGAGATAAAACTAAGTACTAATAAAAAGTGCACCCATTATTAAAATTACAATGTCAGCTAGTAATAAATTACAGTTAGATTGATATCTTGAGAAAGTCTTCTTGCAAAGGAGCTACTTTGTAGTGTCTTTGTGTACTTTTGTAGGAACAGAAATGTAGTGCGTTTATTATAACAGTATATAGATCAGAAGTTAGCTATCGTAGTTTTGGTCCACTTATCAACATGGTAAGCAGTTGGCCATCAACATTAAGATTCTTTAAAAGCCTTGATGCATAATTGCTGCAGTTTTTCATCAAAAATTGTACTCTTTCTCAAAGTCGTAACTCGACGAGTCAACTCTGCAATACACACATGATACACATATATATGATTTAGTATCACTTACGCTTCCTGAGAATATTCTTACCTCAGATGACTATTTTAAATAGAAAACATACATAAGTCCTGTTAGAAATCATTAAAACAAGAGATGCCTCCTATAACTCCAGAACTTGCCTGAGACATCGTCGTGTTTTTAGGTTTTAATTCAGGGATAGCTGTCTTTAGGAGGTGCTAAATATTCAGGGAGCACAGTGGAAAGGTCTGGGGGGTCTGAGGCATCAGTGCAGTGGAACAGGATCGCTCCCATGTGGGTTTCATCTAGTGAGCCCATTCTAGACACTGGTTTGATCTGGTTTTGATCCTCATCAGAGGCATTCCAGAAAAATGGCATTTACATGTTTAATAATTACGTTCAACTGCTGTTTTTGTTTCCTTTTTCGGTCTTTCTGGCTTTGTGTAAACCCGGCATACCTTCAATGGGGCAGAATTGACAAAATGTAAACAAATATAGGCTTTAATAAAATCTACTTGTCCCTCAAGTAGATATTAAAAAAAAGAATTATCCATTCAGGCATCTACAAATTCTATCCATATTATTTTTTTTTAGTAACACTGTACGTATATTTTAGCATAAGTAAGGCTCAGATGTGATAATAATGTCTTGGTGGGGTTAGTTACATGGGTTGTTGTGAGGATGAGAGGGGGGGCCATAGTCTCAGACTTTGCAAAGCCCCTGTATTAAACTGGGGAGTACACACATGGAGTCATTTTAAGTGAATTAAAAGATCTTTGTTTCCTCTCTTCTTAGGTCCAGGTGTTGCTCTACTATCTGCAGCATCCTCCCATCTCCTTTGCCGAACTGAAACGCAACACGCTCTACTTTTCCACTGACGTTTAATCCCCACCCGCCTCCCTCAGGATGCCATCTGGAGAGGAGAGAGTCAGAGACTCCATACAATCCTTGGTCCCCTCCAATCGGTCCTCCTGCCTCACCTCTCCTCCCAGCAGGTGGCTCATCTCGACTGTACAGCCCCCTGCCCCACACATACCTCCTGTCTACACCCCCATCCAAACCACCTCACACCCTTGTCATGAAAAGAGATGGAGCCGAGCACGTACGGAGGTGGTGAAGGACATTTCCCAGTCGTCTAGTAGTCACTGTCCTGTTTGTAATGTGAGGAGCCGACCCCCGCCTCCCACCGACAAGACGACGAGGCATTCTGGGACCACAGTGGAAAGGTCTGGGGGGGTCTGGAGCACCGGCGCGGTGGCACAGGATCACTCCCGCGTGGATTTCATCTAGTGAGCCCTTTCCAGACACTGGTTTGATGAGCTTTGTTTTCCTCATCGAAGGCATTCCAGAAAAAATGGCATTTACATGTTTAATAATTATGTTCAACGGCTGTTTTCGTTTCCTTTTTCAGTCTTTCTGGCTTTGTGCATGTGCGTGGTGGAGGAGGCCGGGGTGTGTGAGTGACACCGTGGATGTACTTGAGTGAGTGTGTGTGCGTGTGTTTAAGGGACTATGAGAACTTGTGAGGTTTAGAAGTGGCTGGGAAGCCATCCTAATAAATGGCCGGCGATGTGTCTCTCTTTGCTGACAAACGAGAGAGAACTGCCCTCCCCAGTGAGTCTTGGCCAAATTAGCCCTATTTATTTTGAATATATATAATATGTGTGCCTGTACAGTTCTGTGCAACTAGAGAAATGCTCTAAGGAGTCTGTTTTTTGAAGTTTATTCAGGTAGTGATGTTATTTTTAGTCTGATTTTTCTCATTCACCATGTCCAATGGTTGGTAAGCTGTACTGAAAAGATCACCAGAAAAGTCTGCCAATTTATTTCAGATCACTTTGTAGAGGAGAACGGGCACTCTGTGACATGTTGAGGGTTGTCAGAATAAAAAAACACAATGAATGGAACATTTAGCTTTTCTTTTCTTGTTGTTTCATTGCAAGCCTGTTCCAAGTGTCTTACTGCACCAGTATAATCTATAGGATGATTTGTGTAGTTGCCCTCGTTGCATGTTCAGCTTGTCAATCAAACCAGGCCGGGTAACACAAAGGTAGGTTGTCTCTGCAAGGCCCTCGCTAAGACTGGCAAACACCCATCTCTGCTCTGTACAAAGCCAACCTTTCTGCTATCAAGCCTGAGACATATCTTAAAATACTGTAAGCACTGCTAGATGAGTACTATTTGATATTTTTAATATAAGATTAAAATAAAATAAAAAATGTTGTATTTTACTTCCTTTGAGAAGAATTTCAATATACTGTAATATTGAGGCTAAATGTTAATGTGAAACTTTTTCCCCCTTTTTTAGTAAAATAAAAGTTACCAAAACACTCTCACCCTGTGTCTCCGTATGTTTTTGAGATCTGCAATGTCAATAATCCTGTTTTTCTGGAACCAGTGGGTCAATAACATAACTAACAATGATAAAGATGCTAAATCCTAACCTTTATTAACATCATATCAACATACTATAAGAAGTTGGTGATTAAACGGATCACATGAGGTAAATGACCTCCCCACCCAACCCAGTAAGACTACACTGTATGATAATGTTCAACAGGATACACCTAAATCTATATAATTAAATAATAATCTTAAACTTTTCTCCAATACATAAAGATATGTTCAGATTCTTAGCACATAGCACCACCTGGTGGTCAAGTGTCCAAATTGCTGAACGTGACCAGCAACAAACAACCTCTGATGTGTTTCAAATGTGATTTGCCACCAGTGACATTTTGTGACATATTTAGGTTAGAGGGGCAAACCTGTTGGAATTTGTATATGCAGATTTGTAGCTTAACAAAAACTCATTGTAGTATTGCAGCAATACGACAGAGATCGAGTGAGGTCCAAACCTCGAGGGGAACTTCATGATAAAGTTGTAACAAAGGGTGTTTACAAGAAAACCTGCATCCAAGGACATTCTGCATCTCTTTAATGTGCGACATATCTGCTCGGGTGGATGAGATGGACACTGATGCAGTCAAGAGTCACTTCGCACAGCGGTCCTGGTTCAAGTGACACTTTTGGCCCCGGTACTATGTGCTCTCTGGTATTTTATCTCAGTGCTTCAAAATTGTTTACAATTGCATTATTTTGCACTTTTATAAACACTCCTAGATGTTGAGGCTTGGTTTAAGCTCCCAAATTATTAAAGAAGGGCACAGGAGTCTTCTCCTCTTGATCCTATTATATCATTGATAGCGTCAACATAATGCGTCTATGAAACTGTGATGATTGATCTGACATGTGCTCTCCGAAGGCCTGTGATTGGTGGACACAGCGCTTAAAGAAGGGACTGTGGGTAGACATGACTGTAGTCTTTGTTAAACAACACTTGACTGCAGTCGGCACCGAAGCATGATTTCTTTAACAGACCTTTTATTTTTTTACAGAGTATTTTATTGACTCTTGAGTCAAAGTTCAGGACCACTCTGGATCTTTAGAGGGATTTCAACACACTGGCCCATGTATGTATCCTACAACAAAAATAGCTGTCTGGCTGAGTCAAGACAAAAAATAATAGTTGTGTCGGTCCGTGGGAAGTTACTGGGCACCTAAGTCACTGACCTACTCACAATCAGCCAACCGCTGCAGTCTCAGTGTTTTGATAAAATACAACAGTGAGTTTTAAGCAACATGTTGATGGTTTTGGAGTTAATTTTAGGATCCACTGAGTTCACGGTCAATGGAGATGATGGTTTGCACAACTTTGATAAAATGTTACCTCTTGTTTTAATTCTACAGCTTGGGCCATTTGGGCTTGTGAGAACAAAACACAAGATACAGATGTGCAAAAAAATAAGTTAATCAACTACACCAAATTACTGGAAATGCTGTGTGATTCATTACAGGGAGGACACAATTAGCGCCAACAACAACAAAGGCATTGTAACAAAATCTATTCCATCTGAAATAGAATCTTAATACAAGCGCTGAAACACCTTGTTGTATGAAACTGTGGAAAGATAACTCTCTTGGAAAACTATAGCACTGAAAAGAATATACTGGAAAACGTACTTGAAGACAAAACCACTGGATCCCTGAAATGTTGTGAAAAAATTGGAGAGGTTGAGATGATGTTACGACCCACTTGTTTTTTTCTGCTCAGGAGCACAGAGCTCTGTGGGGATTGTTTTTACATGATTTATTCAACATACCCACGATGAACTGTGCATAATTTCGCATATAGTGCAATGCATGTGGTATAAACGTAAGCTTCTTACTGCAAACCATGGAGAGTTTTCTTCACGCAGACGCTTAAGTTCTCGCAGTCCTCTGTGGATGCAAAAGTGATTAAACGCCTTGGTACGGGGCTTGCATGCACTGTGTGATGACGTTTGAAAATGACTACACATGAATGATGTGTGTTTATGCGTTCAATCATCGAGCGAAAAAGATACGTGCATATTTGACTTTGAACAATTTTCGAAACATTTAGTGACAGACTGCTTATGTCAATTATAAGCACACCCTGTCAGATTTTACTTTTTATTTTCCAGCTCGAATACCCACAGCTTCAGATCTTTTTTACTTACTAGATGAAATAGAGTTAGAGATGAATATAGGAGGAGGAATACCAAACTTAATATTAAAGTCTACAACAGGTAGTGTATTTTATGAGACGCACAAATTCAATATGTATGAATTCATGTTTTTGTGCTTCTGACTGAAAGTGTCCACTATTTTGTATTAGAGGCGACGTGCTCATTTTCAGGTTCATCATTTTGTTTAGGATTACCACAATAGCTTTACATGCTTCAGTGCTCAGAAAACATCAGCTGCAGCATTATGCTAACGTATTCTCTGAAGAAAATTACTATTATTTTCTGATAAAAATGAACAGGTTTGCACTTAATTTGCTCAGTCTGCACAAGCTAAAACACACATTTTGGGGAAATTGTCTGAGGCATTAATTTGTCTAAACTGTCTGAATAAAAGTCTTTTGAAAAAAGCAACTGTTACTTCGACTGTAACGACTTGCTTCAATTACTTTTAAATCTAAAAAAAAAAAAAACACTGCCCAATGACTTGGAACAAAATATGTGACTTTGTTTGACTTGTAATCATAATCAATGAAACGTCTGATCATCCCGAGGTCCGGCCTGGGGCACCAGTATAATGGTGTAAAACCAAAATAGTTTCCCTCTGGAATGTGAAAACGTTCATCACACAATCAAATAACCAAGACTGGAATAAAGGCAACATATTTCCATTGTTTATAAAATTCTAATCAAAGCTGCTATTAAACGCCAATAAACATTTTTATGGTCACGTACACGAGTGAACTTCATCAAGAAAAAACAGTCCTGAATGCACAAGGTAATTAAAAAAACATCTTTAATATAAATAATCCTAATGTGGATTGGTTACCGACACATATCAATGTTCTACAACAAGAACAGCATTTATCTGAGTCTGGTTTGAGGAGGCTGTGGCTCAGAGTGAAGGTTCGGCATTGTGCCTTCAACACAGAAGCAGACCCACTCTGCTCACTTTGCTCAAACCGTCCACGTTTAAAGTAATGAAACAGCGGGAAATGCATACCGGCCACTGTGCCGTCATGCAACACCACCGTACACAAACAGGAACCCGTCACTTCCACATACATCAGTCCGTCATGTGCGGGCAAATATTCACAAGCATCTCTTCTCACAGGGCCCATCCAGATGTGCATCGATTAAGTTCTTGTCCACAGAGCCACACTTTAGTGGTTCACCTCAAATAATATTCGATGGCAGCAGAGAACGCAGCGAAGCCTCCACATCCCAGCACCCCGGCCTTCAGACCAGCTGCAAAAAAGAAAAGAAAAAAAGAAGACACATGAGGACAGGAGAAAATACACTTCAGCTCAAAACATCAAAATAATAACTTCAGGTTACATACCGCGAAATCCAATAGCTCCGCCAGTTACACAGCCGCTGTACACTGCGTTCTTCCAGTCTGATTTGCCTCTGTGCTGCAAATGACAAACAGGTACAATGTTAGGTACTTGGTGTGGAGGGGATAAAGGGGGCCAGAGAGCAATTATGATATGGAAGAATATCGTTATGTCTGAACAGTGGTGGATGAGTGAGTGATTGTTTTCTTTAATGCTGTAAGCTACATACTGCACATGGCTGTATGCACACTGAAAATCAAAAACAGCCTGCAGTTGTACACCAGAGGGCGCTATAAGGCCATTTGTCTGAGGCTAAAAAAGAAAACACAAAAATCTCAAACATTCAACATGTGACATTAAAATGGTGCAACAATAACAATATTGGGCATTTTCGCAGACCAAATACAGGGGTTTGGTGTGGGTGGGACGTGGTCTGTCTTTTTGTGCTGTCTGTTTCTTTACCCCATTGTCCTGTTCTGTCTTCTGTATTTTGGTTTTGTCAGTTTTGCTGAAAAATGTTAAATACAGAACAGTTGTGCTCTGCCTGTATTTTCACCTATAAGAATCTTTAGAAAAAAGGAGTGTCAGCGTTTTTATGACAAGCGATTATAATACCGCTCTCAAGTCAATCAGTACTCAAAACAATCCTACAAACAATGCAAGAAACATCAGCCTCCATGGCAATTGGCTCATTTATCGGCTTGTATCGACTGTACCTCTCTGTTGATGAGTTTTCCATTTCTTGTAAAGATTTTCCACATCGTTCTCAATGACATATAGTTAACGGGAAGTATGTGGAAATATAAATGAATAGTTCTGCTGTGATTTGTAATCAAAGCCCTTCTCATGTGACCACAAAGTACATATATTGTCTTTTGGGTGCTGTGAAAGTTAAATCATTTAACTATAAAACACTCCCTTCACACCTATTGTGACTCATAGCTTTGTTTCTAATTCTAACCACAATCCCTCAGCAGTAAATTTACATATTATTTTGTCTGCTCTTTGCTACAGAGAACAACGGACATGACGAAATCCTCCTAACTCAATAAATACGTTGTTTGGAGCTCCTATCAGACATTTTGTTCAGTTTAGTTCTCCTGTAAAGCAACTTAAACTTTATTTTATTTCTAAATCTTATAATGTAATTTATGTGTAGAATCACATTCAGGCGATGATGCCGTTTGGTTTAGCAGACTGTAGTGAAAGTTATTCGTTTCAGCTAAGGCTGGGCAATATATTGATCTTGTATTGTTATCGTGATATGAGGACTCCATATCGTCTTTGAGAAACAGTCATCCCGACGATATTTTCACAATATCAACATTGAGGTTTTTGGGCAAAAAAAAAATATTGTGATATTTGATTTTGATGCCCCGTGCTAGCATTTATGAAGTGCTTTTGAGGAGATTTCAAAAGAGAGATATTGTATATCGCTTGCCCATCCCTAGTTTCAGCCATGTTTATGAAGCTTTGTGGTCATATACATGACATCAGTATGTCATGCCACCACCACCAGCAGCATCATGCATTGAAGACATAATGAAGAGAAGTGGTGTGACCTACTGATTCTATGATGCACTCTGTGCAGGAGAACATGGCACCGACGATGGCGAAGTTCTTGGCGTACGACATGCCCCTCTGGCCCATGTCTTTGAGGACTTCTCGTGCTGTCGGAGTCCTCATGGGGTCTTTGGGGTCGAAGCCGACGTTGGTATCGATGCCGGCCGTGAAAACACCGAAAGCTCCTCCGAGGACAAACCCTGTGGAGGACAAACACACCGTCGTGAGTGTCTGCACAAAAAAATAAACATTTTGTGACGCCTGCAGCTGAGAACTATTATTTTTCTTTTTGTCACTGCCTAACAGTTTGATGTATAAACTGTAAGAAATACTGAAAAATGGCCATCGCAGATTCCCAAAGCCCCAGCTGTCATCCTCAAATTGCATGTGCTGTCAGACTTACAGTACAAAACAATAAGATAACCAGTTCATCATCACATTAGACAAAGACAAGCACATACACAAATCTCAATTCCACATACAGTTGAGCTTGGAGCTCTGACACCAGATAGCTGTACATTAAAACCTCATTTTAGAAACTGTCATCTAAGACTGGACTGGTTTACAAGGTGCGAAGAAGAGCAGAAGAGCAGTGTAATGCGTTTATAATGTCAGTAAAGTGTCAGTACCTCCCACACAGGCCAGAACCGACTTGAAGGCGCAGCTCTCCATTCCCCTCTCGATCATCTTCTGCTCGTCGCTTTTAGCAGGCACCGGCAGTCCCCCCATGACGCCGGGGCTCAGGTCCTTAATGGGCCTCTTGTCCCCGATGAGATGGTCCAGAATCATACTATACTGGACAGTTGAGCCGTCCAGACCGAGACCAGCCGAAGCCGGACCTTGTGGGTCGGAGGCAGCAGCGCTGGCAGCACCCGTGGAGGCAGCCATGTTTCTCAATGACAGAGCTGTAGGTAAATGTAGGCAAAGGACGATCGACGGCGGATTCGTCACAAGTTTATGCCTGAGAGCGGAAATAGGGGAAAAACACAATTGAAGCATTTATTTTAATATATATACAATATAATATATAATGAAATGAAATAATTTGTAACAAGAAGACTGGTTTTATTTTCATATAATTTATATTCTCTCATTTATTGAAATTCGTGTCTGCACTTTCGACACAACGTCAGCCATCCCCTGCGGTAAATCCTACCTTCATAGAGATTACGCAATGTTTTTATTTTAAACGTTATGGTCATTTTGGAGGCCAGCCTATGTGTCGTTGAATTGTATACGAATAGAGGTGGACTTAGTATTGTGAATAATAATATCATTTAAACATCTTTATTAGAATATTATATTAGAAACACTTCACAGTCCTGCAATAAATCCTAATATGCGTGGTTTTTTTTTTGTTTTTTTTTACTTTTGTAATTGCGTCAGAGATGTGTATTTGAGTTATGAGTTATAATTAAAAATACGCAAGTAATCTGATAAAATAACACCATAATTGCTTTCAAAATTGCCATAACGTTGTGTACACCCTGTGAACAAACACTAAATATGGTAAACGTCATTAAAGTATTGTTGGACTGTTGTGTTTGCCTCCGTTTTTATTTTCTATGTGGGCTATTACAGTTTTGTTAACATATTTTATATGGAAGATAAGAAAGACTATCCTACCATTTTCCAGCTTTTCCAGCTTTCAGGCATACATTCAAATACTCACGTCGAGAAATTCGCTAATGGATAAAACGGACAATATGTAGTCAGTCCTAACGCAGATATTCTCACACGTATTTGTGAAAAAATGTTATTTACGTGTTTGGACGATCTAGTCTGAGAATCGACGCTTGAATGAAGAAAGACCACATTTCCCAGAAGCCTGCCCGAGCACTGCGCCAAACTCGCTTCACGCGCTCCACCTACCGGCTCGAGCGCAGGCTGGTGGCTGTGACACTTTAATGACTCGCGTGCGTGAGGCGGCGGCGGCAGCAGCAGCAGCAGCAGCATCCTGCCTGACCAAACAACAGCAGCACCGCCGCAACACTGAACAGGTGAGCCGAAGCTAGTGGCTAATACTCACGACTGTCTGACAGTTTACAGCCTTCTTCTCCTTCTTTACCCAATTTGTTGAGTTAAAATGTGTAAACTTTACCGTTAAAGCTCGGCGGTTGTCGGTGGACGCTGACGAAGCTGTCAGAGTGGCTCGGGATCAACGTGTTTGACCAGTTGGCAGCGACGCCAAACTGACTTTGATGTCAGGAAGCTTGTTGTCAGCTATGTCACTGTAGACGTCTCTGTTTCTTGAATTCAATGACAAACCGTGGAGCAGACGTGTCTCTCCTGATATGATTGCGTCTGCCATGTAAATTGGCTGAAGGACAGGTTGGTGTCACGCTAATTAAACGTGTATGACTGTAATCAGAGGCAGCAGAAAGTCGAATGACACAGGCCTCAGTGTCATCTTATTTTCTGTTTTCCATGGCCTCAGGTGTTCCTCCTGAGTGTTTCCGTTTACTTGCTAACGCTGCACCATGAGGAGTCGTGAGGTCGGCACCGCTCGATCAATACTGACCATCTGCTTCACAGACTCCCTTTGAATTGGCTCAATTTGTATTATGAGTAAAAAAAAAAAAAAAAAAAAAAAGCTTTAATGCAATCATAGTATCACGTTGCCAAGAGTAATGTATCTGACAACTCTCTTTTTTTTTTTACTTGTTTGGAGGGACATGACAGTTATCTCACAGGTTATTGAAGATACTGCCGCTTATGACACCCAGAAAATTCAGAAAAACAAAATGAAAGTCAGTTATGATTCTTTTTCAATTCTTGGGATTGTTCATGTTTAACTTTTTTCAGCAATACTGACAGAACCAAAATACAAACAACAAAATAGGACAATTGGGTAAAGAAAAAGAGAAAAAAGTAATGCCCAAAATAACAACCCGAATAAACATACAAATATGTATGGCTAATTGTTCAGTTATTATTTCCAAATTTAATTTCCCAAAATGCTCTTGCTCTTTTAGTTATTTATGATTTTATTGGCTTGAAAGTAATCAAATGTAAACATTAAATCTAAAAATATTGGAATCAAGTTTTTAATTGGACTTGTTTTTAATTGCTTAACCCCCCTAATTATCCCCATGTTACAAATCTTTTGAATCAGTTAAATGTGTTTTTTATGTACAGTAGCTAGATGCTGTATGTAAATTTCAAATTTTGTTGCTAATGGTTGTTTCTTTTGGAACCACTTCAGTGCACTGCAAGCGTTTTTTGTTTTGTTTTGTTTTTTCACATGAACAGCCAGCCATTTGTTCCTCATTAGATCAGTGCCATGTGAAGCATTCAACAATGCCTAACAAGGCCGTGCTGTGTTAAGGGCAGTTTTTTTGTGACAGTTTGCTGTTTATGTCTTTTAATAGGTCTGTAAATGCTTCAATGTAGCAACCTATCCTGACTAAGCCCCTGTGTGTCCTGCCATGTAACATTTTCTTGTAAACTACATCACAAAAATGTTTCAGAAACATCAGACCACTGTCCTTAATGGTTATGCTTGAATAATAAATCATTGCTATTTTGCACATGGCTTGCTGTGCAGCATAATTGGACATCTCAATAATGACAAAAAATGAAAACTTAACTTGTGAAATAACCTAATTGCAGAGCTGACGTTGTAGTCTTGTGTTTATAGAAGAGGCCAGCCTCTTGATCCTTTGGGAGAACCCAAATGGGCAACAAATGACAGCTTTCGCTTTCTTCTGTTCCTTTTGATTATGTCAGGAGAAAGGAGACTTCAAATATGAGCAGTACACCAGTCATTTATGTGGCAGTCCATTTGAATTTTGTTTGTAGGTAATTACAACCTTTGTTTTGTGCAGGGTTAACCTTCCAAGAAGGGGAAATGGATGGAAATCTGTTTTTGGCTTCTGGGCAGTGTTCAGAACAGGCTGTGCTATAGACACAAAAAAGCATCAAGGGAGGCTGGTCTTGTGTCAGTGTAATGATGGACAGTGAGAATATAGCACTGGGTTTTTGTAGAAAGAAAAATCACATCAGCACATCTGACAACAACTAAAAGGAGGTTTTCAGTTTGTCTGTTTTATTTCATGATGTTGTGTTCGTCACTGATCGAGAAGGATTCTCTTGCCTGGACCCACTTAGGTTGTCCTTGCAGAGGCCTGGAGCACTGCATCTCCCTAGTCTCTTCCTTGCTGCTCTCATCCTCTGTTCAACTCATCATTATCCAGGCAGTTCCTGTCATTGGCTTGCTATTTATAGCCATGGGTTATGTGGGGAGCACCCATGTCCAGTTGTACAGCGGTGCTATGGCTTGTTTTGTTTGACAGAAAATGATACCTGGTGATTCCCTTGACCAATCAGCTCAGTGGGAAGAAGTGATTGTAAGTGTGTGATGCGCTAAAGGGAATTCCAGGCCTCCTCACATTGCTGCCTGACACATTTAGAAAGTTCTCCAGCCAGAGCTGGTGTCCTGGATTCACTTTTGTTAAGTACGTGCTGAGGGACTGTGTGAAGATTAACAGCGGTGCTGGAGTCTTTCATCCTCATGCTGCTACTGTATGAAATGATTCAGGGTGTGGATGAGGTAACAACATCAACATTGACCTTGTCCAACTGTGGAAAGAAGGTTGAAAGGCAGATACTGCAGTGATGCTTGCTTGAGATCATTAGATGCTGAATGCACCAACTAGTTACTCTCCATGGAAGGAAACGCCTCCATGATAATGACCTATAGGCTCAACTCTATAATCTGGGTCTCACAATGGGGTAAATACAGATTTTTCAAACCTCCATTACCCTGATATGACAAGCGAGAAATGTGCTTCTGACTAGAATAAAGGCCCTGTAGAGATGAGATCATTTGCATGTCGAAATATGTGGACACAAAAGCACTGATCAGGCATTTAAACTGAAGTCATGACTTGTATAAAGGCTAACTTTTAAAGAGTTTGCTCACACTTAACTTAGTAATGCAATGCCAGTTTATTTCAGGATGCAATGTGGTGTTCAGGGAATGAATGTCTGATGAAGGCATGGCCTCATGGTGCAGTTTGTCAGTGGCAGGAATCAGGGTTGGGTTGGTGAGGATTTTGAGTAAGGAGGGATTGAGAGTATTTGAATTATTATGATGATTAAATTGTATTAGCATAAAACTTTGGCCAGGGCGAGTAATAGGTATGATACCTATCTTTACTAAAACACACATTACCTCATTCCCCACAACATTGAGATAGAGGATCAAAAAGAGACAGGTGATCTGCAGCAGTTTGAATCCGTCTGCAGTCCTGCCGAACATGCTGCAGTATAGCCTGTACATGCTGAGTTCATTAGGTTTGTTACTTCCTGTGTACTGACCTGTCAATCAATGTGGAATGATAATACTGTGGTTTGAACTGGGCAACCAACATTATACACATGCTCAAAATATTCTGGCCTCGTTTATGAAATAGTTGTATAATGAGATTTAATCTTGAGTAATGACGGGCAGTAGATAACCCTGTCTCTAAACAAACTCAAGACTAGATAGAGAACGTCTGAGTAGAGCGGTTTTGGAAGCTTGTTCAAGTCAACAAGTGTACAGTCTGTGTGCTGCTTCATATAGGGATCAACTTGGCAACAATTTCTCGGGTATACATTATCAGGTAAAGTCATCAGGAACCAATGGTTCAATAAGACGTGTCGCTGAAGAAGCAAGAATTTTTAAAGATCAAAATCCAAATGAGGCCCAAGATCTTATGTTTTTGATTCAAAGTGAGTGCTGAATTGATGACAAGCACTTGCACACATGCGTATACAGAAGTACAGATATAGTTTGAGCTATATGGTCAGTTTGCCAGAGGATTTGTTTGAGTGTAACTGCTTAGCTGTTATGTCTTTGATTGTTGACCCTCTTATTAGTTACAGTAATCGCTCTCACCCTCTTCAGCATGAGGCTGTAATGTGGTCAGAAACACATTTCTGTGCCCAGACAGCTCTTTTTCCCACTCACTTACATGTTGAGGGAAATGCACTCCTCTGTGTAGTCTGAGAAGAAAGAGTTGTTATCTGTCCTCCAGAGGCGAGGACTGGTCTGCATACAGTTGGAGTGGCACGTCCTTCACTGCAGTGGAGGAGGCTTTAATTGAGGAGATAAGAGGAGATGGACCGATTTGAGCAGGAATGAGTTCTGTCCTGGCATCCAGTCAGTCAGTCAGTTGAATAAATAGAAGCAGCCTTATTTCTGACAGAATGTGAGGCTGCTCAGTTTGCTGTCAGCAGGTTGCAGCTATTTGTGCAATATTTTTAACTCAGCGCTTTTGCCACATGAACAGATGGCTGCAAGCTTTCATAGCATTGCCAAGCTACCTTTTTTCAGTTTTTTTCTTCTAATTCGTAATCTACCAAAAGGCCAGCGGAGGAAAATGAACCACACAGCAGTGTTGTTTTGCCTGAAAGGTAGCTGTGATGGAAGGTAACTCCAAGCGTCTTTTTCCCTCTGGCTCTGTATTAAGTCCAATAACATCCAGGAAACAGGCTGCATACTTGACAGGCATCACAGTCTCACTCGCTGGCTCCAAGGAATGCTGGTGTTTCTAAATGGGTCATCTGGGCCACGTCTGAGGTGAAGCAGCAGAGATATGGTCTTTTCAAATTGACAGTCCCTGCAGCCTGAAAGCAAGAATGGTGTCTGGCAGGAGTGAGTGTGTTGTGCAAGACAACAATAAAAAGGACAAACAATTAGATATGATTGAGTTGTCCCGTCCAAATAAACTTGACAAGCAAGTTTGTAAGTGTGACGTGTACATGTGCGTGGGGAGTGTCGATAAAATGTTTGCTCAGTAGCCGAAAGAGGTCAGACCTATTGTAATCTCTTTTGGTCTTCTTCATTCAGGTTACGTTGAACACACCCACAGTGCTCATCAAATAGCTCTCATGCCACAAGTCTGTGTAGTGTTGTGAACTGAAAAGACGGAGCAGGGATTGCTCTTTTTGGGTTGGACAGTAATTCTGCTCAGCGGAACTAATAACTATGATACTCCATTGTGGTAAATCACTAAGTTCTCTGTAGTGGTTGTCTTTTTATTCTCTCTCAGTTCTCATGAGTCCTATGCAAGTGTTTCTATGGAATCCGCCCACTCACTGTACATGTAGCCAGCCAGGCAGACAGGAAAGCAGCTGAAGTTTCGACGACGTGGCTTTGACCAACTGTTTATCTGCCAAGAACTTTGACACCATCCGAGCAGGAAGTTTGGCTCCTGAGGGAGCCCGGCTCTGAGAAAGATGAAACAGAAGATGAAGCAGATGAAATATGCATGAAGGCTGAATCTATCTCAGCTCCTACTACTGTGTGGCTGGTGAAGCTAGGACAGCTGAGTTTTTGGGGAGATAATGGATAGCTGTGACTGCTGTGAGGTGGCACAATTCAATACATCAATAATTCCTTGTTTTGCTTGGCCAGAACAGATCAGGATGTGGATTCAAATGACAATCATTGTCTGGTTCCAGCTTCTACATGTGTAGATTTTGTGTTGTTTGAATTGTGCCACACATTACACATACTTTATGAAGTTTGTCAAAATAAAAGGTATTTTTTCTAGTCAGTAACACTGCAGTAAGTGAACTTAAGTTACACTTGTTGGAGAAAATTGCATCATTAATGCAAAGCAAAATATGCTGAAAAGGTTTTGAAGAGTGAATGTTGTATCTTACATGTAAATTCTATTCTAAATGAGTAATTGAACTTCCCAGCCACTCGCGGATATGAACTGTCACAACTAATGAGCCAGGATCCAACAGTAGACACTTGTTGTTTCAATAGTATGCTGTATAGGCACAAACAAGTTATTTATCTATATGAAAGGAAAAACTACATAAACTCAGCACTTTCCTCTCTAGCTCTTCTTTCCTTTCATCTCTTCTTGAACTAAGTTGTGCTGATTTAAGCAGCAGCTCTAATCTTTAGGCTATTTCGTATTCAGATGCTGAGAGGAAGGTTTTCTGTGCTTTTGCTCAGAAATTATAATATTTTACTAGAAGGCTTTATCCTTATCCTGTTCTTGTCATAGTCTTTCTACCAAAAATTCACATCACCCTCACAGCTTGTGAACTATTGCGTCCTATGTGTAGACTCATGGATCTCCACTCCCAGGAGTACAATTTGAACCATTTAAAGATAATATTAGTACAGCTGCAGGCATTGTAGTTGGCAACTTGGCTTTGCTCACATTTATCTCACACAAATTGCTACTGACTGCAGAAAATGTCACACATTTGCTGATCTGTTTTATGTGAAACTTGCCTGCAACTTCCCTTGTACTGCTTCAGGGAAGGAGGTTTGTACCCTGTTGCGGTTTCACATCCCTCCAGACTAAAGGGGAAACCCAGAGGGAGAGCAGAGACCACCTCGCAGCATGGGATACCGACTAATCCCACACTCTTCCTGTTTCACTTTAGCTGAGTTAATGACTTTGCACACACCATTTGCCTACACCCAGGTGCCGTACAGATGCTTTAGAGCTGCCGACGTGGTCAGACAGAGTTATACATTAATGATTGTGTTGAAGCACTCACATTTGCTCATCATACATATTGCCTGCTGCAATATTATTTTTTAAAAAAAGAATGAGATCAATGGGAAATAAATGTCAAATATATGTATATGTTTATGTAGCAGCAGTTCTGGACTCACTAGGAGTATTGCAGATGGTAGACAGATATTCAGCTACAGTAACGATAATAAGATTTCAGCAACATATCAATGTCACACCAACAGATGAATCAGAAAGACATTTATTTCCAGAGTTGTGATACATTAATATTGTTATAATTTCATTATAGTTAAATAAGGTTTTAAGACAAAAATAACAAAGTTAAATACTCATATCAATTTGTCTATGAATTTCGTTGCAGAGCCTGAAGATGGAATGAAACTTTTTCAGATGCAGTAGTATCAAAATATCAGGTTGATTTGTATTATTGTACATCTTTGTTGACTTACAGTTTATCTTCCTTTTTTATATTTTAAAATAAATGACAGGGTACTGTTTAATCTTTTGTTTAAACCAACTGTACAGTATTTCACTCTCAGTGCCCAAATTAAAGTAACTGAAATGAAAGAAATAACTGTTTTTTTGCATTATGTTGAAGACATCTATGTGGAGATACTGTATCTACTAAAGTTAGCCTGCTAACTGGCTAGCCCTGGCCTGCCCTGTCTTTTAATACCACTTTGTACTTCAAGGGACAATGGTATAACTCAGGCCTCCAAAGGTGGCCAGTAGCCCCATTCACACTGGCATTTTGATGCGGCTTTAGTGCGCCAATTCCCCGCCTCCGTCTCAGTGTTAATCTCTCGGAGGTGGTGAGGGGTGAAATTTCACTCCGGCACTGATACGCCTCTGGAGGTAGTATCACGACTGCATCATTGGTGAACCGAACCAGTGTGAACGGATAAGCCGGCTTCGCATATCGCATAGTGAACTTTCCCTCGGAAAACTGATGGCGATTATGTAATTATGTAATTATGCGTGAAAAACGTTACTTTGTCACATTCCAGGATGTTTGGTGGGTCAGAATCTCAATCACTGCATATTATATTATAAGCAGCCATATGATTATAAACTATCATGGGGTTGAGATTGACAGGGGGGACACCTGGGGAAACACCTTGAAAACACACCGACGTCATCATCATGACGTGTACCATCACGCCTCTTCACAAGGCGTAGCACCGGCTTTCTTTGTAAATTCACGGCAGTTTGTCTTTAAGGCGGCGATGTGTGAATCAACATCAGTGGAGAATTGGCGAACCAGCTGCGGAGATAATTCGTCTTCTCCTGTGTGAAAAGGGCTACTGATTACTGCCTGACATGACCTCCCTCTCACACCTCTCCTGTTTCACGCCTCTTCTGTCCCCCCCCTTGAACCCAAGGTGCCTTTGTTGTTCTGGAGTTGGAGTCCTGGTCAGAGTCCCTAGAAAATCCCCTCTGTACTGTAGCTCTCATTATCAAACTGGCCCCTGTTTGTCTTTAAGGTTGTGTTTGGTCCCGGCCTGGCTATGTTCACTGGGAGGCTCCACTCTCCACCAGCATCCCCCGCTGGGCCCCGCCATCGTGGGCCTCCTCCTCACAGCAGCCCAAAGATCCTGTGCCGGCAGTTTTAAGAACTGCCCCAGTGCTCTGAGCTACTAGTCTGGGCAGAGGTAGCTAATAGTACTGCCAGCTGCACTGTTAACTAAGCTAAGTAGCCAACGGCACCTGCAGTTACCAGCAGTAGAGGTTTCTCTGCACCTAAATTGTTGTGGCTTTGAATTGAACTGGTTGTGAATTCCCACATAAAGCACCTATCCTCATGTTTGTGGGTGAGTGAAGTTTTACATCACAAAAGTGACTACTGTGACTGTAAACAAAAAAACACAAAACAATAGTTTTGACTTCTGCAAAGGGGAAGCAGTTCCCAGCCAGAAGGCTTCAGTAAGAGTGATATTTTTATGGATGTAGCTTCAATTGAATACAAAAATAAGGGTTCAAATTTAATTGTATAGTTATTTTCAACTGGACAAATGCAAAGCGTAGACCAGTGCCTCATACCACATCAAGGATAACTGGCATTGGGTGGAGCCAAATCATCAGTGTTTTGTCCAAATACCACTGAATCCTGGAAGATCTTTGATGCTGACTTCATGTTCCATAGTTAGTATTACACAATTTTGTTTTTTCTTTACATAAAAGGGCTGTTTAATATTGAATTTATATTCTGACTGTATATTTACAGTTGTATTTGTGACATTTGTCAGTACTGGATGGTATAATGACAGTATGGTCCACTTTCAGTGACACACACACTGAGCTGATTTACCGTCATTGCACATTTCTCATTTGTTTTCACATCCTGCGCAACAGTGTTTTGTCTGCGGAGAATCTGACTCAGTGCTTTTTCCTGTGGATGGAGAGGAAAAAGGAAGAGAATGAGAAGCAGGCTGCTGTTATGCTCTTCAGTTTGGCTTTTATGAAAAGTGTTGTATTCAGTGGGACTGTCCAATCAGCCTCTTGTAATACACAATGTCCATGCCACACGGATTTATGTTCCATCATTATTTATTAATGTTTGGCATGTTTTGTGCTCCAGGGATCTTCAGTTTCCTGTTTCCTAATTTACCCCTCTGCAAGTGTTCAGTTTTGAATCTGGGCTTTGCTGAAGCTTATTCCTGTTGGAAATTTTTTTTTTTATCTCTGAGATATGGTCAGTATACTGGTCTCTCATTGTGGTGCTTGTGAATAAGAGAAGTGGAAGTGGATGCTTTTTCTCTGAGCACATGTTCTATATTTGGATACCTTCCATTGTGTTATTGTTTCCTACACTGTGGACACTTACTAATGGAAAAGTGATGTACCTTTTGCTGCATTGGTGACTCCTAAAGGTGAGTCCTGCACCTGGACTGGTAAAATTCCTCAGTTGCAGATAAAAAGCAGGATGATTTTTCTCCTAGAAGTGTAGGTAATTTTTAGCCATGCTAACAGCATGCTATGTGGATGGCAAAGTGTTGCCACACAATCATATGAACACTGGCAGTGAACAATAACAGGAATGGTACAATGTTTTGACAACATTTAACAAAGCAGCAGGCAGTAGGGTCGTTCAATAAGCTAGTGTCTGTTAGTGGCACCATTACAGAATCTGTGTCCTCGAAAGCATGCAGTGTATGTCAAATCACACTCAAAATCTGTATCTCCGACAGGGTGTGAAGCAGCATGTGGTGCCAAAAAAAAAGCATTCTGAACTGTTTCTCAACCCTTTGCAGCGCTCTTTTTAAAAAGCGTTTTTTGTGGTGGTGTAGGGGTGTGGTCAGACCAAGTTCCTCCGTTTAGCACTTGCCACAAACTAAAGCTTGTTTCATCCCGGACCAGAGCGTTGTACGCTCTCTACCCACATGCTCCACGGCCTTGGAATGCCGCACGTTGTGGGATCCAAATTAGACCAGAATGGTAGAGCAATAAAATGCAGACCCCTCCACAAATGATCCACCCTCACATTAAGAAGTGTTTCTGAGACAAAGAATGACTTTGTCAGAGTTGGTCGCTGCTGTTTGTGCCCAAACAGCCTACAGATCCCTCTGGAAATAAAGCACTGAAAACAATGTCATTAATCAATGTTTATTTTCCAACTTTCCAACACTTCAATGAGTTGGACATACTGTAGTGCACAAAAACGTTACTAAAGCATCACAGGTATTTTACACGGCTGTGGTTTTTAATTTAAGAATGCAATGGAACAATTGTGTCTGGCCCACAAACCACAGACACACATGACGCTCTCAGGTTAAACCAAGTTGGAAGCCACTGTCCTGAGAACAGAGTGCAGATAACTGCATTTTAGACAACAGTGGTTTATGCTGTGTGATCATAACAAAAACCATTACCCTCATTCAAACAGTGCATGGCTACTTGTCTCATTGCCACATGTCTGAGATCTGTTCCTCCCCCTCCTCTTCCTGGTCCAGACTCCTTTTCTTGCCGTCTGAGTTTCACAAGTAAGAAAAACTTTGGAAAAACAGTGAGAGGAGAAAAACATGCCTGTAGCCGACACACCGTCCCTCTCTTCCTCTTTGTATGAGAGAGAGTGAAAGAGGCAACAGCACACGCAGCATAGCGGTTGGCAGCCAGCAGTACTTCCTCATCTTGACTGCTGTATTGAAGCAGACAGCCGTTGCTCCTGACCCTCAGAGTTTTTGTCTGTAGAGCTCAGCAAAGGACAAGTATTTTGGTCAATTGTGCCTCAGGGCACTGAGGCTGAGGGCAGGCTCTAGGACAGCATCCAAACACGTGAGTGAACTGCAACTCTTTTTTTTTTTTTCCTCTTCAGCATTTTCTCTGACACCAATTTGCCATTGCCATATCTCTCTTTAGTCAGTCCTTTAAGCTCCTAGATGATATTGGAATATGTTGTTGTATGTTCAAGTCATTTTTTGCAGCTTTACAGGGACAGTGGAGTTTATTTTGGATTCAAAATGTGTTTAGCGACTGTTAGACTGGATAGCAATAGGAAAGTTTGAAAAGGGAAAAACTGAAGTCATTTCATATAATGAGTTAGGAAGAAAGAAGTGACTGAAAACATCTGCTGGTGATATTTCTGCCAGGTTTCTCACATTTCTGTCAACCACAGAAAGTACAATTATGAAAGGGAAGCGTGGCCTGGGCTAAACTTTGTAAACCTGTGAAGTATTTTATATGGGAGTAGTAGTATTTACACAAGGTTTTAGAACAGTGGCTTAGAGGTTGATGTATTTAGGCTTTTACTAAGCTGAGAGCATGTCGTATTTATGTTTATGTCAGCTTTTTAAAGGTTCAAGTGCAAACCATTGAGGCATGAGAGGATGTGTATTGTATTAAATAAAATCCGAAACATAAGGAATGCTTATTAGTTGAATCAGTTGTGTCAGAGGTTTTGGTGGTCTGGTGTAAATTAACATGAATCAGTGATGAAGTAAACATTTTAATGCCCATGGCATGATGGTAAAGACACTTAGATGTAAAGTTGGTTGGTTATGCTTTGTTGCTGTGTTTGAATCAATTTAAGGGATTCTCCGTCGATTGATTTAAGCAAAGCAGTACAGTCACACCTGAATGCACTTTGCCTAATTAAGTGCTACCACATCAAGACAGCAAGTTTCGCAACCACTTCTTTGCAGATCTGCAGTTTCCTCATCTGATCTGAAGTCTGTGTAAATGACAGTGACAGGATGTTTGTGCTCTTGCACAAGGTGTTCTAATAGGGGGAAGATGAAACTCTTTGTGTCCCTCAATATCCTACACAAACACATAAACTGAACAAGTAAGGCTCAGTGCCACAACCCATCCTGCATTCTAGCAGGGAGACCTGTGTTGAAGGTCAGCGATCAGGACTGGTTAGCTGGGATTTCCCTCCATGATCTGAGGCGATTTGTGGTTGTGGCAAGATGAGCAGGCCAAGTTACACATCTGTACAATGAATGTGTACATGTAAGACCGTATTTCCACTGTAACCCATATAGTGGCGGGTTTGTAAGGAATAATTATTGGTTTTGGTGAACATCTGTCCCTGTTTTACTGGGCAGCATTTTTGTGGCAAGGTGCACCATAAAATAATGATACATGTGGATCTTTTTCACTAAAAATAGAAACACTACTTTTTTCTAAAGACTAGTACAGTATGTGTACATATACTATATATTACTGTATTATTTGCTGTCTTGTTGTCTGACATGTCAAATTTGTTTATTGTATTTCTTGATTAATTCTGATTTGATTATCTATATACAAAATGTGCGAGTGTTGATCTTCCTTGTTTGATGAAAGCGTATTGTCTTCTCCCTCAAGCTTGTGGCACATCAGATGGTCTGTGAGAGACTGTTCATCAGGACCAAACAGACAACAGTTGGTGCTTTCTCCTTATCTCCTTTCAGCAGCCTTATCCAACAGCAACCGTCAGAAATAAGCTGAGAAGCTCCTCCACCACCATGTCCCATATTCAGCCGTTACATTAATCTTCCTGTTTTTGGAAGCAATATAATTAAGTCAGATGACAACCCATAAGTTATGGCTCTGGTGACTACAAATTATATTTGTGTTTTTTTATTTTTCCAAGCAATTCTGTATTTAGCTCTTCACCAGCCTTGTTTAAGCCACAGTGTCGTCATCCTACATGTTTGACACACCACACAAGCTGTAGTATAGTAAAAGTGACTAAATGTTGTTTATCTCAGCCAAGTTGCTTTTACAGGGAGGTACCTAGTGCACACTCTGTATCCTTTATAACTCTTTGGTAGTTCAAGTTTAAAATACAACTTGGCGCTGCCTGTCTCTCAAAGACATTTGGGTTCCTAACTAGGCCGTTGTTGGGTAAGTGGGACGCAGTTCTGGCTCTTGAGAATCATAACTCTGCATTATACTCTGCATATAGAGAGGTAGTATTTGCAGAACTGAGTCCTGCAGTGGTTGAAAGAAGGTGAAAACAAACTAGATTAGACCTGAACTGTGCAGACCTTTGCTTTATAGGAGGTTTACAATTAAAAGTATTATCTTTACAGACATTACATTATTGTTTCATAGTTGAGTGATACAATTATTTATTCCACAAAACTGTTTGGTTGTTGCTTAGTTCCCCTCTATTTCAAAAGAGAAAATAATACAACCCCAAGGGGAACATCCTCAATTTTGTTGCATATCCTCTTTCAGATTTCACAGACATCAGAGCAGTTCTAATGTGTGCTTCACAGTAAGTGATACTGTAGCCTTGTAAAGTGATCTAAGGGAGGTAAGCCATTGCAGCTGAGGTGTTAGTCTACCATACAGGGCAGGAGTTAGTCACAGGATCTTGCCCAGAGTGGTCTTAGTATCATATGATGGACCAGCAGGGAGACACACGCTTTCACAAGAGCAACAAACAGTGCATACAGTGTGCTCATAATTAGATAAGCCCCTAAGCGCCCACAAACGTTCTGTAATAAGACAGCAGTGTAAAATGTACCAAACTGTAGCGCTCTGCCAGGAACATTTTTACTGATGTTTGATCACCTGTATCGTCTTTAGTTGTCGGTGCCTACACTGCTCCTAGTACCAATCATTGAATTATTTATTCACGGACCTCACCGCACCTACAGAGGTAAACAAATTTAGTTGTTGATGATTTCTCAATGTAAGCTAAAGGGGGAAAAAAGTCTGCTAGGGGGGCCAGTGTGCATCATGTGATGTTGTAATTACATTGTATGGCCACTATGTCAGATTAGCTTCAAAGTTTGGAGCACTTATAGTGGAACACATAGTGTGTTATTCTGTGCATTGATTGATTTATTAGTTCATTCATTCTGTATTTGCAATTGAGCTATTAGCTCAATTGCAAATACAGAATGAATTTAATTTAATCATTTTTAGTATTCTTCTTTTCTTCTTCTTCTTTCTTTCTTCTCATAGTCTAGTTTAGAAATGGGTTTTATAGACTGGGAATTAATCCCCAACAATAACTGTATGGCACATAATATAGTAAATTCCAGGAAGCATCCATTTGTTGATTTAAAAACTGGCCAAAGTTACTTGTACTGTAAAGTGAAGGTTTATTAGATGTCTAGCTTACCTATAAATGTTGTTTTAACATCATTCTAATGAAGGTTTTTCATTTTTGACCTGTATTCATTTAATAAGCCTGATTCTGGTTAGACTTATTAAATGACTTTAAGAATATATGGAATAATATTTCTGGAATGTAAACGTCTAAGCAGCTGTCACCTTTCCACCACAATTTATCCATTCATTTATTGAGTGTACTCATTTTGATCTCAGCTACATTGTCCTATCTGTAGCTCTCTACTGGGAAAATTTTAGTGATGTGGATTTGTTTATTGCCTTGAGTGGTTAATGCCTACACTGCTCCTTGAACCCATCATAGCATTATTTGTTTGACTGCTTATTGTTGGCCACTACTGCAGCATAACTTTCCCAGTTATCTGAATAAATTCAAAATTCAAAGTTTAGAGTAGAAGGGGAAAGTAACCGTCCTCCCTGATGGCCCTGTCTGTGGTTAACTCATATCCCTGCATGCAGAGTCTAAAGGGTATCCCCACTAATAGCACTGTTCCTCTCAGAGGCAGAAGATCAGGTTACCCCCACCCTGATCAATGACTCAGCCAGTCCATTGGGAGCTCCAGAGCTCTTTACCAGTACACACTCTCCTTGGTTAAGTGCACTTTTACCTCCTTCCATTTCCTACAGCTACTCTCTGCCCAGATGAGTACATTTCCTTCTGGACATCGAATGCACACATTTAACAGTCTCTGTGATCACATCCTTTGAATTAGAAAAATGAAGGCAATATTGCACTGCTTACTAGCTATGTTCCTTACAAAAGAATGACAGTCATTGCTGTAGCAGGCTGAGTAACTTTTTTCTAGATCTGTGGAGATACTGTAGTGCTGTGTGTTGGTCAGTGCTGCTGGTTTGAACAATCAGATAATACATTTTGCTTTCTCTGTTCCCTCTGGCAGGAAGTAGTTCAATGCTGTTGCTACTGGAATAACCTTATCTGCCCTCAGAGGCAACTCTTGGCTCATATATTTTCAAACAGCCACAAAATGCCTTCAGCAAGTGTTAATACTTTACATTTGTCTCATTTGCATCACATAAAGTAAAGTGTACTGCTTTTTGATCTGTATTTAAACTATATTAGTTTTATGGAGATGTAGTGCTTGATGGAGCTAATTCTAGTCTGACCCAGATCAAGTGTTTCACTTTCAATGTTTTTTTATAGGTAATATTATATTAATAATTAATTAATATTAATAATTAATTAATATTATTAATTACATATTTTTATTTTATACTTTATTTTTCAGTAGTTGCCATTTCCTTGAAACATTATAGCTCTGTACTGCCCCACATAGGAAAAAGCTGAATCTTCTGCTTTGGGCCAAAATCCATAATTTGCCATTGTTGTTTTAACATTGTCATGTAGTTAAAGGGGCTCTGTGCAACTTATATATTTTGCTGCAAGACAGTCATTAGTTCATGTTAGTAGACTACTAACCAACGCTTGCTATTGTTGCTCTCTGTTAGTGGAACAAAGAGAGGCACTGAGACGAGGGACTCGAGAAGACGCATCCTTTGGACTGTTGTGGAGAATGTGACCTGAGTCTCTCACAAAAAAATCCACTGTCTAGCAGCATTAAACAACTTCAAACTGGTCAATAAAAAGTGATTAATACATGTAAATTGCTTCAAATCATTACATAGAGCCCCTTTAATCAACAAATGTATTGTAGTCAGGAATTTTCGAAGTGCAAGGCTAAAAATATGTATCAAAAAAGGGTATTTATAATGATTTTCGGACACCGCAAAGCAGCCGGTTCAAAAGAGAAAAGCCAGTCTCTTACAGTATCACTCGTGTTGTTGTTCTCAGAGAGTGGTTTATTGTTCAGACTGCTTTCGCAGTTAATGGATTTATTTAAGCAGTGTTGAAAGGTCGCCCTGGAGCCATATACAGTGTGGTACAGTGTTTAAAGAGAGCAAATTGTCAAACGAGACAATACCAAACATTTGTTTTTTTGAAGGAAAAGGAAAGTTGTTCTGCTGTACTGCAGTGAATGCACAGGTAGATCAGTGCTATTGATTTTTCATGAGGTTTGCTATTACCAAAAGTTTTCAAGATTTCTTCTCTTCTCTGCCCTTCTCTCGGGTGTAGTTTGCTGACACGCAGCCATGATGAAAACAGGCGCCACCAAGGTGGGCCTGCCCAAGCCGGGACTCCAGGAGCGGGCCAGGCAGGCCTCCGTGACCCCCTCGTCTTCTGCCACCTCCTCCACAGCCATGAAGACCTCCAGATCCTCCAACACGCTGGCCTCAGACCACCGCTTCAGCAGGGTGAGTCACAAATACATTACAAGCTACCACAAACTAACATGATGATACTTACTGAGTGATGCAACTTATTTTATCAATCCAAACCATTGTTTGACCTTTTATTGTGAGCTCTAACAGCAGATGTGTTTCTAGCTGAAAAGAGCCAGCAGTGATGATGCCTTGACAAAGCCTGCACTTGGAGCTGCTGCCTCTGGCTCCCGGATGAAGAAGACTGTTACTACTGGAGCCATCTCAGATCTTGCTGAGGCTCGCCCTCGCAGCCTGTCTGGTAAGGGACTATCAGTCATATATGTTCAGATGATTAATATCATACACTGAGAACGCTGGGAAAAGAGCTGTAATCTTCATGAATAATGGGTATCAAATGAATTTTGTATTTAACACTGAAAGTACTACATCTAATTGTGACCACTAGAGGGCCACAGTACATCACTAAAGCTGCCTGCTGCAGCTCCCAGGTGCTGGTGGTGACTATCAGCTTGAGAGATGCTTCTCTATACCCTTCACTCTTTTTCTGGTCTCGCTTTAGTCTCGTTCGTTTGGCATTGATGAGGTGCAGGTGGCTGAGGACTGTGGTTCTCAGGATTCTGGTCCAAAACTGAAAGACTAGATGCATTCATAGTCTGCTCCACAGACACATCTGCTCAGCCGTGTGAACAGCAGGCTATGTTTTGGATGAAAATGACAAAGCTTTCTGTCTATTCACAGACGAAAGAATGGGAAATAATGTTAATGGTGTTTTTGGCTGGTCTTTTGATATTGTTATGCTGTGCATACACAGTAAGTGTTGCTATGTGTTGGTTAAGATTTAAATCCTTAAATTCCTCTTTACTATAGACAAGACTTAAACGTGGGAAATTGAATTCCCTTCTCACATATATATTGTGCACATGAACTAAAAAACATTCTGAAGACAACTTCAATATAGAACGAAGCAAGCTGGTAAATGTAAAATAGGGAAATAATCCCATTTACCTAAAATATTTTGATGATTTTATGTCAGTTTGTCTTGGGTATACACTTTTTGTTCATCTTAATAATCAGGAAAACATTCACATCATGTGGATCACAGTAAACATGATGTAACGTTTACGTATGTCTTTCTAAGCTTTCTAATACTGTATAGATTTGATATGATGCAGTATTTCACAAAACCATTCCACGCTGTACGGAAAAGTGCCATGTGTATTCACATTTGCGCGGCATTAAAATACATTTATAATCTGAAGAAATGTGACTTCCACAGTGTTATCCTCCACTCTCCTCCAGCACCTTTCTCACTGACCATATTTGTGGAATATTTTTCATAATCCAAAACAAAAATCTTCCCAGAATTCCGTTTACACATAGATACTTTAAAAAAGATCATACCAATGGAGCCCAAAAAAAAAAAAAGATTTTAAAGGTGAATTATGTAAGAATAAGCCACTTGTCAAATTCATACAACAAAAGACTGGGTAGCAAATTGCTAGAGTAACCACTAACCGCTGCTAACTATAGCTGCCTTCTGCTAGTTAGCTCAGTTTGTAATGCAGTTAGCAGTCCAGACAGGGAGCTTGGAGCACCTGGGACATATCAGTGTTTACAATGCTAGTATGGGAGTTTTTGGTCAGGGCTAGCTGAGTAGCATGGTAACTTTAGAAGATGTCGCTGTGACACAGTACATGCGTCTTAATGTCAAACCTGTTATTACTTTACATTCTGTTGATAACTTCTTTTTTCTAACTATTTAATAATGGACCTCCTTAAATGTATATGGAACAGATACAACTGCCTGCTGATGTTGGATATTTGTTGTCCATGCCATCCTATATTCATTTCCTGGGAGTGAGTCATAAAATTAGTCACTGAACATTTTCAACGGGACGCCATGTTGTGATAAACACTTGAAAGTTTTAATACTGTCTGTTAACATGTTTGGTAGTATTTTAGTCTGTATGAGCCAGAAGTGCTAATGGATGAATGGAGCAACTACAAATACACCTGATAGGAAAACATGTATTACATGCAGGACAAATATAGTGGTAGATAATGACAGGGATTTGTTTGCAGTAATTCATGTTTTTTTACAGCCCATCTTAGAAAAAATCCTGTGAGGGAGATAGCTGTGTTTGTTTGTGGCAGCTTATCCAACCAGTTTGTAGATAGATGCTGTGCTCCAGTGAAATTCTTCTTCAAAGGGTTGCTGTGCTGAAGCGAAGATAATTGAATTCTACTTGACAAAAGACTCCAGAGGAGCTGTGGAAACATGGCCAAGTGAGGCTCACGGTTCTTTCAAACACAATTAGACCATGATCAGCTTTCAACGGATTGGGCTCTAATTAACCAAAGTTTGTTTTTTCAAAGTGTTTTCACACCCAAAGACATGAACAGATTCCCACTGTTGTGCTGTTCATGATAAATTCATTACTCTTAACGTATTTCTTCTAGCCTAGTTTTATTAGCCAACATCTGGTAGCCAACCACATTTGAGGACTGGAATATGGTTAAATAATTATTGGTGAAAACATCTATAAAATGGGGCAGAGTTGTGATGCTGTTATGTAGCTGTTATGTTGCTGCAATTAGCATCTGGCAGAGTGGTTACTTTATGTTGAGCTTGTTTTGCATTCCGGTCACTGAGCTCAAGGGGGTGTTTGCCATCACTGTTGGAGCAAAATTATCCTTCAGATGTGTATATATATATATATATTTTTTTTTCATTTTAGCTTGAGATGAAGATAACCAACCAACTTTGTGTCCCAAATTAAAAAAAAAACAACAAAAAGATGAATGATGTTAGAAGAATAATGATTTGATCCAGCAAACATATTTCATTAAAAAAAATTCTCTGCATTTACAGTCACTTAATAATTGCATTTTATTAAACATACTACAAGGAACTTTTAACTGGTAATGTTCTTGAATGGCTTACATACTATAGACCATCAGCAGGAAGATTGGCGATTTAGTTAGCCCCCCACCAGGTCAGAATTTCTGCAAAATACTTGGAAAAATGTAGTATAGTCTTATTCTTGCCCAAAACTATACATGACTTCAATAAAGGTGGCTTTAGCTCAATGTCATGTTCCCACCAGGCCAACTATATTGTTCTGCACCTGGGCTGGGACTTTGCGCCAGTGAACATCAAGACATATGACAACAGACAATGAGTGGATATGCCAAACAGGTCTCAAAAATCAAGATAATCAGCAGGTGGAAAATCAAATGTGACACCTGAAAGAGTAGTGATGGTTAACCATGCATGCTCACAGCGACAATCATCATTTAGCCCGCTGCTCTCCAAGCAGACCTCAGAGTGTCTGCTGATATATCCACACAGGGGAAATGGCATGATTTGAATATAGATTGAGGTTGTGATCTGTGGTATTTATAACTCATTGATGTTGAGATGTATTGATGTAATACTCTAAAATGTTGAGTGTTTATATTTATTGATGTAGAAGGAAATCTCAGAAGTGAAATCTGTTGGTTCGTTGGTTGAAGAGAGGATTCAGAAATTCTGAATTTATAACATTTTGGGATAAACATGTTCATTGAAATACTGAGATGTGTCTCAGTGATGTTGGCACTCCTCAGCCTCGTCAGATTGGTCTCAAAAATATGAGCTTCTCCCTATCGGATATGTGACATTACACCCTGACGAGAAGCAATCAGGACTCAGTGGGCTCTAAGGCACACTGCTGCAGAACTGTCATCATACCTGTCAAGTTGTAGTGGAGTCTTTTCTCAGAGGCCATCCAAATGTATTTTGTGACTAGAATGTGGTTGCATGATCCTTGAAAACATGCTTTTAGTGAAGTTGTATAGAGTCAGAAATATTATTAAGCTGTGCACCATCGTTTGTTCACTCTAGAAATGGTGCCCAGTCTTCATGAAGCTTGGCGGAAGGGTGTAGCAGGGACCAAGGAAGAACCCTTAGATTTAGATTTGAGTCACAGGGAGGATACAAGAATACAGGTTTGTTAACATTGCAAAATAGTATTTTTAGCCTTGGCAGAACAAATGCCATATATCTTAAATTACAGTAGACAGTGGTGCACTTCAGTATTGAAATGACATATGATGTCTCTTTATCCCAGTCCACATTCATGGGTACCAGTAATCCTCTGGGATGGCCAACACTTTTGCTCAAACTCCATACAAAAAGCTGTCATTAGTTTCATGCGAAACAAAGTACAATTGTACCACTTTCTCTCTCAAACTAAGGTGTGGAAATGTAAATACACACATATTTGTACCTCAACATAATGTTTTCTGATTTCTATACTCTATGACAGTTTCGATATACAAATTTCAATTTGACTCTAAGTACAAGTTTTTTGTCACAGCTGTTTTTGAGCACAAGCTGCCATGTTCATGATGTTATTTCAGGTTGTCTGTTTTCCCCCAAACTTAAGTATTTGAAATATGTTCACTTAACAAGCACAAAACAAATGCATAGCTGAGAGGATGAGGCTTCAGCTAAGCACAACCATATTTTGACATGACTCAAATAGTTTTAGAAATACATCTAGACCTCTCAGTGGTTGCACTTGCAGATTTGCATATCATAGAATACTAAACGATTGGCCTTGGTGGAGGCCTAAACTCTCCTAGTGCCCTTCTACTTTCTAACTTTAATTGTACCCACACCCACCTAATTTAGCAAATCATTGCTTTTAAAAAGTAGGAATGAGGACTGCAGTGGTGAGAATCTGCATCATGTATTTTACTCTAACTGGGTCATGTGTCTGAGATGCTCTGCATACATGGAAAAGCAGAGAAACTAACAATATAAGATCCCTCTTGTGCTAATAAGGGTTATTTTGAAAAACCTGCAAATTCTGATTTGTGCAACCGTCAGTCTTAACTTAGTCATGAAATTCTACCCTCATATTTTCACAGTACCGTAACTTCCAATTAGATGTCAGCTATGCAGCTTTAGGCTTTGTACAAATGACAAATCACACTGTAGTCACTTTTCTTATCTGATAAAGGTATTTGTCTTTCTTAAAGGCTTCAAGTTCATGGGACAGACACATCGGCTTAAAAGGTCGGCTGACTGACAGTCTGACCCCGCCCTTGCCCGCCTTCACAGCATGCCGCACTAATGAGTCAAAACAGTTATTTTTGCTAATGGAGGCTTGTCCTTATCCCGGTTGGCACTCAACCAACTCTACCGTGCTGTCAGACAATGGGTTAAAACCCAGCCTCATCCTGATGACTTATTTAAAACACCTCATCAATAATTAAGGAAAGCTTTCACTAGGAGAGGACTCCCTGAGGAGTGTGCAAGGAGAAGAGACAGAAGGAGATAAGACTGTCCTGATCTATAAATAACAAGCCTGATGGGGTGACTGCAGGGCAAAACTTTACAAATGGCCACCTCATCGCCAGGCGCTTTCCTTCACGTCTGTTCCGTCGATGCTTTCAAATTGATGGTTAGAGCTGAGCTTAAAGTGAATGTATTTTAGTGTGTCTTTTCCATGTCTGATTCACTGAAGTATACTTGTAGTTTAGCCCTTCAGAGTCAGAGAGGGTATCTGCATTGCACTGCTTTAGCATTATCCAGCTCTACAAAGCCTCTGTAGCATTTTGCATATCACATTTGCAAGTGCTTATAGTTGTAGAGAGTACTCCACCTATTTAGCATTGCATTTCTTTATAAAATAATTATAGAGCTTCAGTTGCCATTATGCTAGTAGTGGGTAATATAGCCTTGAGCTGTTGGCTACGAGGTGAGATGAGGAGCGGGCTACAGACGTCTTCTTTCCGACTCGACAGCCTCAGTTTTTTTTATTTCAAACTTGTAATCTTTTCTCTTAAGGCAATAATCAGACTGTCTATACACTACAGTACAACTTTTTTCCACATTCGCCTTGGTACTCCTTTAGACCTGGAAACAGACTTTGATTTAAAATCAGTGTAGTTCCCCTTTAATGCCCAAATTTATGGTTTTATTACAGATCACAAATTTGAAGAGCTCCATCGTTGAAATTGGAATAAAAAACTACAAAGTACAAACATATGCAAAAATCTACTTCAGCACCATTTAAAGGTTTGTAACTCAGCTTTCTGTATTAGAAAGCAATCGTGCTGAGTGTAACACTAATAACTGATGTTTTCTTTTTTTCTTTTTTTACGACAATTGCCTGTTCCACTTGTGCACATTTTTGCCCTTTAGGTATATGTTTAGAACAAATATGTGAGTCTTTACTGGAGTTTGCAGATTTGAAAACACATTCACCCGACAGTTTTGCTGTGTTTCTGCTGCAAGCTGTCATTCTCCTGAGTGGCATGTGTCCCAAAACTGTCACTTCATAAATCTCATTCAGCAAGTCAACAAAAGTGAATCATCAGAATGAACTTAGCTTCACCATGAGCTCTCTCATGCTACAGCGTTTACTCTTCTGTCATCCTTACCTGTGAGTGACACACAGAAAAGGTTTCATCGGTCTTCTCTACTAACAGTATGAGTGTCAGGATTGCAACTAGTCAAAGAGAGCTGTTACATGCTGTTTACTACTTGCTGATTCAAATTAATGTTGTGCGTGCATTCTGTTCTGACTGAATGTAAAATACCACTGACAGAAAAGCCACAGTATTTTTGCTGTGTCATTTCCCTGCCATCCAGACAACAGGATGTTCTTTTCGATCACCTCCAGCCTCAGTTGTATGAAAGGTGTGCTGTGAGTGACTGATGAGATCGTTTGCCATATGTGAGGTTTGCTAGCATCACCAGATGGACTATGACTTCCCCGATTAATCAGCTCATAACCTGTATGATATCGTCATAGCACCAATTCACTGCCAGGAGAAAGGAAAGATGGATCCATGATGCAAGTATCAGGTGACCTTAATCAGTAGTCACAGCGAAGGATAAGCATGAACCCAGTGTGTGTGTGAGTTGTACTATCCACAGCTCAGACACCAGAATCCAGACACCAGTAACATGTGGTCCCAGCAGGACTCTGTCAGTCTGTGTGTGTCAGTGTTTGGGAGGCAGGAGAGGAGAGAGGGCTAAAGTCCTTGAGCTCCTCATATCTGTCAGATGAATTAATCAAACACGCCTGAGCCCACTGGGAGGCCTCAGCCTGCACGAGCACTCAGCCATGAGAGACACAAACTGACAGGAGCAATAGACAGACACACATGCATGTACATGTAAATGCACACAAATGTACATGCAAAATCAGCCACACCTTTATCTTTTATGTACCCCATACCGCCCAGTCCAAATCTAAATATACACTACAGGTCATACAGTGTAATAATATACTCCTCCAGTTTTGATGCATGCGGTGTAGAAAGGATTATGGCAAGAAGGAATAGCTTTACTCCCACTCACTGCAACACATATTGAGGGTTTGCTTCATAGTCCAGAATTAACACTGTATCCACGCATTTGGCATCAACTCACTTATAAACACACCTGACCCCTTTTAGGTTTGTTGACCAGAATTTTGGCATGGGGTTTGAAATTCCTCCCTTGAGAAGCTTGTGACCTGAGCAAGTCGCCTAAAGATGCAAGACAGAGAGAAACTGTCCCTCCAGATCTTGAAAGAGGCCTGTTGGGCCCGCAGAGATGGACATCCTGCGGTGAGGAGAACATTCTTAGCTGGATTAGAGGCATGTTTGTTTACCAAGGTAGATGTGCTTCTCCAAGAGCAGGCGAGTGTTGAGAAAGGGAGAGGAAAGTGTACCAACAGATTATGCAACATTCATACGATTTGAAAAGACTTTGACACAATACAGTACATGGCTGCTTCAAATAGTTGAATATTCAACCTGATGTGGGCAGGATCATGCAGCAAACTAGACCTTCCTTACAGCTATTGGGGTATGTTTTGAAAGGCATGTCTAGCTGGAGCTTCAAGAATTTTGTTTATCAACTGCATAAAAAGCTAAAATGCAGCTAAAACTATAACTGTCCATTGCATTATTATTCTGCCTGAATTTATTTTTATTTCCATGGTTCCTCTCAGCAGTGAACATGGACAGAAATAAGCTGTTAGCTGCTCTGAGCTTATGCAACAGAGATGCTCATCCTACTGAAAATATCTGTGTCAAGTACAGCTTTAAAAAATTGATGATGCAGTGAAGATGAATTTTAATTTCAGATAAATAGCTCTTCATACAGATTTGTGCCCTGAGCTAACAAGATCTTTTTGAACCTTCACAGCACAGCATACTGTATCATAGACACTCAGATAACATGACATAGTTAAGTCTTATTGTATTACTGTAAACTGCGGTTGGATGAGAAGCTATGGCTGTCTCTTAAGAAGGGGACCATTTTAAAAAACAAACAAAAAAAAACGTTTTTTTGTGTGCATGTTTTGTTCTTCTTGCGGAGATAACTATGGTATAAAGATATTTCTGGTCTGTGGATAAATTATAATTATCTTCTTTCAATTAATTCATGACAAAAAAATTGTTAGAGGGTTTTTTTATTCCCTGTGTTGTGGCCAGACTTTTGATAGGAGTTTTTAATGATTTTCCTGATAGTTACACATGCGTGCAAAAAACACGAGAAAATGACAAGTCATTCTCTGTCCAACTTGGTTTCTTCATGTAGCTACTGCCATCATAAATATTTAACACATGCATACGTTCTAAGTGAGAAGGCACAGAAAAAAACAAGCCATTCTCTCACTAGCTAACACCACCAAAACTAGCACACCACCCCCGATCTTTATACACATGTAGGCGCACTCACGTACACACACATGCTATTGTCCCCTGCTGGGTACGCTGTAGAGAGAATGGTACGGCGAGCCTGGGGTGGCCTCTTATCCCCCCAGACCAGCATCTTCTCTCCCTATTTATGAAGACTTTGTTGGGAAATTGCAGTTGTTTGCAGGCAGACTGTGTGTGAGGTCCCACACTACAAGTTCCCTTAGCAAGGAAAGACAAGAGCTGCACTGTCACCCTCTGCCAAAAATAAAACTAGTGCCTTTCCTTTCCTTCCTTCTTCCCTCCACCCTTTCTCTCTCTCTCTTTCCTCACTCGTCTTTTCAGTACCAGCGAGAGGGACGGTTCATCTCACCATTGTTCAACTGGTATTGGTGAGAGTTAACTGGCTGGCAGAAGTGGGAGGAGGTGTGTTAATGCATGTGTGTGGCCTGGGAAGCCACTCCTCCTGTGAGCTGATTTCAGTCATCACAGCAATAATGAAGTGCACACAACGCTGCCTGCCCGCCCGTTCGCCAGTGTGACATACTGTCACCACTCTGGAGGACACGCACACATTCACACACACTCTCAGCCACTCTGACAGGACACGCAGCCTGCCTCTGCTCACACATGCACACACACATTCCACACAGTCCCAGGAAGGAGTGGAGAGGAAAGAACAAGACGAGAAGGGGGGAAGAATAAGAAGAATTTTTATCTCTTTATGTGGCTGACCGGCGCTAGTTGTGGGTGCTGAGCTGAAACACACACGCACACATCTCCCCCGCAGCCACGGATTCTTGGATCAGTCCGCCCCGGTGTGGAGAGTGGGAGTTGCGGAGCGGACCAACATGGGGAACCAGACGGGGAGACAGGAGGAAACAGATTCAGGTCTGCTTCTGTTGTGCCATAGTGTGCCTCAGCATCACTTCTGCCTCTTTGTGTCTGTCTGTCTCGGCTGATGTTAAGGGAAAAGACATACATTGGCTAAGTACAAGAGATATGAGCTAATTTTCTGTCATGTCATGTCTGTCAAGATGAAATCCTGACTAATTAGTTCTGACTGAGATGCGTATGAACAGATCTCAGACTGATGAGTCTTGATTCATATGGCCTGGAGCTATAGAAGCTGTTTAAACAGGTTAGAAGTTGGTTCTTCCCCTCTGGGTTTTGCTGTGGGCATGTCTACATGTGTAGTTACAGATCTGGTATTTTGTGTGTCTGTAATCAGGTCTGTATGGGTGCATACGTTTGCACCTGTGTGTAGATGTTTGGAGTTAGGGAGGTTGAAAGTGAGGTTTGGCTGACAGTAAGCATGAGGGAAGCTGTCAGTGGAGATGGTATCATCAGCCTCATGCTCACATCTCTCCACTGCCCCGAGCTCACTGCGCCTCAGTAAGATTTCCATTTCAAAGTGTCTCTGAACTGCACTCGAAAGCATCTTCACACTCATCTAAAGACAACTGAGCTCTTACACGCCTTTTAACCTCTGAATGTCTTTAACAAAACCAGCATTTACATCCTAATATGTGTAAGCTCGTTGATGAGCCTCCTCACATTTGTATACAGTACATATATTTGTACACTCCAAGCTTCATCAAGCTGTTACGCGATTATGCTTTAATGGTTCCAACCCTACAAAAATAGACCAGAGGCGGGCGGCTAGCAAGGGCAACAGGCACGGACACGAGCGCACGAGCACACACAACAGAACACAGTTGAGTCTTTTATCAGTAGTGGGTGTAAAGCTGCATCATTTCATAGCAGTAGCGTGTGTTGCTTGAAGATAGAGCACAGAAGGCTCAGATTGGAAGGCAATGGTAGCAAGCTGCTGCATGCTCCAAAAGATTAGTTTCTTCTCCATGCACGCACGCTCTCACACTCACACTCACACACACACACACACTCACACACACACACACACACACACACACACACACACACACACACACACACACACACACGCACATAGCAAACAGTGCACAATTCATACATCATACACAAAACAAAAGATTGTTGAGTGTTGAAACCAGAAGTAGGCTAACATAACCTTCTATATACTTACTAAGCAAAATTGTGCTGGTTGTTGTTAAGTATTACTCTGAAATATTTATGAGATTGGTACACACAGGTGATGTATGGAAGTATGTGGGGTTCAAAATGAGTCAGAGTCAAGTGTTTGCTCAGCCATTGAAAGAATGCGCCATCACAGTCATACTTCATGTAATCAATCACGTTATCCAGTCTATGAAAAGTATTTAAACTGTGCTCTGCTTTGGTACAGTACTCCATGATCCTTGGTCCTGCCTCCCATGTGAACGTCCATTATGAAATGAGGCAGTCAGCCATATTGTTAATTGATAGACCAGTTATTCCTATAACTCCACTCTCCATTTTCTCAAATGAGCCTTTATAGTAAATGAGAATTGATCATGAAATGGCTTGATTGTTCATTTTGCCTGCTCATGACACGAAGATATGGATCCAGTAGCACCAAAAGTAAGGACACACAGAAGCCCTTGAATATATTATTCACAAGACTGTAGTATAATAACAAGAATACATACTTGTATTCAGCAATATATAAACATAGCACAAATAGTAAGGACATTTGTGTTTGGTAGATTATTTCTTTGTTGTAACAATGCTGCTTGGCAATAAATCTTATACCAATGAAAAGCCTACTTATTTCCTTTTAAATGGTACAACATTTGTAAGGAACATCCATTTGTGGGATGAGCAGCAGAGCTGAGTATGTGGGTTGTGCCGATGAAAATTTTTAAAATAACAGCTGATTCTACTATTGACTGTTGAAGTCTGAAGAAACGAGACATACTGGCAATTTAACAATTTAACAAACATGAGCCTCAATAGAGTGTGGCAGAATCATACATAGCCACAACAGCATGGCTCCTCATCATGCTGGTCACATGTACATTTACGTTGACATTTAGGGCATTTAGCAGACGCTTTTGTCCAAAGCGACTTAGAGTAATCTACATTCATACACTGATGGCGGTGGCTGCCATGCAAGATGCAAACCAGCACATCAGGAGCAATTTGGGGTTCAGTATCTTGCCCAAGGACACTTGACATGTAGACAAGGGGAATCGAACCAGCGACCTTCCGATAAACACTTTTCAGATCAGCTTGGGTGTGCTATTCATGCCAGAGTGACCAACCACAACCACATTGACTGACTTGTGGCAAATGCTGGTTAAAGAATGGAATGCCATCCCACAGCAGTGTGTGACCAGGCTGGTGCTCTGCTGCTCATCACACAAATGCATGATCTTTACAAATGTGGCACCATTTAAAACGGAAATAAACAGGATTTCCAACAGTACAACGCTAAGAAGCGCTGTTATAACAAATAAAAGATCTCACAGACACAAATGTCCTTACTTTTTGTGCTGTGTTTCATAGTAATGGACAAGAACAGTGAAGTCTGTGGACCTGCCAGCTGAGGTTTGTCAGACTTTGGGCTTGGATAGAAGAATAACAGTTCTGTGCTGGAAGTAGGAAAAGAAATGTGGGAAAAGCAGAAACTCGTTCACATTTGATTGATGGTGTTATCTCTCATGTGGCTGGCTAAGGAGTAAGCTGTCTGCTGCAGTGATAAGGAGGTCGTTATCAGGACCGAATTACACTGAGGGCTACTACACCGAGCCTTCCTGTCTCCCAACCAGCTCACCAGGAGAGCAGCCAAGACCAGAGCCTGCAGTCAGCATGTTGTCGGCTGTTGATGAATTGACAGTAAAATATAGTCCAATAACAGTTGGTCTATTTTCAGGGCTGCAACTCAGCTGGTTGTACCCGTTTGTGCCCAAGATTAAAGGAAAGTCAAAAATGTTTGTGTAGTGACGTAAAGTAGGTTGTCAGGACTTTCACACGGTCAAAAATGGGAAATAATACACATTTTTTGTTCCCAGGAAGTTGGATTGGGATGCTTGACGGTGGTAAAAATGTTCAGAGGTGCTGCTACACATTTGGAAAAGCCGAGTGATCTTTTTTTTAAGTAGGGGATGCTAGCAATGTAGAAGCTAGCATGTTCTCATTGGAATAACATTGCTCTTTCTTTTCTTACTCAATTGATCAGCAACAAGTTAGTTTTGGTAGAGAAACTCAGCTCAGACATCCAGTATAAAATGTCTCACATTTCAACACCCTAATTGCATAACTTAATGTTGATTTTAAAGATTTCTTTCTCACCTTCTACATTTTTTTTAATGACAAATAAATGTGATATTGTCACTAATAATGGACTTAAACTCCCGGTTAATTTCATTATCGAAAATAATGCTCATTATTGTCTAAATTTCTTTCTGTCCCAGTCCCAGGGGATTTCTAAAAATGTTTTTATTTGTTAACCTAAAACACAAAGAAATGAATATCATATAAAATGAGAAAAGCAGAACCTCTATATTTAAGAGGAATACATTTGTGTTCTGAATCTTTTACATGATGGACACCTCCCTGATTTTCCTGTCAGCTTTGTTGCACCTGTTTGGGCGGGACAACTAATGTCTTTGTCACTCTGACATGTATGTGGAGTTTAATAACCTCTCGAAATTGTGTGTGTGTGTCCCTACTGAGTCTGTGTGCACGTGCGCAGAATTTTTACTCATATTTACATGCTAGCCCACTTCAGTTTCCACTTGCCAGTTGTGCCTCGGACAGTTGACACAGGAAGCTGTGTTTTGCTATTGTGCCTAAGTAGAATTGAGTTCTGTGTTGCTTCTGCTTGGTGACCTCCTGTGTTAAGGCACTTTTCATGCTCAGGCTTCAAACATAAACCACACTCAGTTGGCTTCCTCTCAGACACACAGCTACATCTGTCTTGCTCTTTTCTTCAAACATTTGGATATTCTTGCCTGATGACATTGTTTCAGCAGCCACCTTGCTGACAAGTATGTCATAGCATTGAAAATGAGACTCCAAGACCACCCTGGAGTTGGCTAATTCCCCTTGTATGATGTTGGAGCACAGCTGAGATCAAGATATTTAACATTGATACTAAATTGTTATCTGTCTGCTATTATTTCCGGTGAAGCACTGATTCATTGTGCCTGGTGGGCACTCAGAGCAGCATGACAAAGAGGGTGGAAATAGATTATTATGCTCTCTCAACACCATATCAGGGCAAACTGACTTAGAGCAGGGATTCAACATGGGAAAGCAAGTTTGTCCAATGTGTGACGGCTGCGAGGAAGTCACATCAGTCAAACTTTCCATGGCAGTGAGCATTTGGTACAGTAAACACACAGGCCATAACACAGGGCTTTGTGTTTGCAGAGGGAGGTGTATGCTGTTTAAATGTCCTGTTTCTGTCACTGCAGAGACATCAAAGTTGGTATATTATAGTCTTCAGGCCTGAGCTCATAAAAATCATTAATTTATGATCACTTATGACATTTATGAGTAACTAACAATGTGTGCATCAAATTGACAACCTAAAAACACTTGAGAGGCAAATCTGACATGCAAGCCACTCAGCTGTGATTATGTGTTCAATGCATGTCAAGTCAAACCTGTTGTGATGTGGTTGGTGTGTCTGTCAGCAGCTGGCTGTCATCAGTAATGCTGACCTTTTGTGTCTGCTTTCCGGCACTGTTTTTGTGTCCAAAACAACATCCCCAAAGACAGCTCAAGCTACAGTCACTTTCTGAGTAACCGTGGGAATACTGGGTGTCATCTTGGTAATTATGTGTCTTTGTCCAGTCAGTTCGGAAAGTGGCATAGCAGAATTCATTAACACATCCTCGCAAAGAGTTGGCATTGGAAGCTTGGAACATAGTGACTTCTTGTGGGTTGTGTGACACAGCTAATATGATAGATTTGTTTATTTTTGGCTCTTTCGCTCTCTAGAGACTGTCAAGATGGTTTGAATTTTCATGCTAAAGTTTACCAAAAATGAATTGCATCATCTCTCTCTGTTGTATCTTAAGCTGTGGTCAGTGGAGTGTGTTGCTTGAGATTTTGGGCAAATGTTACCTGTCTTTTTCCTTTTTGCAGCTAAATTTTTCCACAGTATGTGTTTTTTGATTCTTTTTTTTTGTATCAATCCAGGAATGTGACCCAAACACTTAATACATCCTAAGCCTGTAACAGTTATTCAATGCGTATAAGGTTGGATAGAAATCATCAGAAGCTTAAAACTAAGTTTAGCAATACTGATTACAACCTGTTCCCCATCACACACGCTGATCCTATAAACCTGCAATTATGTAAAATATCATATTATTATTCCTTCAGTGAGTCCTGTGTTAAACTGTTTTCCATTCGGAACATAAGGGAATTCTCCCTCTCAGTTGGCCGGCTCATGGTCCTTGCTGTTGGATATCTCTGTAGGTTATTGGCTCCATAAGTAGTGTAAAGCAGAGTGGATCCACATAAGGACGCTGTGTTAAAGGTTTTAGTATGCAGGCCAGTTAAAATGATTCATCAAAATGATTAAAGGAGCCAAAGAACGCAGGCCAAGTGGTCCTGTGTGGCGTGCCAGCTCTCATGCTGAACTTCCACTCTGTGCTGCAGAGGAAGCACAGAGCAGTTCACTTCTCAGGCACAAACAAGCATCTCAGATGAGATACACAATGAAGTCTTGAGCTTTATGTCTTCTTTTAAAGGCCGGGTGGAAGGTTTGCCTGGTCAGTTGTAGGCATGACTGATCAACATCATACTAACAAATAGCAATTACTTTACACAAAGGGTGTGTTTTACTGCAACACTGCTTACAAATGTAATTGGGAATATTTAGTGCTTCTTTTAAGGAGGCTCTTAAATGAGCATGTCTCACCTTTCATTTAAGCCCAGTAATGATTTTCTCTGTTTACTGAGTCCATAGTATTTCTAATTAAATTTTTCATTCATTTGCTTCCTTGTTTTAGACTAGTCACCGACAATACAGTCTCCTTACTTTGCTATTTTTTTTTTTTATCGTTTTCTTCCGATTATTAAGTTATCCATGAGGATAAATGTCTCCTCAGATACTGAACATTTTTGCCCTCCGCCCCTAACCCCCAATACATCAGCTACTGAAACTGCAAACATTCTCCTCCTGTCCTCCTCCTCCCCATTCGTTTATCATTGAATAACCCCAACAAACAGACTTTGACATTTTGGTATTTAAAAATATATTAGAATTATTTTTTTATGTAGTTAATGTTTCGAAGTGATGTGTTTGCATAGCAGATCTTGAATTCGGCCTACTGTGTTATCTGACATTATTGTAAAGTAGTAGTGGTACACTTACATGTATATATTATACATATTATATATCATCTGTATTACTCACCTACACTGAAAACAGTTGCTGCTCTTCTTCCGGTTACTAGGTCTGGCACGGTTGCCTTTTTGGAAATATGGTGTAATATGTTTTAATTCTGTTTTGAGAGAATTTGTTGTCTTTATTGTAAAATCAATTTTAAGTCCAATTTACTATCTTTGATTTTGAAGTCGTGAACAGTGCCCTATTACAAGAAATGATCAATTTTCTACTCCTCTATCAAATTAGTGCTGTGAAGTTTTCAGTGGCACATTGTTGTGATGCAGCCTACCATCCAGGCTAATCTCTGCTCAGTCACTGTGGCGGTCATAGAGCCTCGATTCTGTCTATCTTCCACTCCAGTAAGAGGAAAGGAATGCCTGTGGGTCCCAGCGTCTGACTGAGGGGCGCCTGTTGACCTATTTCATGCCCTGTCAGTTGGACAACAGGAAGGCCTGGTACACAGACTGCGTACACTGTCTCTCCTCTCAACTTCCACCTGACTGGAAAACTGCACACAGCATTTCCTGGAACACTGACGGAAAGTCAGAGGAGAGGCAGTGAGAGATCCCCATCCAGAGCTTGTTTGTGATGGTGATGAGGCCGGTGCGTCATTTCAGGTGCCAACTCTCTGACATTCTGACCACCTGCAGTCATTAATTCATCATGACTCATCACCCATGACCCTTCTGTTCTGTAAATTGAAGACTGTGTGCACTTTGCTCACAATGCACTCTGTCACCTTGGCTGGCAGGCAGGCTGGCTGCAGTTAACTGGCTGGTGCTGGACTGTGTCCAGCCACACAGCTCCTGCTGTGATTTGAAAGCTTATCTTCATTAGAAAGAAAGAAGGCAGCACAGTGCATTACTGTGATCAGGGAGCTGACTTTCATGAAATAACTGGATGCCTTTGGATTATTGGAAGTCAGTCTGTGTGATTGATTTGGATAATTAGTTAATGTAAACTAAACAATCATTTCACTCTCCTCAGTCAGTTTTATGAAGTTAGAAGCAAGACTGTTTTTATCATTGCTATCTTAACAATGTTGTTTACATGTACATGAAAGATCTTAAAATGGAATTATCAACAGTGTCTTCCTCATTAAGATGGCTTTTCAGATGAAGGGAGTAAAAAACAGTTGCTGGGACACTGAATATAAAAATGATCTTACTGAAAATGTTGTCAGTCTTTGGGAAAGATTTTCTTTGTCTCTCTCCTGAACTGGTGTTTCGCAGTATTTGCACTTTGCCATCAATAAGAGCTGGTCTGCTCAGACTACATGAGGATTTATTTCTTGCTAGAGGAGGAAAGCTCTTCAGTGAGCCATTTAACTGCCCATTCCACTCCTTTTCACAGATTTAGTGCATCTCAGAGGTAGCTATTAATGGCCCCAGCCCTGAACCAGCCCATATTGAAGATACCACTAAATTAAGACTAAGCTAGCTCTTAACCACCTTGGTCGTGAATATTTCTGTTTCGATTTTTGAAAGAAAGATTTGCACTTGCATACAGACCTAAAACAAATATAGTTCTTGTGCTCTCTTGGACAAAAATTACAGTGCACTCAATATAACTGAGGCAATCTTAAGATGTTTTCATCCTCATTAATACAACACATTATGCTTGCCCACAACTATTGTTTTGACTAAATAGTCAGACAAATGTAATGTAGTGTGCAAACCTTTTGATGGGGTAGTTTTATGCTTGTCTTTCTTTCAATAGCCATCACAGAACCAGTGTGTAGGATTTCATGGCAGTGGTGCAAATTCCCCTTGCATTTTGAGCCAGTGTTTGTGTTGACTCTGTGGAAGAGGACTTTCTCCCTCTGTAGACATAACAGGCTCATTCTCTCATTCATGTAACGAAAACACAACTATTTGTGAAAACATGATTATGTATATTATACTCAATTTCTGCAAATTATTCTATTTTGGTTGGTTGTTCATTTGAGAAATTGTTGTTATCCCTCATCCTCATATGTGGATGCTCGTTTTCATATATAGTATTCGTCAAGAAATAAACAGTGCACTGCTACACATAAATGCACTTACCACATTCTCTCCTGGGAGTCTTATACAGGTGGCCACAGAGCAGCTCTGCTAGGACAGTTGAAGGTGAACTGTCTCTTGCAGGAGAATGTCAGCTAAAGTGTTTGTAAGAAAAAGGCTTTGCTCAGTCTCTTTCTTGACTCTTCAGTGCAACATAATAATTCACCAATATTAGATAGTTGTTGTTGTTAGATAGCTGGTATCTGATCCTTTACCATGTTCAGCCACAAATTGGGAACTTTAAGTTCATTGGTCTATTTGTTGTCTCCTCTTGCCCTCTAAGTGTCATTTTAAGTCTCAGCTCTTTCTCTCCTGCCTTTGTTGGCTCTGTGTTTGGCAAAGTGGGTAAAAATTTAAATAATGCACTTTCTGCAGCTGCTGTGTTGGTTTTAGACACAGGTTGTCCAACTGGGGTGGTATTTTAATCTCCTAGAGACACAATGATACACTGTTAGCGTTGGTGAGTATCAGCTTTATAAAACAATATTATTTTTGGTCGAATATTGTTTTAATAGCCAATGTTTGGCCAAATGTGGAACTGACATTTTTTATGATCTTTCTCCCTGGGAGTTTGTCACTAAATACATCTGTCAACAGAATATAACCATACTGTTTAAAAATAGTTACCTTTTAAAAGGCATGTTCTGCAACGTTAAACCAGTTCTGCTCTTGCTTTTGTACTACATAAATGCACCGGATTTGTATTGGCTGATACAGACAAAAACATCACCGGTTTCGATTAAAATGTTTGGAAGCTCCTCCACTGCAGTGACAAAGTTATGAGGCCTCTGTGTTAATTTCAAAGCTTCTCCAACTATCTGATGCTGTATATTCTAGTGTCTGTTTCAGCCACTTCAGGACACTGCTGTCCTACATATGCTGACTTCTGGCATCTAATCTGGTGTCATTTCTCTGTACACATTAAGCAGCTGCTGTGATGTCATGGTTAAAGAGGTGGGCGATCTAAAGATGAGTGAGTTCATTTGCTCCATCTGGGTTTTATTCAGTAAGAGCAAAAGGAAAACAGAATATGAAAGAACAGCAAATGAAAGGCTGTCCCACAGTCCCACTTCTGGCATCACTCATCCTCATGGGAACGGACTGATCCTAATCACATCGGACTTCTCTCTCTGTCTCTCTCTCTCCCTCTCTCTCTCTCTGTCTGCCTCTCTCTCTCTCTCTCTCTCTCTCTCTCTCTCTCTCTCTCTCTCTCTCTCTCTCTCTCTCTCTCTCTCTCTCTCTCTCTCTCTCTCTCTCTCTCTCTCTCTCTAACAAGTACCTATAGTCCCCCTCTTTATTGCCACCTATAATGGGAATAAGACAAGTGGCCATAAAATAGACATTAGCTGTGAGGTTTCTGTCTTTTTCTGCCCCACCTAGATGATGCTTTCTGTAGTGCAAAGTAAACAGTCATTTATAACACACACTGCTGATTTGTTGTTCACATCTTCCATGTGACGGTACATAATTTAAGAGTGCACGCTGTGCTCATTCTGTCGCTCATGGATTTATCCTCTGTGTACCGGATCTTTTTCAAATACAGGTCTGTCCAGTAGTAAAATCATCTTACTGATAGGGATGAATTGCTGCATTTGTTCATGTAAATTTGAAATACAGCATCCCGGCAATCCACACAGGTTGTTCTTTTATAAGATTCGCTTTCAACAGAGATCTCAACAAGATTTAGAACTGACTGCGCTGAGTGTCATTCTTCATTTTTACAGTACCTGATGTAGGCCTGGGTGACGTGTCCTTAAAATTATACTGCTATATTTTTAGGCTATGTTGAAATGCACAGTGTATATATATATATATATATATATATATATATATATATATATATATATATATATATATATATATATACATATATACATATATACATATATACATATATACATCGGATATCAGACTAACCCTAGTCTGATTTTGCTTAAAATCTTAACCTTGATACTTGTGGTTTATATGCCTGATTTTTACACTGTTGGTATGTCTCTCTCCTTAAAGCACCTCTCTTTTACAGCCACAGCATTACACAAGGGAATGTTAAACGGCTTTGTACCCCAGAAATGGTGCCAGTGTTGGCAGCTCCTGCCACAGTTGCTACTTAATTCAATATGGGATAGACTGTGCAAAGTGCCTATCAATGGCAGAGTACTTAAAGAACCCACAGGGGTATAGGATTTCCATTCCAAACTAGGCCATTTGTTTGTGGATTTTATGTGTGTGTGTGTTTGTGTGTGTGAGTGTGTGCTTGTGTGTGTGAGTGTGTGCACGTGTTGCTCAGGGTGATGCTCTGTCTATCTCCGCACACAGGCTGTCTGTCTAGTCTCCTCTCTGTGGGTTTGATGATGGTGCATGCATGTGAGAGACACAGGGTTGTCTTTGTCTGTGCACTGCTTAAACTGCTTTGTGCCTGAGTGTTCCACGTGCACAGGGACCTTTGTCGTCCTTTGAAACAAGCAGACCCCTTGTGTCTGCATCACTGTTTGCTGATGATCTGAAAACCAACAATAAAATGTTTTCAGGCAGCACCCTGCTAGCACCGAGCATCTGTAAATACTCTTCATATTTGAGAGAGCGCTGGAAAAGGCTCGCACCAGCGACCCACGCTGATGCCTTTTGAAATGCCACAGTTAAGCTCTGCTGCGGCGATGAATGACCGCAGACAGCAACAGACAGACCGTGCCAGGCAGATGCTCTGTTGTCCAAACAGAGAACAATAATGTGAATAGGGTACAGTGACCAGCATCATGAAACTGCTGAATAATACAAGTCGCTGAATGTGGCACACTGTCCATTCAATTAGTGTCATTACATGATGTTAAACAAATTCATGGTCCCAGCATGTCTGTGTGCTGAGTCAATTAACCTTCTTTTCTCAGTGTCAAGCCTGCTATTTGGTAATTCTACTGTACTCATTAATTAACTTAAACTTTGCTATTTAAGACTTTCATCTGTGTTGTGTCATCACTGTAGATCTCACATTCCTTTGGTTCATCTAAATGAAGTTTTCACTCCAAAGTTGAACATGCATCGTATATGAAAATCCACATTACTTTTACTTGGGGACAGACTATCAGGGGAAGATAGTGCTATCTGTTTACGTACTGGAGCACATCTAAGACATGCATGCACACATGGTTATGTTATGAATCTGCATGCCTTGAATGTAAATATGACTTCTTTGACCGTTTCTTTTGGTTCATATCTTTGTTTGTTTGTTTTTTTGCTCTCTTGCAAGGCTTTTGTGTTGATTGGATCTTACATGTTCAATTACATTTAGGGCATGTAGCAGATGCTTTTGTCCAAAGTGACATACAGTAATTCATACAAACGTGATGGCGGTCGCTGCCATGCAAGGTCACTATATATAGTACGAGATTTTGGATATATCTGTATTTAGAACTGGCATACATTAATTTTTCTGCTTTAAAGGCTGTATTACAGTCAAGTGATGTTACTTTTACACACTTTGTCATTATATCAACATTACTAACGTACACATTTAGTGTGTTGTGATATTATTTAAAGGGCATTTTACTCAGCTCTCCCAGGATAATTTGATAGTTTCATTGTTTGGCATTTAAGGAGCCTTTATGATATTTGTGTACAACTGTGGATGTGTTTGTAGCTGAAATAGAGAAACAAATGAAAATCTTTATATTTACAGTCATAAATCGGACAGCTCTGTCAGCTGCTTTGTGGATGGACCTCTGTAAATGCTCATTTGATCACTTAGGAACTAATTGTTCTTTTGTTTTGGTCTGTGTTGCAGGTGTACAAGCAGCCAAGAAGTCTGGTATCCCAGCTCCTAGAGAAATCCCTTCCACTATAACAAGAGACCGCATCTCACTGAGGGACCAGCTTAGGAGCTCCTCAACTAAGAGGATGGTTTCTAGTGCTAGCACCTCAAGCCTCTCTACCCTGGCAAAGCAGACACGCAGTTCAACCAAGTCCCGTGGAGATGCAGAGGGCCAGGAAAAGGGCCTTTTGGAGTGCCAGGTGAAGGAGCTACTGGCTGAGGCCAAGGCTAAAGACTTGGAAATCAGCAATCTTAGGATGGAGTTGCAGCGCTGCAAAGGTAAAGCTACTGCTGTCTCATGGCAGGAGCCTGCTGCAGATCAAGAGCAGGGACAGGTGGCAGAGGCCCTTGTGCTGGTTGGAGAGCTGAGGGAGAAGAATGGGAAATTTCAGAGAGAGCTGGCAGCGCTCAGGGAGGAGAACCAGGGGCTGAAGGAAAAGCTGCTTTCCTTGGAGGCCTCACCACTCTCTAGTACAAATACAAGCAGCCCATCCAAGCCTTTGGTGAATGGCCTGCCCTCAGACTCCAACTCCTCAGCTCAACAACAGGACAGTTTCCCTTCTACTGCCAGCCCACTTAAAACCTCTGTCTCTTCCAGCTCAGACATCACCAAGGACTCACCATCACCTGATTCCTCTGAGTTTGAGAAGATCCCATCACGTTCAGAGTCAGTGTGCAGCGGTGTCAGTGGGGAAGCTGTTACACTGGGGGCAGGAGCAAATGCAGCAGGGCAGGATGTGTCTGTGCAGCGCCTGACAGAACAAATTCATAAGATGGAGGAGAGCCACCACAGCACAGCTGAGGAGCTGCAGGCAACTCTGCAAGAGCTGGCTGACCAGCAGCAGGTGGTGCAGGAGCTGACAGCTGAAAATGAGCGTCTGGCCGAGGAGAAGCGCCTCCTGCAGACCTCGCTTCAACAGCAGAGAGAGCGTGTGGAGGTGGTGGTCCAAAAGAATGAGGCGCTGGCTGGGCGACTTCAAGAGCAAGCCCAAGCTCAGGCCCAGAGGGAGGAGGAGCTGGGCAGCCAAGGGCCTCGGTTAGCAGAGCTGGAGCAGAGGTATGGTGAGCTGGTTGAAAGCTCCCGCTTCGAACGGGAAAAGCTAGTGGACATCCAGCAACAGTTGACAGGCAGCCTGCGTGCTCTGGAGGAGGAGCACCAGGAGGCCCAGGGCCAGGTGCGCTGCCTCAAAGAGGAGATGGACAGGCTGCAGGCCCAGCTGGGCAGGGAGCAAGAAGCTGGAGGTCAGGCAGCACAGGCTGCGGAGCAGCAGAGGACGACAGCAGAGTGTCTCAGACTGGAAAACAGTCGGCTGAAGGCACAGGTGGATATTGAGAGGCAAAAGGTGGGGGAGCTGAAGGCCATGCAGAGTGCCAGTGACAGCACTGAGGTGCATGACTTGCTGAAGACAGCCCATGCTGACAGAGACAGATTGGAGGTGGAGCTGACAGAGCTGAGACAGGAGCTGCTACAGGCACAAGCCGAGACTGAGCATCTGCGAGCCACAATGTCCAAGGTAAGAGGGGTGCATGGTTACAGCTAATTTCCATCATGGGATTTACAGAATTTATGATATATTGTACCTTTGTCTGTTGCTAAGGCACACGATGTATATAAACTATGAAGGGAATACTGAAAGTTAGAATTTTTTTTGACTATTGACGCATACATGATTTATGACAGAGGCATTAGTATTTATCACAAAATATGACACATATGTCATTTTTTTGGAGTTGTCTACGAAGATTAAAATAAATCTTTTTACAACAGGACAGTTTCATGTCTGTTCGAGAATGTCACAGTTCAAACATTTTTCTTTGTTGATTCTATTGTGTTGTACCAGGAATTATTTGTGACTCACTTTGTTGAAAAAAACGTATTATCTCAGTGAGCTCATTAGTTGTGCTGTGTATGACAAAGCTTTCAGGAATTCCCTACAGAACATTTTCCCCATCCACATTTACTGTAAACTATGAAAAACAAGTTCACTTGTTCAGAAACAACTAATTGATTTTTCTTCACACAGCGTCTTTGCAATTAAGTCATTTTCAGGGATAGATTTGAAACATCTACAGCCATGTGTCTAGTTAATAGTTCTTTCACTAGCCTAGCTAATGATTGAAAAATGTGAGTCTGATTGGCGACCATGACATTATTAATAATTCTTGGCCTAGTCACCACCTATTGGATGTGAATATGAGGACACACATTTTCCACAGTGGTTCAAACGTGATCATTAAACAGTCTCTCCAGCTGGTATTGGGTACTTTTCTTCACCAGCACAGCCATGAACTCATGTTCACTCAGATTGTTTTCATCTGTTGCCCCCTTACACAACAAACACTGCAAACACCACTAAGGCTGAGACAATGTGTGTTTGGGATCACGTTGTTGGTTGTTGACTCCAAAGTGAAGCATGTCACCATCAGCTCAGTGATGTCATCATTGTTGGACTGTGGCTGCGGTGCCAACAGTAGGGTGGTGCATTGTTGTGTGACTCTCTGAGTCACGCTCCTGTCCTCTGCCACATGGGTGTGAGGGTGAGGCCACTCCATAACTTCACTAATGAACATCATAATCTGTTAGAGCCACATGGTGCCAGTCCTACATAACTATATAATTTACTTATTTTAGTATACTGTTCTTACTGAGGTCTGCTTTACAGTCTCATTCCTCAAGACGAAAGCACTCATCATGGTACACTGACCTTAGCTTCAGGGTAGTTCAATAGCTGGAGCAGAGAACACAGTGATGTAGTCGATCTTATCCAGACTAACCGCTTCTTTATTTCCATGAGTCACTCTAACCCTGCATGTCACCTATTTACCCTGTGGCCAAATGGTCATAGTCAGACTTAGTTAAGCTCTTGTGTTAACAGCACTGTATGGACTTAAGTAAAACCATTGATTAAAACTCACACCCTTATGTGTGTGTAACCTTTAACATAATGAAAACCAGAACTTTAAGAACATTGAGTAAAGGTCCAGTTTGCAGTATTTATTGGCATTTAGCGGTGACTTTACAGATTACAACCAACTGAACACACCTAACCTCATCCACCCTATGGTGGCCACTGAAAATGAAAAAAAAAATTCCTCTAGAGTCAGTGTGTTGTTTGTCCATTCTAGGCTACTGTAGAATATTTGTTGTGCAACATGGAGGACCTGCTCCCTCTGAAGATATTAAAAACTCATTCTAGAGTAATTATATGATGACTGGGTATTATCTAGGGTGATTATACAATACAGCCTGGACCTTTATGTGAGCGATGAAGAAAAATATTCCTTTAGCACGAACAATTTCCTTGTGTACTAATGAGTGGATGCAAAGGATGCAATGTATTAAAGAGGTCATATTATCCTAATGTTCAGGTTCATACCTAAATTTGGGCATCCTAGTAAAATAGATTCACATAGTTTAATAAAAAATTAAAACACAAATTTTCTCATATGGTGCACTGCTGCAGTATCCGTTTTCACACTGTGTCTTGAACGCTCCGTTTTAGCTACAGAGTGAGATATCTCAACTCTGTTAAATCTTTGGTGAGAATTGCACATGTGCATTACTTAACGGACAGGATGTAGCCAATCAGAGGCAGAGTAGAGCTGGTAATGCCGAACAATGTAGTCTGATTTAAAATAATGCAGCTACAGCAGTGGCAACTGTGTGTCTGCTGACTGACTGGAGTGTGTGTATTTTATAATAAACATTGGGCCTGCATGATCTAAGGAAAATCTGCGATGTGCGATACCACTGTTCAGTATTGCGACGACTTTATAACTTGCGATAAATTAGATAAATAAAGTTTGCATATTATTAACTATACAGTTAATGATGGCTAACGTTAGTTTTGAATTGTTCGTGTAGGTCTTTATGGTTGTATTGCAGGTAGTGATGGAGGTTGGTTGTGTTTCCTCTAGCAGCTGCAACAACTGCTCGCATGTTTTACACAGTACCTGTGTTTGTAACACGTTGTCTCTCCTGAATCCAGAATAAGTCAATATAGCAGAAGTGCTGTTTCTTTTCACCACAAGGTGTTCGTTGAACACTTTTTCATCACTTTTCTCTCCCTTGGCCATCATAACCTGGCAATCACCACCAAACTGATGCCAATTAATCTTGTCAGGGTAGCTAACGGCTAGCTGGGGCTTCATCTGATCGACCCTTGTATCCAGGGCTCCATCTGATGCTAAATGTTGGCATGCTCAAGGTGCATGCATGGCGCATGTAAACAAAAGGATTTTTCGTATTCATCTAGTGTCAAGCAGTCTTTTGCGATGTGTTCATCGTAAATGTTCATATCGCGATGACGATGAAAATTGTATTTATCGGGCAGCCCTTATAGATATATACATATACATACATATACATATATATATATATATATACACAAATACACATATATATATATATATACATACATACATACATACATACATACATACATACATACATACATATACATATATATATATATATATATATATATTATATATATATATATATATATATAATATACATACATACATACATACATACATACATACATACATACATATATATATATATATATATATATATATATATATATATATATATATATATATATATATATATATATATATATATATATATATATATATATATATACATATATATATATATATACATATATATATCTACATATATATATATATATACATATATATATATATATATATACATATATATATATATATATACATAAATATATAGTATTGGTGTAACGATGTTAATTCTCGACTCCAAACAGGCAGTGAATGAGCAGTGTTTTCCAAGGAGGAGAGTAACTCCCTTTCAGATTTTCAGATTTAGGATACTTTATTAAATCCCTGGTGGGAAATTGTTTTTGTTCCAATGCTCTGTGCAAAGTAGAAATAGATAAAAGATAAATATATAAATAAAATACTAAAATAGACGATGAAATAAAATAAAATAAAATATTAAAGTAGACATTAAAGTAAAATAAAATAAAATATTAAAGTAGACAATAATATAAAATGAATAATAAATAGTAAGTAGACAATCTGGAAATATATACAATATACAATGAAATGGTTGTAGCGTTATAAATGAAATGAGAATGAGTAGTTATATTTGTTTGTTTTGTTTTATAAATGGCCAAGTGAGTCTGATCATCAGAGGGAGGAGTTGCACAGTTTAATGGCCACAGGTAAGAATGACTTCCTGTGGCACTCAGTGGTGCATTTAGGAGCAATTAGTCTCTCGCTGAAGGTGCTCCTCTGTTCGACCAGAGCGTTGTGGAGAGGGTGAGAGCCATACTGCAGTATCGCCTGTACCTTCGACAGCATCCTCCTGTCTGACACTGCTGTCAAAGTGTCCAGCTCCACCCCCACAATGTCACTGACCTTACTGATCAGCTTATTGAGTCTTATATTATATCTTTGGCTTGGACTTTGGACTTTTTTCACTTTGCAAACCATTTGCATGCTCAAAAATGCTAAATAACACAATAAAGGAAAAGGTAAAAACACCAAAAGCATAATATTAGCTATTTAAGGCAAGTTAGACTCACCTCGGCTACTTTTTAATTTTGTTAATGCTTGATGTTAAATGAAAACTGAAAAGTTTGTTTTCATTAGACCGAGCAGTCTAGCATATCTAATAAATGCCATAACATAATTAAGCCTGCGTAAATTACATTTTCGTTAGCAGTTTCCTCACACATACACTGCTTGTCTTCCTCATCCAGTCTTCACAGACACTCAATATTTTGTCTGTATACAGTTTTGTGGTAAGCATCTTTTATCTGATGTTTTTTTTTTAAAGATTTTTTCGGCATAGACACCTTTATTAAGCAGTAGACAGATAGGAAATATGGGAGAGAGAGAGGGGGATGTGACATGCAGCAAAGGACCTCCGGCCGGAATCGAACCGGGGTCGGCTGCGTATATGGCATGCGCTCTAACCACTCGACCACCTGCACGCCCCTTTTTCTGATGTTTTGATAGATTGAGATATATAAAAGCACCATCCAGATCAAATGGAAACACTGCACCACAACAATATCTGGAAGACATAGTAGTAAATTATCCAGTTTTAAGTGCTTCAATCTAATTAGCACAGTGACAGCCCCCAATTACTTTCACATGAAACATTGCCTCTTTGTTTTAACCCATTTCAGTACTAAACCCATCACACTCACATAAATACATGCTCATTCACAGGTGGAGGCCAAATGCCAGCAGGTTCAGGAGCAGGCAGAGAGGAGGGAGGAGGAGCTCAGCAGCCGGTTGACTTCCCTGGGGGAGGTCGGAATCCAGGCTGAGAACCAGGTGAAGGAGTTGAAGGAGACCATCTTCGAACTGGAGGACCAGGTGGAGCAGCAGAGGGCAGTCAACTGCCACACCAACCAAGCTGTCCTGGACCTGGAGAGTATGTTGTTTTCATTGGCTGTTCAGATCCTGCAGAGTGACCTATATAGTCTTCAATGTTATCTCAAGAAATTAATCCGTCTGTTGTTTCTAATATTTAGTCTTGAAACAGAAAAAATAACGTAATGGAGTTCACCAAGGATTTATTGCAGGGCTGTTGTATTAGACTGCGATAGTTTAAGCCATGTTTACCTATAACTAACCAAAGTGTGTATATGAGTGTATATGAAAATGAGATGCAAAATGAGGGCACTCTAGCACATCTGTGTCTGACTTTCCATCATTGCAGTTGGCAAATGTCTTATGGCTGTATACACTGTATTTCCACAAGCTGTCATGAATCATGGCAGATGAGACTGGTTTGATGAAAAACATTTATGGAAAGATCTAATAATGTCCAGAAGTAACTGTTACCTGATGCTATAGACTGGCTGCTGTTTCTTTACCTCACTGAAAACTAGGCACTAGATTGAATTAAAATTACAGTCTACAGTAAGTTAGTCCTGCAGTTCTCACAAACCTTGAATTTGTCTTTGCAGATCTTTGCAAAAAGCTTGAGGAGCAGAAAGCTGAAGCTGATCGACAACTGAAAGTTTTGAATAGACAGATGAAGGTAAGAAAAAGTAACTCGAAACTGAATAAGATGCAAAATAAATGTGTATATTTTGACAAATATTAAATGTTTTGTATAACCCAATAAAAGAAGGAAGTAGAGTTGTCACGATACCAAAATGAGTAACCACGATACTATACCAGACAAAGTATCACGGTTCTGGGTATTATCGCAATACTGCAGCCTTTTTTTATTATCATTATTTTTATGAACTGCAAAGTATTTGTACAAGTTATAAATACTTATTAATTACTTATAATGTTGTTTGGTGCATGATAAACATAATACTAGTGAAGCATGAATTAGACTGAAACAAATACTTTTATGAATAACATTTATTAAAAAGTTAAAATAAAAAAATAAAAAAGGTATGGTCTTGGCCATGGGTTGCTTCCCTTTTGGGTTGGATGGCTCTCTCTAAAATAAGGAGTGGGAAATACAAAACAAATTAGCCTAATGGTCCTAATGGTTTTAGTTCATAACTGGGTCAATAAGAGTACATGAACAAAAGCATACGAGCAATAAAAAACAAATAAATGAAGTTAGAATTTATATGGTTGAAATCATATAATCATTTAGTTTCCTTTGCACATTATTTATGTTTAACTAATATAAATAATCAACTTAGGATAACAAATCCTCTGTCTTTTAAAAATATCTATTTGACAATAATATAACATAATAAACCATAGAGGACAATATACAATAAACAGGAACTGATTCCCTGTGAAAACTATATTTTTATGCATTTTCTAGGTGCT